>NC_135802.1:53981970-54295832 GCF_964213995.1 Mustelus asterias | reverse complement strand
CATTGAGTCCTGTATGTATAGTTTGTTACCATGTTCAGCACTGTTGTTGCCTTCAAGCTGTGCACAATGTTTCTCATTTTGGTTGGAAATTCAAAACCTTATGTCTCATCTTCTTTTCCCATGACTATTCTCATATAACTAAAGTTGTTTTATGTAATAAAGTAATTCCAGATAGAGGTGCCAGTGTGTGAGGAGTTCCACAGTACAAAATGTTTTTGCGTTCTATTACTGAGCCAGTTTCTGTGTGCTAAATTTTCAGAACATGTCTTGATAGATTTACTACAAAAGAAAACTGCCTGTTATTGTAAAATATACAAGGAGAACACTAGCTAATGCATTGACCTTTCACATCTATGATGAGTTTGAATCTGGCTCTGATTGTTAAGCGATAGTCTCCTATGTATTCAATGTAATTCTGCTAAACTTCTAATAATCCAATTTACTTTCCTGATCCTCATGCTAGTTATATCGCAAATCTTCCCTCCCTTTGAAACTGCCATCATCATTGTCCTCTTCAAAAATCTATCCTTGAAACTATCCTCCTCACCAACATCTTCAATCTACCATTCTTTTTCAAGGTCCTCAAACATCTTATCACTTCCTAGATCCCTGTTTGAATCCATCCAAATAGGTTTCTATCAGCACTGAGGCAGCCCTAACCAAAGTAATGAACAGCATTCTCTGTGACTCTGACAATGGTGCTTTATCATTCGTACTCTTGATCTGTGTCCAGTCTTCATCAATGCCAGCCCTCCAATGTCTGGGTTTCTGAGACTATTCTCCCTTCACTCAACTTTTACCGATCAGATTGAAACTCGAGTATCTGCAGCAGTGGTTTCTCTTCCCAGCCCAGAATTCCTGTCACTTCAGTAGCTCTTAACGATCCACCTTTAGCTTTCTCCTCTGCTCATCTGCCTAACAGTACCTTGGCAACATCGTTGTAAACAGCTTCACCAGCTCTACCTTTCAACCACAGCTCTTCATCCTCCTACTGCATCTTTTCCATTCAGCTGCTTGGCTGACATCCAGCCTTGAAAGTGCCTCAACTTCCTCGAAAAATTGAGAAGGCCGAAACCATCAGCTTTGGCCTCTGACTCAAACTGTGTATCCCTCCCATTGCTTTTAGAAATGGTCTCACACTGAATTGAACTACTCATAACCTCAGCATCAGTTCAACATTAAATTGAATTTCTGACCATACATTTTTTTTATCAAAAAGACTTCTCTGTTCTAGATGCACAAGATCGCCCAGGTCTGCACATTTAGTTTGCCAGTTGAGGTGCCTCCTTTCTCCACATCATAACATTCAAGGATATGGAACAAGTGCTGGAAAATGGGATTAGCGAGCCTTCAGTGGTAGTTGTTGTCGGAGCAGACTAGATGGGCCAAAGGGCCTTTTCTGTACTGTATGACTCTATCACTCTATGATCTGCCACGGAAGTATTCATTTATTTTTTCACTTTCAGGCTTGAAGGTCCCAATTGAGGCCAAGGTGATATCCCAGTGGATCTGCATGTCGAAAGCCTGCAAATAGAGTGGAATTCATTTTTTCTTTAGCTGTAACCTTTTTCTGCACTGGGGGACATAGACAGATCCTCCACATGAAACCAAACAAATTCCCCCCGAGAATTCCACTTTGTATAAGAACACAAGAAATAGCAGGAAGAGCAAACCATATAACACTTGAGCCTATTCCAGCATTCAACATGATCACGGCAGAGCGAGTTCATATTGTCCCCGCTCCTGTTTGGTTTGCCCTTATGTCATTATAATGGATATGGAATTCTCTGGGTTTCCTGGGAATTCTCTAGACGAGCCTGCTTAACACAAGGTGGAAGATCTGCCCATAGCCCACAAATCAGAAAATGGCTGAAGCCATCAGCCCTTAAAAGAGCTCTGAAGTCAATAGAATTGAAAGTGGGTCCAAATCCTTTCCAGGTCTTTTGAAAGCCCCTAGAAGTTCTGCAGAGGAAGGTTGACCATTTATTTCTTGAACTCTCAGAAGACTGCTTTCAGATCTCAAGACTTTTTCCTTTGCTCAGTATTCCTCGGTGTACAAAATTGTCTCAGGATATCTCTACTGGAACAATGAAGGGTAAATTGACCTTTGAACAGCAGATCAGTTGGCACCATTAAAACTCCCGTCCGGGTGCCAACAACCCAACCCACTTTGTTAGTGGTCAAGTTGCCTTTTCCAGCTAATTCCAGGCACACAGCCCAATCCACCACACTCTTCCCAGTGGAACAGGCCAATCAGAATTTCAGGGCCTATTACTCCAGTATCCTCTTAACTGGATTATCGTCTGCACATTGCAAACATCAACATGTCCAGAATTCTACATTCTGTATCCTATCCCACGCCAAGTGTGGCTCATAAGAACATAAAAACATAAGAACTAGGAGCAGGCGCAGGCCATTTAGCCCCTTGAGCCTGCTCCGCCATTCAATAAGATCATGATTGATCTTTCTGTGGACTCAGCTCTACTTACCCGTCCGCTCACCATAACCCTTAATTCTTTACTGTTCAAAAATCTATCTATCTTTGCCTTAAAAACATTCAATGAGGTAGCCTCAACTGCTTTACGGGGCAGGGAATTCCACAGATTCACAACCCTCTGGGTGAAGAAGTTCCCCCTCAATTCAGTCCTAAACCTTCTCCCCTGTATTTTGAGGCTAGTTTTGAGGCCCCCTAGTTCTGGTTTCACCCACCAGGGGAAACAACTTCCCTGCTTCTATCTTATCTATTCCCTTCATAATTTTATATGTTTCTATAAGATCCCCCCTCATTCTTCAAAATTCCAATGAGTATAGTCCCAGTCTACTCAGTCTCTCCTCATAAGCCAATTCTCTCAACTCCGGAATCAACCTAGTGAGTTCCTCTGCGTCTCCTCCAGTGCCGGTATACACTCGCATTGGGGTAAATTTTCGGTCCTGCCCGCTGCAGGAATTGTTACTGGTGGGACAGAAAATGTGATGGAACATTTTTGATTTCATTTGATTTATTACTGTCACATGCATTGGTAAACAGTGAAAAGTATTGTTTCTTGCGCGCTATACGGACAAGTCATACCGTTCATAGAGAAAGAAACGAGAGAATGCAGAATGTCGTGTTACAGTCATAGCTAGGGTGTAGAGAAAGATCAACTTAACATAAGGTAGGTCCATTCAAAAGTCTGATGGCAGCAGGGAAGAAGCTGTTCTTGAGTCGATTGGTACGTGATCTCAGGCTTTTGTACCTTTTTCCTGACAGAAGAAGGTGGAAGAGAGTATGTCCGAGATTCATGGGGTTCTTGATTATCCTGGCTGCTTTTCCGATTCAGCGGAAAGTGTAGATGGATGGGCGGCTGGTTTCCGTGATAGACTGGGCTACGTTCACAACCCTTTGTAGCTTCTTGTGGTCTTGGTCAGAGCAGGAGCCATACCGAGCTGTGATACATCCAGAAAGGATGCTTTCTATGATGCATCTGTAAAAATTGGTGGGAGTCGTAGCAGACATGCCAAATTTCCCTAGTATCCTGAGAAAGCAGAGGTGTTGGTGGGCTTTCTTAACTATAACGTCGGTGTGGAAAGACCTCAGGTGGGAATTTCAGGTCTTGGGGTGGGCGTGACTGGAAAATTCCACCCATTGTCCTTGCTGACCTACATTTGCTCTCGATCCCTCATCACTTTAATCTTAACATCCTCATCCTCCTCCAGTTCTAAACTTCCCATTCTCTTGCCATTAGCAATTATGCTTTCAGTCACCTAGGTCCAATGTCTGGACTTACCACTGTCCTCACAACGCCAGGGACTCGGGTTCGATTCTCAGCTTGGGTCACTGTCTGTGTGGAGTCTGCACGTCCTCTCTGTGTCTGCGTGGGTTTCCTGCAGATGCTCCGATTTCCTCCCACAGACTGAAAGACGTGCTGGTTAGGTGTATTGGCCATGCTAAATTCTCCCTCAGTGTAATCAAACAGGTGCCGGAGTGTGGCGACTCGGGTATTTTCACCGTAACTTCATTGCAGTGTTAATGTAAGCCTACCTGTGACACTAATAAATAAACTTTTATCCCTTCTTAGATACCTTTGCTTCAAAGATGCTAAACACATGTCTGATGAAGCTTCTTGGTTGCGCTTCCACTATCCTCCTTTGGCATAGCCTCCATTTCTTAATACAATTTTGTGAAGCATCCTGTGGTATATGTATCTGTTACTGGCAATTTCCTTACAACTGGTCCCACTCAGCCACTTTAACCTCCCTGGATTGCACAGTGGAAATTCAGATTTTTATGGGGTTTCTGCTGCATCTCCGACAAAGTTGTGGCAACAGAGTGGGAGCAGTTCAGAAGAAATTTTTGGCACGTGTTAAAGGCGTAATAGAAATGCAAGTTGTTGTCGTCAGGGGCTTGTGACCAATTAATTCAATATGTTTCCCATTCACTGCTGAGTTATGTGCAGTTTCATACCCTGAACTCACAGCCAATATGTTAAGACTGCCCAAAATGATTTAATTTTGGACATTTTTAGCATAGTATCTGTGAGGTCATGGTACGAAACTGCACATAATTCAGCCAGGAATGAGAAACACATCGTATTAATTGAACCCATCATCCTAAATGTTGTGGAAGAAGATATTTGCGTATCTTTCAATATTACTGTGCTTTAAGAATTAATAGTTAATAATCCTGAGACCAGAAATTTTATGTAGAAAGCCTCCTGATGTAACATTAGAAAGTTCACTGACACCAATGAGGTAAAGTGGTATTCATAATAGCATGATTCTGATGTAATTTGTCCTATCTGCCTAATGAAGGGCAGGCGGGAGGATTAATCAGGACCTCTCTGTGATCAAGATGGTTCTGCATGACAAGCTAAATGATGGGAGATTGACACTATGTCAACTAATTATGGCAAATTTGGTTATCCAAGATTTGAGGTAGATGAGTGTGAACATGGCTCAGTGGTAACATTCTCACCTCAGCCCTAGTACAGCACATGAGAACTAGTGAAGCATGTGAGCGGCACAGTGGCACAGTGGTTAGCACTGCTGCCTCACAGCACCAGCGACCCATGTTCAGTTCCGGCCTTGGGTGACGGTCTATGTGGCGCTTGCACTTTCTCCCCGTGTCTGCGTGGGTTTCCTCTGGGTGCTCCGGTCTCCGCTCACAGTCCAAAGATGTGCTGGTTAGGTGGATTGGCTATGCTAAATTGCCCCTCAGTGTCCCAGGATGTGTAGGTTAAGAGGATTAATGGGGTAAATATGTGGGGTTACAGGGTTAGGGTCTGGGTGGGATGCTCTATTGAGTAATCAGTACAGATACAATGGGCCGAATGGCCTGCTTCTGCACAATAGGAATTCTATGATTCTATTCTATGATTCTATGAACGCTTCAGTGTCAAAGATGCCATTGTTTGGTAACATGTTAAAAGCTAAGATCCCATGTTTGTGTTTGATCTGTGTACATAAAATATTCATGATGTAGAGATGCCGGTGTTGGACTGGGGTAGGCACAGTAAGAAGTCTCACAACACCAGGTTAAAGTCCAACAGGTTTATTTGGTAGCATAAGCCACAAGCTTTCGGAGCGCTGCTCCTTCATCAGGTGAGTGGGAGTCGGTGTTCACAAACAGGGCATATAAAGACACAGGGCCCGATTTTACCATTTTCATTCTAAGTGCTGAATCTGGGCATCGTACAGATCCGACTTAGAAATCTGCTTTCAGGTGCCCCCATACGCTCTCAGCCACCTCCAGTCCGATTCATGCTGTGGGCGGGGCTTAGCGCTGCCAGAACTATCGGAGCTCTGAACTGCGCATGCACAGTTAGAAAAAAATTGGAAAAAGCGCGCCCGTGTCGGATTGCTCCTGAGCCACAGAAAGCAGAGGAAGTGGCCCGGCAGTGACAAGCGGGAGCGAGGGTGTATCTCCGGGCGGGGGGGGGGGGGGCGACGCAGATTGATCTCTGGTGGGGGGGGGCAGATGGACTTCAGGTGGGGGTGCGGGGGGCGCAGGGGGGTCCACTGCCACTCTGCGGGCAATCGGTGGGGGGGAGGGGGGCAGGGGTGGCGATCAGTCTGGGTAGCGGGGGTAGTGGATGAGGCGGACAGTGATGTGTGTGTGTGTCCCTTATTCACCCCCCCACTACCCAGACCAATCACCACCCCTGCCCCCTCCCCCCCCACCGATCACCCGCAGAGTGGCAGCGGAACCCCCTGCCCCCCCACCAGAGATCCATCTGCCCCCCTCCCCGAGATACATCTGCCCCCCTACCAGAGATCCATCTGCCCCCCCACCAGAGATCCATCTGCCCCCCTCCCCGAGATAAATCTGCCCCCCCAACCAGAGATCCATCTGCCTCCCCACCAGAGATCCATCTGCCCCCCCTCCCCAAGATACATCTGCCCCCCCTACCAGAGATCCATCGGCCCGCCCCTCCCCGAGCTACATCTTACCCGCCTCCTTCCTCCCCCCCCCCTCCCCCCCAGGACAACGATCTGGCCTCACTCCCTCCCCCACCCCCCCCCCAAGACAACGATCTGGCTTCAACCCCTCCCCCACCCCCCCCAAGACAACGATCCGGCCTCACTCCCCCCCCCCCCCAACGACAACGACCTGGCCTTACTCCTTCCCCCCCACAGAAAATGGTCTGGCCTCTCCCCCTGCCCCCCCCCAATATAACGATCTGGCTCACTCCCCCCCGCCAGACGATGATCTGGTTCACTCCCCCCCACCACCCCCCCCACCCCCCACCAGATGACGATCTGGCCTCACTCCCCCCCCCCCACCCCAGAGAATGGTCTGGTCTCACTCCCCCTGCCCTCCAGAGGAACATCTGACCCGCCTCCCTCCTCCCCAACCAGACAATGATTGGCCCTCTCCGCCCTCCCCGCCCCACCGCCAGAGATACATCTGAGCCGCCTCCTCCTCCCCCCTCCAACCAGACAACGATCGGCCCTTTCCGCCCCCCCCCCCCCCCCCCCCCCGCCAGAGAATGATCTGACCCGCCTCCCTCCTCCCCCCATCACTGATCTGAGTCAGAGAGCCGTTGGAAACACTGAACACGCTCTTCAGAGGCTGGAGCACCCGCTTCAGACTTTAATTTAGCAGGTCGCTAAAAGCGCGGTTCCGGATCAGCAAACACGGTGGTAAAGGGGGAAATGCTGATAGAGTTGGGTGGGCAATTCATTAATTCAATTTAAATGCATGCTAATGCATTTGAATCTTCGTTGCACCCGATTTGGGCGCGGAACGGACCCCCACCACTTGCGGGTCTCAGTAAAGCGGCGATCTGCGCAGACGCGGGTGCAGATCGCAATAAAGGCCTCACACCCAACTTTACCATGATTTTGCGCCCGAAAGCGGGCGCAAATTGTTGGTAAAATTGGGCCCACAAACTCAATTTATGAGCTAATGGTTGGAATCCGAGTCTTTACAGGTAATCAAGTCTTAAAGATACAGACAATTTGAGTGGAGAGAGGTTTAAAGAAATGTGTATTGTCTCCAGTCAGGACAGTTAGTGAGATTTTGCAAGCCCAGGCAAGTCGTGAGGGTTACAGATATGTGACATGAACCCAAGATCCTGGTCGAGGCCGTCCTTGTGTGTGCGGAACTTGGCTATCAGTTTCTGCTGAGCAGAAACTCTTTCAGCAGAAACTGATAGCCAAGTTCCGCACCCGGGATCTTGGGTTCATGTCACACTATCTGTAACCCCCACGACTTGCCTGGGCTTGCAAAATCTCACTAACTGTCCTGGCTGGAGACAATACACATCTCTTTAACTTGTGCTTAACTGTCTCTCCACTCACATTGTCTGTACCTTTAAGACTTGATTACCTGTAAAGACTCGCATTCCAACCATTATCTTGTAAATTGAGTTTGTGTCTATATATGCCCTGTTTGTGAACACGACTCCCACTCACCTGATGAAGGAGCAGCGCTCCGAAAGCTTGTGGCTTGTGCTACCAAATAAACCTGTTGGACTTTAACCTGGTGTGGTGAGACTTCTTACTGTACATAAAATATTCCACAGCACGTTCTGAAGAAGAGCAAGAGAGTTTTCCCAATGTTCTGGCCAAAATTCATCCCTCAACCAATATCACCAAAACAGATTAATTGGTTAGTTTTCTCATTTGCTACTTGTGGGTCCTGGATGTACGAAATCTGATACACCAACAATAAATTTCAAAAATAATTCATTGTCTGAAAATGGACTTTTTGCTCAGCCAAAGAAAGAGAAAGCTGATATACAAATGCAAGTTACTTTCTAGGTTCACAACAGTTCACAACCAAGGTGACTAGTCAATAATGGGACGAAGGTGAACTCATCTGTTACTGGGGCTGGGATTCTACACAACTGGAAATAACTTTGCAAACAATATCTTTCGCAGGTTGGATTGTCCTGGCTGGAAAACTAATGGAAACTTTTTACTGTTAAGTTGTGCAGTTTTACTTTGATAGTCTAGTACCACAATTCCACACATTTGTCTGGATTTAGTTAAGTCATACAAAACAAAACTCAACCTTTGTAGATTTCCTCGTGGCTTAGTTTTGGAATCTCAAACAAAATGTCAGCTGCTAATGGTAGGTTAATTGTATTACTAAGGTTAACGATATACAGGCAGAGGACATATAGAGCGAGGTTTGCCTTCAATGCCCATTGGACACCGTAGGCGATGGAACGCATCATCTCCACTCAAAATGGCATTTTAGTTTAATTTGCTAAGTTTTCTTCCAAGTTTTGCACAGTGCCTCTTTAAGGGGTGGTTCATTAGTTATTTTGTTTACTTTACTCATTTGTTTTCATTCAAAAGAGTATAAAGTGAGACTTCACACCTGGGTGTCGATGGAGAGAGAGCATGCTGGTGGAAGCTTTCCTCAATCAGTCAGCAGCATAGGTCAGAGTACATCACCAGCCCACAAAATGACATTTTGATTTAATTTGATAAGCTTCAGTTAAAGCTTTTGTTTTTTTTTGTTTCCATGCCCCTTTAAGGGGTTGTTAATTAGTTAATTTGGCCACTTGTTTTAGTTTGCTTGAAAGGGTTTAAAGAGAGACTTTAAAGAGATCCAGACTCGCTCCTGTAAGGAGAAGCAGCTGTTGTCTGAGAACCCCAGATTAGGAATCGGCACCGGTCCATGTGGCTGGTGGAATGGAGGGTTTGGGTTGCTGGGGATGACCCGAGTTGGGGAAATGCTGGACGGCCGAGGAGCAGGCTGAATGATGCCACAAGCATTTGTACATCAAACGTCTGTCAATGTCCAGCTCGTGGCCAAAGCCACCCAGAACCTCAAAACAGCAGTGCTGGCCTCAACTGACTTGATACAATGAGACAACTCAAACATGTGGTGGACCGAATTGACCCCCATTCGGATGCAATTTCACATTGACCCTATGTTCCTAAGTCTCCCTCAAGAACCTCAGCCCCACGATTGGAGCTGCTTGATGGAAATTCTCTCTGCCTTGCCAATCTGCATGGAGGGGTTTTCTGTACAGGCTGCTGCTGCAGCACACTCTTCTATTCCACACCCTCGTCAACCAACCGGACATGCCATAGCATTCTGTTCTGCCATCTGGAGATGGAAGGGCGCACCCAGTGGAAGATTCCCTACACCAGAATCCTCCTCTATACCATTGGGAATGTGGCATGGTGGGTGCTGCAAACAACAGTCCCGTATATCCTAAGGTGGTTTATGGACTCCCATGTTTCCTGTATTTTCTATGGCCTTGAAGAGTCCGTATTTCATTCCTATATACTTTCCCAGAGATTGCTGCCCCGCTTTGATTCCTTGATTATTTCAAGGGGCTATTTCCCAAGATTTGCCTGCACTTCAGCTCTATGTGACTGATCTTTACCCAGTAAGGGCGGCACGGTAGCACAGTGGTTAGCACTGCTGCTTCACAGCTCCAGGGTCCCGGGTTCGATTCCCGGCTCGGGTCACTGTCTGTGTGGAGTTTGCACATTCTCCTCGTGTCTGCGTGGGTTTCTTCCGGGTGCTCCGGTTTCCTCCCACAGTCTGAAAGATGTGCGGGTTAGGTTGATTGGCCAGGTTTAAAATTGTCCCTGAGATGCATAGTTAGAGGGATTAGCAGGTAAATATGTGGGGGTAGGGCCTGGGTGGGATTGTGGTCGGTGCAGACTCGATGGGCCGAATGGCCTCCTTCTGCACTGTAGGGTTTCTATGATTTCTATGAGTGTAGGGTGGCGGTTGTGGGGCAGGTAGGAAGGTTGCAGATCAATGAGCCACCTTGTGGGTCTGTTCATGGGCCTGGCCAAGGTGGCCAGAAACAGGTTCAGTTGGTGTTCCGTGGAGGGGTTCTTTAGACCTGTCTGTCTTCTTTCTTCTGCACTTATGTTCGCCCAGGTGTCCACCAGTAGGGTTGGGGCCTTCCACGACTCATGAACACCACAGGAGCTGGAGTGCATTGTTGGCCCCAGGAACACCATTTCAATTTGATTTGATATGTTTCCTTTTAAAGTTTTGTGTTTTGCTGCTGCTGCACCCCTTTGGGAGGTTGTCAATTCAATTAGTTTTTTATTTGTTTTATTTAATTTAATGAAAGAGCAGATAAAGAGAGACTTGCCTTCCACAGCCGATGGGCATCACAGGGGTTGGAGTGCATTATCTCCACCCAAAATGACATTTTAATTTGCTAAGTTCTTTTTTGTTCAGTGCTCCTTTAAGGGTTCATTAATTAATTTGTTTTGTTCATGTGTTTTTACTCAAAAGTGTATGAAGAGAAAGTTCACACCTGGGTGTCCCTGGAGAGAGCACGATACTAAGTTCTACCCTTAAACTCACCCAACATAACCTCTCATACCTCCAATGCTAAACTATGCCTTTCCATCAAACCCCGATAATCCCTCATACTCCCTCTGCCAAATTATGCCCTTCTACCCACGCTCCATAGCCCCTTACACCTTCAAAGACAAGCTATTCCCTGCCACTCACTGCCTATGGCCCCTCATATCCCTAATGCCAAGCTATGGCGCTTCTATGCCCATTGACCCACTCTACACTGCATAGAACCAGTGGACTTTACAGTAAAGTTTCGAATAAAGGCAAGTTGAAGGAAAGTAATTAATTCATAACTTTCTATAATGATAAGAAAAAATTTCAATTAAAATGCAATGAAAGTGTCAATCATCCAGATGGTTTAAAGTTTCAATAACAAAGACCACAAGCTCTTGTGTCAGAATTTTCAGAATGGCGGGCTCTCAGCCATGCTGGCCTGATGCCATTTTAAGCTCTAACAAGTATTGATTGGTAGAAGCTGGGACATCTGCCCATCACCAGGAGGATGTCCAGCCTTGGCGAGTTGACAGTCAATCAGATTAGTCAGCAGCTCTCCAATCATTCCAAGAACAGTGCTGCAATGGCTAGAAGAAGCACTGCAATTAGCTGCCTGGAGTGAAGTGCTGGGAACCTGTTGTAAGGTAAGTGGTGGGGCGTTGGGGTTGGTAAGGAAGATCTGTGAGTGGTCATTCAGTGGCCAAAGGCAAATTTCTCATCCGAGGCGTTGCCTGCACCAGCATTAAAATTGTGACCAGGTCGGGATAGGCAGGATTTCAGAGGGAACACGTCCATGCAATTTTACACACCCAACTCACCCCTCCCCCACCACAGAGGCCACCAGGGTGAGCATAAAATTCTGGCCTTGAAATCACTTAAACATTTGTAAATAATCATTATGAAGTGGATCACAGAGATCAGAGAGCCTGAGCTGTCAATCAGACAATGTTTTCTCTGGGGTACTAGAGATTTCATTTGATTGTCACATATATTGGTACACAGTGAAAAGTATTGTTTCTTGCTATACAGACAAAGCATACCGTATATAGGGTACAAAGGGGAGAAGGAAAGGAGAGGGTGCAGGATATGGTGTTACAACCATAGTTTGGGTGTGGAGAAAGATCAACTTAATATAAGGTAGGTCCATTCAAAAGTCTGATGGCAGTAGGGAAGAAGCTGTTCTTGAGTCGCTTGGTGTGTGACCTCAGACTTTTGTACCCTTTTCCCAACCAAAGAAGGTGGAAGAGAGAATGTCCAGGGTATGTGGGGTCCTTGATTATGCTGGCTAGTGTTCCAACAGGAGTAATGGTTATCTGGCCTCTCAGCCAAGCATACATAATGAGGCTTGGCTTATTATTAATACTTTGTTATTATTTTAAATGGTCAGGGTGATTGAGAATTTCTTTGCCTTTAAAATATTAGAATTGAATTATGTTTTTTAAACATTGTAGAAAGCTATGATTGAATGACTTTTGTTAAAGCTTTTTTAATACATCCTACTGTCACTTTCATATTTCCTCTAGTGTACAGCAGGTCAATGGTGACAGCTGTGTGCACCATCTACATGATGCACTGCAGGAACTCACGAAGGTTCGTTAGGCCACACCTTACAAACCCAGAACCACTACCATCAAGAAGGACAAGAGCAGCAGGTACCTGGGGACACCAAGCTCCCCTCCAAGTCACTCACCATCCTGACTTGAAAATATATCACTGTTCCTTCACTGTCGCTGGGCCAAAATCCTGGAACTCCCTCCCTAACAACACTGTGGGTATACCTACACTTCAGGGACTACAGTGATTCAAGAAGGCAGCTCACCTCCAACTTCTCATGGGTAACAAGGGATGGGCGTTTAGCCAGTGATGCCCACATCCCATAAATTAAATTTTTAAAAATGGTTAGCATCTGTTTTCCTACTTCATCAACTTGCTTCAGAATGAATTAATAGTTGTTTCCAGGTGTGAAATTTAGCTGATCATAAACCACAAGGATAAGGAAAAGCTATCAAACTTTTCTCTGAATTAATGATAGATTTATCCAATAGGTCAGCAGAACCTACTTTCCCTTTAAAACTTTAGCTTTATGCAAGCATATCACAAAGATGGAAATATAAAGTTCCTAAATACAATAGGCTATACTCTTCGCAATTAGAATTAAGGCACATTTTTAAGATATGATATGAAGAGTTTTACTATTCATATGCCATATGTGACCTGGCAGTGCTTTATGTTGATACTTGGTGCATGTGAAGAGCTTTCTCAGCCTAGATATCCTTCACCTCGATAAACATATAAAAAATGTATCCATGTAGAAATGACAGTAACACATTCACACTTTTGCAATGGAGAACATATTTTATTCAAGAGCTGTCTGCTGAGTCTGTAAAGCCTTGGGCATTACTTGCCAATTAAAACCAAGTATTGACTCTGTGCTGGACACTTGGGCCTCCTCTCCTCTGCTGTAAATCATCAATATCGCCACACTAGTAAACAGTTCCGACAAATTAAGTACAATGTGCTTCTGAAAGCAATATTTATAATGAACACAACATAACCCGGTCTTGCTTCACCTCACTAAATACCATTAGTGAATACTGGAATTTATTAGTGCGATGTGTGCTGAGGTCTCAGTTATACTGTTCCAGATTGTATAATGAGCTCTTAATTAACGGCACTAAGTAATACAGCTGGTCATTAGTGCAAACTCGATCATCCAAACTGACTGTAAATATCTCAATGGTGACTGCTGAGGCAAATGAACTGTTAGTAATGTTAAATCCACTCAATTGTGAGAATGCCACGGTTAAACCTCTTTGTGGAATTTCTTTGCCTTAAGAATAATTGATATACAAACAACAGATTTCCCTTCCTAACAGCACTGTACCAACGACCACATGGACTGCAGCGGTTCAAGGAAGTGGCTCACCGCCACCTTCTCAAGGGCAAATAGAAATGGGCAATAAATACTGACCTTGTTAGCAATGCGCACATCCCCCGAACGAATAACAACATATTTTTCAGCAACTGTTACTTTCCTGTATTGAGAATATTCTTTAGTAGTAGTGCAATCTGATATTATTTATTTGGAGGCCTGGCAGGGTGATCTTCGATGGTAGTCATGATGTGGAGATGCCGGCGTTGGACTGGGGTAAGCACAGATATCCACTTCATCTGACGAAGGAGCTGTGCTCTGAAAGCTTATGGTATTTGCTACCAAATAAACCTGTTGGACTTTAACCTGGTGTTGTGAGACTTCTTAGGGTGATCTTCACCAGACGTGGACAGGCCATGGAAATCTAATAAACAGGGACCCCTTCTCAAGTTGCTTGTGTGCAACCACCACCCTCTTCTCCATCTACTTTGTAACGTAGACATTTGAGTTTTTGTTGCTATCCATTGATGATCTGGGGATTGGATCATTATTCTTTCCTTGCCAAGGACATTATCAAGGAAAAGCATAAATAAAAAAGAATGGGAATTAAATTATTTTGCTTTGAAGCTGTTCGGGCAAATGAAAAAGCCTTGAAGAGAAACCTAACAACTTTCTGAACATGCCAAACAACTGTTGCTAATTTTATCCACAGGGGTCCGTTTCCTATTTTTCTGAAGCCAGTGGATATCCAAATACAAAAGGCTCATATTCTCTAGTCATATTCTTTTTATTAAATTTAAATTTGATGTCTTCTTGTTAGATATTTTTTGTTGCCTTCCTGCTGATCAGTTTTGAATTTCTTTGTGACTTTTAGTAGACATACATGATAGTAATTACCCACCTGATGCTGTGGCGCAAATCTATTTTGTTTAATTTGCCATATCCAAAAGTACGTCTTGAACCAGGCAGGGTATACGGTTCAGCAAATGTTTATAACAGTTATTAAAATTATTAGATAAATACCATTTCAAAGTATATTCACTAATGAATATAGAGAATGTAGAATGATCGGGCAGAGACCTGTGATTATGCAATGACCTGCATGTAGAAATTAATTTGTGTGTTTAATTAAGTATGCTGGTCTGTCACAAAACCACAATCTGTACATTGCCAAAACAGTAACATTACCAACCTGTAGTAATAACTTCCAGATTTTACCATAAAGTATTGAATCACCTGTTTAACCAAGTTAACAATGTTCCCTGCTTATTGTTTGCAGTTCCAGCACACATGTGTAAGTATGCAATACAAAAATCATCTATGATATATTTATGTAAAGGTTGCAGTTGTTTCAAATATTCTAAATGAGGAAGTTTCCAGAGCATCTTTCTGGGAAGTCTGAATTTAACTTATTACCAATAAGTTGATGAGGTCACTTTTCATTTCTCCAGATATTTTTGAATTTCTCTGTTTCAGACTATTCTTGGAAGTGGACTCTCACTTCCTTTGGCCCAGAGGCTGTTTTCATTTGCCTGGAAAATGGTAACATTGTCAATGCATCTCAATAAAGAACAACAGAAAGACGTGCGTTTGCAGTTTATAGTTCTTGAACCCTTTCAGAATGGAGTCCACTAGACATTGAAAAGTGATGGATGCATGTAAATTCCAAAAGACATGATTATAAACCTATACAAGGTAGGAAATCTGGAATGTAAATGGACCTCTGTGTGTAGATGTACTTACTTTTTGGTTGATACTTTGCACCTCTCAGCTTTTAAAAGTCCTCCTTCATAGAAATTTAGAAGCTAGAAGCAGGAGTAGGCCATTTGTCTCTTCCAGCATGTTCTGCCATTCATTTTGATCATGGCTGATCATCAAATTCAATATCTGATTGCCCCCCTTCTCCCCATATCCCTTGATCCCTTTAGCCCCAAGAGCTATATCTAATTTCTTCTTGAAATCACGTAATGTTTTGGCGTTAACTACTTTCTATAGTAGTGAATTCCACAGATTCACCACTCTCTGGGTGAAGAAATTTCTCCTCATCTCAGTCCTAAAAGGTTTACCCCTTATCCTCAAGCAATGACACCTATTTCTGGACCACCCCACCATCATGAGATGTGTCAGATAAGAATCATCTTTTTCAGACCATGTAGTTTACTGCAACCTACACAGAACTGCACCATTTTGTGCATCTTCCGACTGACAATATCTTTGGTTAGGCCTCAGTTGAAAATCAGTGCCCAGTTTTGAGTAGCTCACTTTGGGAAGGACATCAAGCCAATGGAGAAGAGATAATAAGATGATACCAAAGGGTAACAGAATTTGTTATAAAGAGAAATGAGAGAGATTGGGTTATTTTCATTGGGACAAAGATATTTGAGAGAAGATCAAACAGAAATATTTATTTTTTTTAGAAATTTTGGCAACATGATTAAGTTTATTAGTGGTTTGCCTTTTGAATCCTTAAATGCTTTCATCAACGATTTTACTTAAAGATTTCAGCCTCTCCCTGGGCTTTGACTTGATATTTTTGTCCAAAACTGTGACTCTGAACTGAATTTGGATTATGCGGTCTGAGAACATATAAGAGATTGACTCGTAGTTATTAAAATTATTAAAGCATGTTCAATAAGTCCATTGCTTGAAAATCTAGATTGATTGAGCAGGTTTTCATCATTACACAGTGACCCACAGCAAACGGCACATATTGTAGCCATTACCTTGTGTAATTAATTAAATATGCTGGTCTGTCAAAAAGCCACAAACTGCATATTGACATAACTGTGATGTCATCAATCTCTATTATTAATTACTTACAGGTTCTACGATAAAGAACTGTGCAATTTGCTTAAACAATTACCAACGTTTCCAATATGTTTGCAATATGAATATCAGCATGCAATAGCTTTAAGGCATATAACTTAAAAAAAAATCACCTTTGGCATGAAATATATGAATATTTGGAAATTTGACCTGAGGTAAGTGCAGAGGTGAGATTCTCTGGCCGCACTCGCCCCAAAACTGGAGAATCCCGCCTGAGGTCAATGGACCTTTGCGTGGTCCGCTCCCCGCCCGCTACGATTCCCGTGGTGGGTAGAACAGGAGAATTCTCCCCAGTATGTTTGTGAGGAACTTGTCACTACAGACCTATGGTTTCAAAACATTATGCAACTAGGGTTTTTCTTGTGTCATTTCTGGGTCTGTTGTAAGCAGAAATGGATTGCTGTGTTTAGTCAACACCGACAGTATTGTTGTATTGTTTGGATTTTATCAGATGGTAAAATGCAAACTAGCTGGCCTTGGTTTTTTATCACACAAATTGTCTTTTAGAACCTGGGTGCTTGACTTGGGCAAAGTTCCAGCAGCTGATACTACATCATCTAAATTCATCAAGCATGGGAAACCAGATATCTCTGCTGGAGGGAAGGTACAGTGCCCCAGGATATGTTGCTGGATGCAAAAATTGTACTCTGTACAAGGACATGGGTGATGCAGAGATTACAACACCTGAGGTATGTTGTCTATATGGACTTTAGTAAAGTGTTTGACAAAGTCCCTCATGGTAGGCTAGTGAAAAAGGTTGGATCTCATGGGATAAAGGGGGAGGTGGCTAGATGGGTGGAGAACTGGCTTGGTCATAGAAGACAGAGGGTGGTAGTGGAAGGGTCTTTTTCCGGCTGGAGGCCTGTGACTAGTGGTGTTCCGCAGGGCTCTGTATTGGGACCTCTGCTGTTTGTGATTTATATAAATGATCTGGAAGAAGGAGTAACTGGGGTGATCAGTAAGTTTGCGGACGACACAAAACTGGCAGGACTTGCAGATAGTGAGGAACATTGTCAGAGGCTACAGAAGGATATAGATAGGCTGGAAATTTGGGCAAAGAAATGGCAGATGGAGTTCAATCCTGATAAATGCGAAGTGATGCATTTTGGTGGGAATAATGTAGGGAGGAGCTACACGATAAATGGAAGAACCATAAAGGGTGTAGAGACGCAGAGGGACCTGGGTGTGCAAGTCCACAGATCTTTGAAGGTGACGTCACAGGTGGAGAAGGTGGTGAAGAAGGCATATGGCATGCTTGCCTTTATAGGACGGGGCATAGAGTATAAAAGTTGGGGTCTGATGTTGCAGATGTATAGAACGTTGGTTCGGCCGCATTTGGAATACTGCGTCCAGTTCTGGTCGCCATACTACCAGAAGGACGTGGAGGCTTTGGAGAGAGTACAGAGGAGGTTTACCAGGATGTTGCCTGGTATGGAGGGGCTTGGTTATGAGGAGAGATTGGGGAAACTGGGGTTGTTCTCCTTGGAAAGACGGAGGATGAGGGGAGACTTAATAGAGGTGTATAAAATTATGAAAGGCATAGATAGGGTGAACGGTGGGAAGCTTTTCCCCGGGTCGGTGGTGACGTTCACGAGGGGTCATAGGTTCAAGGTGAAGGGGGGGAGGTTTAACACAGATATCAGAAGGACATATTTTACACAGAGGGTCGTGGGGGCCTGGAATGTGTTGCCGGGCAAGGTGGTGGAGGCGGACACACTGGGAACGTTTAAGACTTATCTAGACAGCTATATGAACGGAGTGGGAATGGAGGGATACAAAAGAGTGGTCTAGTTTGGACCAGGGAGCGGCGCGGGCTAATTGTTCTTTGTTTCTCGTTTCAAGGCTTCATTCTATGATCATCTTGCTGGTGCCAGTACAGAGCGAGACTGCGGATAGTTGGGAACCTGTCTCGGGGGCAGGGAATTCAGATGGTGTTCGTAAAGCAGAAGTGGAAATGAATAGGGTTGGGAAGCATTTTCTGATCAGGGCCAGTGTGATCTCCTGGACTCGTTTCGATCGCCACAGGGGGTCGGAGAGGAATTTCCCAGATTTTTTTTTTCCCCATATTGGCCCTGGGGTTTTCACTCTGGGGTTTCGCCTCTCCCTGGAGATCACATGGTCTGGAATGGGGGGGTGGGGTTGAGTTAATAGGTTGTGATGAACAAAGCATCGTAGCTGTGAGGGACAGCTCGGTGGATAGGATATTAGGATGTAGATAGGCTGGAAAATTGGGCGGGGATCCTGGATTCAGGATTCAATCCTGGACCGGGGAGCGGCGCGGGCTTGGAGGGCCGAAGGGCCTGTTCCTGTGCTGTATTGTTCTTTGTTCTTTGTTCTTTGTTTGTATCTGCCTGCTGAGCATTCCACACTAAGGAACCTTTCAGTGGGAAATGGATGTACTCTCTTAGCTTTGTAAAGAGTTTGATTTGACCATCAACATCAGGAAGACAAATCTCATGATGTTGCCATGCTGCCACATATCAATGCTGATCTTGTGATGCTGACAGTTGTTGATGGCTTCACATATCTAAGCTCTGCATCACCTGTAATCTGTCATTTGATGCCAAAATCAATATATGCATCCTAATAGCTGCAGCTGTTATGTCCAAGGTGAGTAAGAGTGTGTGGAATAACAGCAACTTGATTGAGAACATCAAACTCTGAGTCTACCAGCTTGAGTGCTCAGTGCACTCCTCCACATCATAGAATGGAATCGTAGAATCATAGAATCCCTACAGTGCAGAAGGAGGCCATTCAGCCCATCGAGTCTGCACCAACCACAATCCCACCCAGACCCTATCCCCATAACTCCATGTATTTACCCTAGCTAGTCCCCCTGACACTAAGCGGGAATTTAGAATTGCCAATCCATCTAACCCTGCACATCTTTGGACTGTGGGAGGAAACCGGAGCACCTGGAGGAAACCCAGCCAGACACGAGGAGAATGTACGGACTCCACACAGACAATGACCCAAGCTGGGAATCGAACCCAGGTCCCTGGTGCTGTGAGTTAGCAGTGCTAACCACTGTGCCATTGTCCTGCCCAAAGTAGTTAGACTTGGACAACGTATCCTGAATGGTTTGCACCTTCACTGTCTCAGACATATTCATGGCTCCTCTTAGGAGGACAAGGTCACCGAATCAGTGGTCCTGGAGTGTTCTAAGGCCATTAGCATGCACTCATTTCTAAAGCAATAACATCTGTCCTGGCTCAGCCATGTTCATTGGATGGATGACAGCTGTCTACGCAAAGACCTGTGTAATGGATTGGCCATTATGTCACAACCACCTGTGTGTTTTTACCTCTATTACAAGGAGACCCGCAAGCTAAATATGAAGATGATTAATACAGACAGCTGGGAGACAGTCGCTGACAGCCATGATCACTGGGTCATATTCACAATTGAGTTCTTTGGTTCTCTACAGAACGTATAGTGCGTGAATGGGCATGGAAGTGCAACAGCTTGGCATGGAGTGTATGAAGAGCTGTGAGGTTGGGGAGGCTGACAGTATGGTTGGTGTGGAGGGTGTGAAGGGCCATGGGGATCGATAGAGGGGCATAGTTTAGCATGGAGGGCATGGCTAAGACCTTTTGTATTTATCTTCAAAAGGGTCCCTCATCCACACTAGGTTCATGACATTCCTGAAGTGCTGTGAACACTGAGGCATTTAAAAGCTGATCTGACTTCATGAAAATTGCAAGAGAACTAGGGCATGTCTATTCCCACTAAGGATATATGAAGATACAAAATAGGAGCAGAAGTAGGCCATTTGATCCCTTGAGCCTTCTACATCATTCAATAAGATCATGGCTGATCTGTTTGTGTTGAATTCCACATTCCCATCTACTCCTGATAACCTTTGATTCCGTTACCTAGGAGGAATCTATCTACCTCTACCTTAAAAAATATTCAATGACCCGGCTTCCACTGTTTTCTGAGGTAGAAAGTTCGGAAGTTGCACAACCCTCTGAGAAAAAAATATTCTGCTCATCTCTGTCCTAAAAAAGCAACTCCCTAATTTTAAAACAGTGCTCCTTCATTCTGGACGTACCCACAAGAGAAATCATCCTTTCCATGTCCACTTTGTTAAGATCATTCAGGATCTTATTTACTTCAACAAGTCACTCCTCAATCTTTTAAACTCCTGTGGAAACAAGCCCAGTCTGTCCAACCTTTCCTCATAAGACAACCCGCTCATTCCAGGTATCAATCTAATAAATCTCCTCTGAACCACCTCTAATACACTTACATCCTTCCTTAAATAAGGAGATCAAAACTGCACACGGTTTTTGAGATGTGGGCCCATAACTTCCTAGCTCCCCAATGTCAGATTTGGGGGGTACCCCAAAGGACTGGGGAATCCCTCTGGGAAGTTGTCAGGTAAAGGTTTATGCAGCAATTGTCCAGCATTAACTTCCCCTGGACAATTGCACTGTGCTGGGAACCATCCGACTGTGATTTAAATTGAATGATTCTGCTAGGGTTATGGTAATAGTTACTCAGAAAAAGCAGGAAGAAATAAAACCAATTCTAACTTCTGTGTAACTATTTTAAATAGCCAGATCAAGTTCCTCACAGGACACCCCCAGGGTCACCCCCACAACCCCCACTAATCACCCTCATGTGATTTTCCAACCCCCTGATCATCAGCCACAAGGAACTCTCCCCCACCTACAACCCATGGACCTGACTTCCACTCCCCCACCCCCGTCCTGAGCCCACCACTCTGAACCAACCTCCCCCACCCCAGACCTGAACCCCAGCCTAACCCCCGACTTGAAGCAAACGCCCCGACCAGGTCGGACCCCACCCCCCAAGACACAACACCACAACCCCCACTCCCACCCCAAAAACTGGATCCCTTCTACTGACCTGACTGCTCCAACCCTGTTGGCTCTCTCTCCACCTCCGACCTCTGACCCCACCGCACTCCTCCGACCTTTGACATCCCACCTATTGACTTGCAATCGCTCCCTGCCCCCCTCTGCCCCCCCTGATGTGAATCTGCACTCCGGCTCCTGACCCCCACCCCTGACATCCGACCGCCCCACCGTTGACCTCCAACCCATTCACCCTTCTGACCTCCGATCCTCCAGACCGCCCAAATCTCATCCACTTGCCTTGGACAATTATCTTCTCGCTGGCCTGTCAATTCCACTGGGCCCTTTAAACTTGCTTGCTTTATGGCAGCCAGTGCAGTAGAAAAGGGAGCGTGACCTTCCTGAACTTGACATTGTTTGACCCTGGGCCCTGCGAGGACTCCTTTGATGCACGCTTCAAACAGCTCCTAGCATTGGAGGTTTCAACAAAATTTTCAAGAGCAGCTAAGTGCACATTAAAGTCTTGTGATTACTGCGGACCTTCACTTTCCAACATGTCTCACCAATGCTCTGTATAACTGAAGTATAACATCCTTCCTTTATGTTCAATTCCTCTTGTATTAGAGGATAGTATTCCATTAGCCTTCTTAATTACTCGCTGTACCTGCATACTAGCTTTTCGTGGCTTATGCACAAGAACACCTAGATCCCTCTGCATCTCGGAATTCTGCAGTCATTCTCTGTTTAAGTAATACTCTGCTTTATTATTCTTCCTGCCAAAGTGAACAACTTCACATTTTCCCATCTTACATTCCATCTGCCAGACTTTTGCCAACTCAATCAATCCATCTATATGCCATGAGACGAATCCAGTCATTTTCTCAATCAAAGGCCATGAAATAATGCTTGAATTTGTCCTTCAGACAGAATGATGGTGTGGTACTGAAAGACTAAAAAAGAGGGGAAAAAAATAATAATGAAATGAATACATTATCAACTTCCAAATTAGGAAAACATATATTTAAAAAATCTGAATGAGTTATGCATTTTTTTAAGAAAAGCTCTTTGTGGATTGCATTCATCTATGTAGCTAAAGATGATGGTATTTGAGAAGATGCTTGTTCACCAGTGTAGGGGAAACACAACTTGTTTATTTACAGGTTAAAACTCTGCAGAGACAAACAGCCTCATGGCTGCAATCAGCTCCTGAGATGACTCTGAGTACAGAAGTCCGCGCTTACCCCCACCCTGCTCTCTGATTGGTTCCCTGGGTCATGTGACCCTTACTCTGCAGATTGATCCTTAAAAGAGACAATCACCACAGTGCTGAAACTCTGGGAGTCTTGTTCTGCCAATGGAAGTGTGGCAGAGAGGGTTTCTTAACGGCCCGCGGGGAAATCCATTCCAGAACCTCGGCTGAAGCCAGCCTGCTGATAATCTTGTATCATTCACCAAAGAAAGCACTCAATATTTTACAGTTAGTCAATTCCCTCTGAGATCAATTACTTTTCTAAGGGAGCTCCTTATAGCCTTCCGAGGGACCTTAACAACCACATGCCAGCATGCAGTGAGTAAAGATTTCCTCGATGCCTCGTAAAATATAAAAGAGGAACCTGGGTGTGGTGAACCATCGTTGGTTACCACTGTGGGTTGTTTCTATGTTACTGTTGGGTTAGGGTGTTGCCACTGTGGGGGTTGTATAATGTTGTTGGGTTAGGGTGTTTACCTGTGGTAAATGTTGTTATGGCACATCCCGGTCGGGCCCCGCCTCCTGGGGAGAGGTATAAGACCCTCTGCTCCGGCGGGACCCCTCCAGTCTGAACTGGTGTACTCGTGTTAGTTAGTTCCATTGTTTGCTAATAAAAGCCTTCAATAGCTGAAGCCTTGTTCCACGTGCTTGATTGTCGCGCATCACTGGGAAACACCCTTTTAACATAAGGAGCAGGTGGAAGACTCACCATCTTCCCACAACCAGAACTTAAGGTAGCTTTTTGAATAGATCAAAAACCCCCGTGAATTTTTTCCATCTTCCGGAACTCAGGAATTTGGGACCTTATGGTTCAGTGATCAAACATGTCACAGGTCAAAGGTGTCTCTCTCGAGCAAAAAAAGTTATGAATGAATCAAATAACCACCCTCTGTTAACTGGTTCACATTTCATCAATTAAAAAGAGCTCCATTGAATAGGTCAGTGACATCGTGACCAGAAAAAAAGCTGAGCAAATAAAGCTCCACTCAAAACAAACACTACAAAATCAGACAACCAAATTACTAAAATGATATTATTCAAAGGTATTTTTCAACTGCTTTTAGTGTCAATCACTCCTTAATCTGAATTTCCCTGAGCTTCCTACCTCAAATTTGGAAATAGAAAAGGAAGGTTCTAGAGTAAGATGGCCCACCATCCGATGTCTCTCAGCCCACTAACATGCTGCAACAATCAAAGCAACCTTGCTCCACCTTCCTGTCTAACCACAGTGGGCAATCGAATGTTTAATTTCCTTTAAATTGTAAAGCAATAAGCACATTTCAATTTAAATTCAAAGAGAAAGTATAAAATGATGCAGGCTGACTTAGGGCAATCTATGACCTTGAAGTGATGACTGAGATAATCAGTGCTGCTCCTGGTTGATAGCCATTACTTTGCTGCAAAAACATTTTGATTGGGCCTCCTTCTGCTTTCAGAAATAGCAGCGTTCGAAGTTCAGGTGGCTGAGTTCCTGTTGAGGGCTGGTGGAGAAGGGCAGGATCTGAATTTATTCAACGCCTGTGGCACAGTAAAGGTGCATCCGCCGTGTGCATCATTACAATGATTGAGGAAATTACAGCATGAGTGACTGGTGCCATTTTGCATGCCACCCCATAAATTGTTGGTTCCACTGAGGGCGTAAAGGTGAATGTTCAAGAATTGCTCTGCTGACGTTAAAAGCAATGGTAAAATTGAGTTTGTTGAATTCTCACCATTGTCATAGTCACTTGAACCATTGCAGATTGACATTGAAGAGCTCAGAAGTGGTAAATTGTTCAATTACTCACAGTTTTACAGTTTGCATGAAATTCCCACTAAACAAAATTCTAGAGCTACAATATTGAAGCATTATCTACCTCACAGCGCCAAGCACCCGAGTTCAATTCCAGCCTTGGGTCACTGTGTGTGCAGAGTCTGCACGTTCTCCCCGTGTCTGTGTGGGTTTCCTTCGGGTGCTCTGGTTTCCGTCCAAAGTCAAAAGATGTGCACATTAGATCGATTGGCCATGCTAAATTGCCCCTTCATTTCCCAAAATGTGTAGGTGAGATGATTTAGCCATGGGTTGGGAGGGGGGGAGCTGAGTAAGATATCTGCCAGAGAGTCGGTGCAGACTCAATGCGATGGGCCAAATGGCCTCGTTCTGCACTGTAGGGATTCTATGATGATGTTCTATGATGTTATACTCAAATGCAGCTATTTTGGATCAAGCTGATTGCTTGTCGAGGGATTGTACTGATTTATTTGAAGACAGTAACAATGATGCAGGAGTTTGCAGACATTGTTCAGTGTGACTTTGTTTCGTGCTACTCCATTTTATTATCAAGAAAGGAAAAATAACCCATTTTATTAAATAGCTTTGATCTTTGTTAGAAGTGCAGTGTAAAAAGAGTTGAAGCTGCAGCATTTGGCCAATAAAATATCTGGCACACAGTAACCTTTAAAGTGAGTGCTGGAATGGGAGTGAATTTACTGAGTGTATTATGGAGATGTGGCTTACGTGCGTGTGTGTGTGTATGAGAAGATAACAGCTCAGGTTTTTCCCTATCAGCACCAGCCTTACTTTAATGTCGTAGCTTTGCTTAAAATAAAACGCCAGACACTTACTGACAAGAAAGACTGTCAGGAGTAAAAATAACTCATCAACACAGTTTGCGACAAAAGTGAGTGGCCCTTATTTTAACAGACTGCTGTCCTTTGGCATATTCTTGATTGCAAGAATCAAGAATAAACTGGTGAATGTTCAAGAATTGTTCTGCTGACATTAAAATAAGAAAAGGACGAATGGCATTCACAATAATCAATTTTTAAAGTGTGAAAATGGGAAACCTGCGCAAATTGCTTAGCTCTGTCTCTTTTATGGAAACATTGGGCAGGATATTTCTCCCTGTTTCGCGGGTGCAGGAGGCAGCGTGCACTCGCTGGCGGCGGGATCTTATGGTCCTGCCATTGCCAACAGGGTTTCCTCTTCAACACGCCCCACGCCACCAGAAATCCCGCGGCAGGGGTGTGCCATCGGCGGGACAATAACATCCCACCGGCATGAACAGTAGCAAGATTTTGGCGATTAAATTTGATGTCACAGAATACTGCAGCACAGAAGAGGCCCCTTTGGCCCATCGAGTCTGCACCGACACATGAAAGGCACTGACCTGCCCACCTAATCCCACTTGCCAGCACTTGGCCCATTGCCTTGAATGGTATGACATGCCAAGTACTCATCCAGGTACTTTTTAAAAGATGTGAAGCATCCCGCCACTGCCACCTTCCCAGGCAGCGCATTCCAGACCATTACAACCCTCTGGGTAAAAACGTTTTCCCTCAAATCCCCCCTAAATCTCCCACCACTCACTTTTAACTTGTGTCCCCTCGTAACTGACCCTTCAACTAAGGGGAACAGCTGCTCCCTATCCACCCTGCCCATGCCCCTCATAATCTCAAACAGGTCACCTCTCATCTTCTCTGCTCCAGAGAAAACAATGCAAGCCTATCCAACCTCTCTTTATAACTTAAATGTTCCATGCCAGGCAACAACTTGGTGAATCTCCTTTGCACCTCCTCCAGTGCATTCACGTCCTTCCTATAATGTGGCGACCAGACTGCACATAGTACTCCAGTTGTGGCCTCACTAAAGTTCTATACAACGCCATGATGACCTCTCTATTTTGTAATCCATACCCTGATTGATAAAAGCGAGTGTGCCATATGCCTTTTTCACCACCCTATTAACCTGCCTTTCCGCCTTCAGAGCTCTATGGACAAATATGCCAAGGTCCCTTTGTTCTTCGGAGCTTCCGAGTGTCGGACCTTTCATGATATACTTCCTTGTCAAAGGGCCTGACACCTTGGGATGTGTATACAATATTAGTAGTGCTGCTCCTATCATAGAAATCATAGAAACCCTACAGTGTAGAAAGAGGCCATTCGGCCCATCGAGTCTACACCGACCACAATCCCACCCAGGCCCTACCCCCATATCCCTACATATTTACCTGCTAATCCTTCTAACCTACCCATCTCAAGACACTAAGGGGCAATTTTAGCACGGCCAATCAACCTAACCCGCACATCTTTGGAGTAATTGGCACTTGTGCTTAGTGTGGTTTATTCTAACAATTTTCCAGCAAATTAGGTGTACATTCACCACTGGAGGAGTGGGAAGCACAGTAGCTGGATCCCACTGCAGCGTGAGCTGAAAAATCGGTTCCCTGCTGGCATAAAATGACAGCGGGAACATGCACTCCCACCCTGCCATGGAGAGTGGCCATTTCTACTAGAGGCTGGCATGGAACCACTTAGCATCTCATTAATAGGATGCAGATGAAGGTCTGATTGGAATTGTACTCCCCCTCCCATGCCCAATAATCTGTGCCTCCAGTGGGTAATAATGCCAGTCCTGATCACATCTGGACCAATATGGTATGCAAATGTTGGGACTTACCTGAAGAAGGACTTGGGCAGACTGCGGAGACTGGTATGGAGGCTTCTGACGACTGCGGACCCTGGGACACCACATGCAGCAGTGGATGGGTGGAGTATCAACCAGATGGATCTTCGAACAGCAGCTTCTTCCAGAGCTGGATCTTCCAGGATGTGCAGGCATGAATGGGCAATGCCGGGGTGGGGAAGAGGGGATTCTGCCCCAGATGATGCTTCACACAGAATTGACCACCATAGTGCAAATTGTCATCTTACGAAGCAGAAGTCTGCCACTGATTTACAATGTCATGTAGTATATTTAATATGTTCTGAATGATATTCCTACCATTCTAATTAAGAGAACTAATGTGAGGAAAGCAGTCGAGGATCCAATGGCATCACTGAAATCCTGCACTTTTATATTTATTCAGCACATTTATCTTAACTTCCTTTTGAAGGGCCATAGTATAAAAATCATTCCAAGTAAGAAATTGAATACATTTCCATTGTTGTCTCTGAAAAACCCCAAAGGAGGAAAATATTGTAAAATAGATTTTTATTATTGAAGTATAGAATATGTGGCAGTTGCATGACAGAGTATATTCACAAAGTGTCTCCATCACAATGCTATGATTAAATTTCACTTAAATAAGTAACTTATCTTTGCCACCTACAGACTACATGGCTCCGACATGCTTTCTGCAGTGAACCAAAAACATTCCATGCATTTTAATTTCTATTTCATATTCATCAGCAAGCAGCAAATGAGAAAAATCTCCAGTATCTAAAGGTTGGCAAATAACATCTGTACAGCAAATAGTAAAGTGCAACAAGAAAACACATCAGGTCATAGCTTACAGTATTGTGAAAGAAGTAATTAAATTGAACAATTGATCTTCAAGATTGTACTTGCAATTTTGCAGTAGCGACAGGAGTACAACATGGGTGAAAGAATGGTACATGTAATAGTAACAAATAATTTAGGAAAATCCGGAGGAAGTAAAGATCCTTCAATCCATCAAATTTGCTCCATACAGAATCCACGCTGGACTAGTCTATCACCTATCCACTCCTCAATCATCACCTATTAATCTCCCATTTTGAGAAATTCTGAGGAGCTGAATATCCATTCGTACAGACTGGAGAAACAAGCGTGTGTGGTGCAGAAGGGACAGAAAACCAGATTCCCTGATCAGACGTCTTTTCACGACAATGAAAATGTTGCAGCCACAATGCAACCCCTCCTAAGCCTGCATGGGCGGGAACTTTTGATCTGGCCTGAGTGTGCTTCAGACATAGAAGCACTGCACTATAGTCCAGCAAGCATTCCCAGAATTGCACCCTTTCCAAGTTGGCCATTACAACAGGATTGGGCTTTCCAAGCACAGGAGGATTGTTAATGCAATGAACTCACTGGAAAGCTTTGCCAGGAGGCTTTGGCAGCCGCATCAAACAGTCTGCAGTTCTGCTTTGTGATCCCCTTGCTGTCCATGTGCTCTCCGTGGCCCTCCATGATGATGCAGCAGCACAACACTTGAAAACTTCGACAAGATGAATTGCAGATGTTCCCAGATCTGCCCAGACATATGAAGCACTGATTGCATAGTAATTGTCTTGAAGTAGAGATATTACGACAGCTGGCTGAGAAACAGCATTGACTTGCATAACTGATAGTTGCAAAAAGCTGCACATTGGGAGAGTGGAACAGAATGGCTTAGAATGAGAGGCTCCCCCAACCACCCCACCCCACTCCCACCCCCACCCCGGGAGACTGCTGGCAGACCCAACAGGGTTAGCCGGGTGGCAGCTAAGGGCAGGGAGAAGCTGTGGAGCTCCCATTAAATCGCTGAGGTACCACTAAATTGTTGTGGCCTCAGGGACAATGTGTGTCGATCAATTCTCTAAAGAGCCTAATTGATATCCCACTGCCGGCAGCCAGCGGAATCTTGCATCAGCTAAGAAAGCCCACCAACTTTCTCAGGAGAATAAGGAAATTTGGCATGTCCGCTACGATTCTCACCAACTTTTACAGATGCACCATAGGAAGCATTCTTTCTGGTTGCATCACAGCTTGGTATGGCTCCTGCTCTGTCCAAGACTGCATAAACTACAAAGGGTCGTGAACAAAGCCCAGTCCATCACTCAAACCAACCTCCCATCCATTGACACTGTTTACACTTCCCGCTGCCTCGGGAAAGCAGAAAGCATAATTATGGACCCCACATACTCTGGACATATACTCTTCCATCTTCCTCCATCGGGAAAAAGATACAAAAGTCTGAGGACACGTAATAATCCACTCAAGAACAACTTCTTCCTGTCTGCAATCAGACTTTTGAATGGACCTCCCTCGTATTAAATTGATCTTTCTCTATACCCTAATTATGGCTCTAACACTACATTCTGCACTCTTTCCTTTCTGTCTTTATGTACGGTATGTTTTGTCTGTATAACGCGCAAGGAACAATACTTTTCACTGTATGCAAATACATGTGACAATAATAAATCAAATCAAATCAAATGTCGGCGGCACGGTAGCACAGTGGTTAGCACTGCTGCTTCACAGCTCCAGGGTCCTGGGTTCGATTCCCGGCTCGGGTCACTGTCTGTGTGAAGTTTGCACATTCTCCTCGTGTCTGCGTGGGTTTCCTCCGGGTGCTCCGGTTTCCTCCCACAGTCCAAAGATGTGCGGGTTAGGTTGATTGGCCAGGTTAAAAATTGCCCCTTAGAGTCCTGGGATGTGTAGGTTAGAGGGATTAGTGGGTAAAATATGTGGGGGTAGGGCCTGGGTGGGATTGTGGTCGGTACAGACTCGATGGGCCGAATGGCCTCCTTCTGCACTGTAGGGTTTCTATGTTAAATCATCTGTTCACTTAACCATCGGAGCTTTCCCTGCCACCAGTAAACTGATGCGTGGCCTCTCCTGTGATTAAGTAGGCCCAGCCGCTACCGTTCCTGCTGTCATATTACCAGAGACATCTTGGAATGATGCAAAGACTAAACAGTGCAAAACCTTTAGAACATTCCTTATGGGTGAGTTTGATTGACTGTCACTTTGCAATTCATTCACATTCTCCCTGGAGCACCATAACCTACATAAACTGTTAGAGGTGTATTCTTTTAAATGCCATGTGACATTATCAGCATATGAGCATAGATTGCTTCTGATCTAAGTCGACCAGTCTGGTGTCAATTCGTTGGAGAAAATAGCTGGACCCAAATTGCTGTAAATTGATTAAGCCTTCTGACAGCAGTAAAATGAACAGGGAAACAACTGGAAATTGAACCAAGACAGGCTGGTGGAAATGGGCTGGAAAGTGACAGATGAATTTTAATGCAGAGAAGTGTGAACTGATTCATTTTGGTAGGAAGAATTAGGGGAGACAAAATAAAATGAAGAATTCCATTCTAAAGGGTGTCTAATCAACCTGAGGGTATATGTGAAAAATCATTGAAGGTAGCTAGCTGTGCAGGTTGGGAAATCAGTTTAAGAGCGTAAAGGTTCATGGGTTTTATAAATAGGGGCAATGAGTACAAAATCAAGGTTATGATAAAACTGTATAAATCATTGGTTTGGCCTCAACTGGTGTGTTCTGTGCAGTTCTGGGCACCATGCTTTAGCGAGCATTAGAGAAGGTACAGAGAAGATTCACGCCAATTGTTCCAGGGATGAGGAACTTCAGCTACATAGGTAGATTGGAGAAGTTGGGACTGTTCTCCTTGAAGAAGAGAAGATTGAGGGGAGATTTGATGGAGATTGTGGTGTTTGGCCCCTTTACGGGCGATCTTCTGAAAGAGTCACAAAACCCAGCCTGACCAAACAGGAACTGAGTTGGGGCTTCACTCCAACTTGTCTGGTCTTGTCCCAGCAGTTAAATCCTGAAGGCATGACTGTAAGCATCAAATCTGCATTGCGCTGTATATAGTTATAGAACATAGAACAGTACAGCACAGTACAGGCCCTTCGGCCCTCGATGTTGTGCCGAGCTTTGTCCGAAACCAAGATCAATCTATCCCACTCTCTATCATCCTGGTGTGCTCCATGTGCCTATCCAATAACCGCTTGAAAGTTCCTAAAGTGTCTGACTCCACTACCACAGCAGGCAGTCCATTCCACACCCCAACCACTCTCTGAGTAAAAAACCTACCTCGGACATCCCTCCTATATCTCCCACCATGAACCTTATAGTTATGCCCTCTAGTAACAGCTACATCCACCCGAGGAAATAATCTCTGAACGTCCACTCTATCTATCCCCCTCATCATCTTATAAACCTCTATTAAGTCGCCTGTCATCCTCCTCCGCTCTAAAGAGAAAAGCCCCAGCTCCCTCAATCTTTCCTCATAAGACCTATCCTCCAAACCAGGCAGCATCCTGGTAAATCTCCTTTGCACTCTTTCCAATGCTTCCACGTCCTTCTTATAGTGAGGTGACCAGAACTGCACATAATATTCCAAATGTGGTCTCACCAAGGTCCTGTACAGTTGCAGCATAACCCCACGGCTCTTAAACTCAAACCCCCTGTTAATAAACGCTAACACACTATAGGCCTTCTTCACGGCTCTATCCACTTGAGTGGCAACCTTCAGAGATCTGTGGATATGAACCCCAAGATCTCTCTGTTCCTCCACATTCCTCAGAACCCTGCCGTTGATCCTGTATTCCGCATTTAAATTTGTCCTCCCAAAATGAATCACCTCGCACTTATCAGGGTTAAACTCCATCTGCCATTTTTCGGCCCAGCTCTGCATCTTATCAATGTCTCTTTGCAGCCTACAACAGCCCTCCACCTCATCCACTACTCCACCAATCTTGGTGTCATCAGCAAATTTACTGACTCACCCTTCAGCCCCCTCCTCCAAGTCATTGATAAAAATCACAAATAGCAGAGGATCCAGCACTGATCCCTGTGGTACACCGCTGGTAACTGGTCTCCAGTCTGAACATTTTCCATCCACCACCACCCTCTGTCTTCTATGAGATATGATGTGGAGATGCCGGCATTGGACTGGGGTGAACACAGTAAGAAGTTTAACAACACCAGGTTAAAGTCCAACAGGTTTATTTGGTAGCAAAAGCCACTAGCTTTCGGAACAGGCTGTTCCGAAAGTGAGTGGCTTTTGCCTCCAAATAAACCTGTTGGACTTTAACCTGGTGTTGTTAGACTTCTTACTGTGTTTACCCCAGTCCAACGGCGGCATCTCCACATCATGACTATCCCCGTGGACAGTGAGGACCCAAAGGTCAAAGCCAAAGGCTCTGCAATCTCATCCCTTGCCTCCCAAAGAATCCTAGGATATATCCCATCTGGCCCAGGGGACTTATCGACCCTCAGGTTTTTCAAAATTGCTAATACATCTTCCCTCAGAACATCTACTTCCTCCAGCCTATCAGCCTGTATCTCACACTCATCCTCAAAAACATGGCCCCTCTCCTTGGTGAACACTGAAGAAAAGTATTCACTCATCGCCTCTCCTACCTCTTCTGACTCCATGCACAAGTTCCCACTACTGTCCTTGACTGGCCCTAACCTCACCCTGGTCATTCTTTTAGTTCTCACATAAGAGTAAAAAGCCTTGGGGTTTTCCTTGATCCGACCCGCCGAGGACTTCTCATGCTCCCTCCTAGCTCTCCTAAGCCCTTTTTTTTAGCTCATTCCTTGCTACCTTGTACCCCTCAAGTGACCCTATTGAATCTTATTTTCTCATCCTTACATACGCTGCCTTTTTCCTCTTGACAAGACATTCAACCTCTTTTGTGAACCATGGTTCCCTCACTCGGCCATTTCCTCCCTGCCTGACAGGGACATACCTATCAAGGACACTCAGTATTTGTTCCTTGAACAAGCTCCACTTTTCATTTGTGCCTTTCCCTGACAGTTTCTGTTCCCATCTTCTGCTCCCTAATTCTTGCCTAATCGCGTCATAATTACCCCTCTCCCAATTATAAACCTTGCCCTTCCGTAAGGCCCTATCCCTCTCCATTGCAATAATGAAAGACACCGAATTGTGGTCACTATCTCCAAAGTGCTCTCCCACAAACAAATCTAACACTTGGCCCAGTTCATTACCCAGTACCAAGTCCAATGTGGCCCCATCTCTTGTCGGCCTATCCACATATTGTGTCAGGAAACCCTCCTGCACACACTGTACAAAAACTGCCCCATCCGAACTATTCGACCTATAAAGGTTCCAATCAATATTTGGAAAGTTAAAGTCACCCATGACAACTACCCTGTGACCTCCACACTTATCCATAATCTGCTTTGCAATTTCTTCCTCCACATCTCTATTACTATTTGGGGGCCTATAGAAAACTCCTAACAACGTGACCGCTCCTTTCCTATTTCTAACTTCAGCCCATATTACCTCAGTGTGCAGATCCCCCTCGAACTGCCTTTCTGCAGCTGTTAAACTATCCTTGATTAACAATGCTACTCCTCCACCTCTTTTACCACCTTCCCCACTCTTACTGAAACATCTATACCCCGGAACTTCGAACAACCATTCCTGTCCCTGTTCTAACCTTGTCTCCGTAATGGCCACAACATCGTAGTCCCAAGTACCAATCCACGCTCCAAGTTCACCTAGCTTATTCCGGATGCTCTTTGCATTGAAGTAGACACACTTCAACCCACCTTCCTGTCTGCCGGTACACTCCTGCGACCTTGATACCCTCCTCAGTACCTCACTACACTCAACACTGGCTACTGGACTACAGCTTGTTTTCCCATCCCCCTGACAAATTAGTTTAAACCCCCCCGAAGAGCCGTAGCAAATTTCCCTCCCAGGATATTGGTGCCCCTCTGGTTTAGGTGCAAACCGTCCTGTTTGTACAGGTCCCACCTTCCCCAGAATGTGCTCCAATTATCCATGTAACGGAAACCCTCCCTCCTACACCATCCCTGCAGCCACATGTTTATCTGCACTCTCTCCCTGTTCCTCAACTCGCTAGCACGTGGCACCGGCAACAAACCAGAGGTGACAACATGGTTTGTCCTGGGTCTCAGCTTCCACCTTAGCTCCCTAAATTCCTGTTTCAAATCTCCGTCCCTTCTCTTACCTATGTCGTTGGTACCGATGTGTACCACGACTTGTGACTGTTCCCCCTCCCCCTTAAGGATCCTGAAAACACAGTCCGAGACGTCACGGACCCTGGCACCCGGGAGGCAACATACCATCCGTGAGTCTCTTTCGCTGCCACAGAACCTCCTATCTGTCCCTCTAACTATCGAGTCCCCAATAACTATTGCTCTCCTGCTCTCCCCCATTCCCTCCTGAACCATTATTATTGTTAATATATGTCCTTTGTTTGTTAATAACTGGTGGAACCAAATTACCACAGAGATATTCAAAATCATGAAGAGATCTGGTTAGATTAGAAAGGGGCCTAGCCAACTATGCCCATATTCCATGAAAGAATTTTTTAAAAGGCTATTTACTAGAGTTGTTCAAAAACATGAGAGGTCTGGACAGAATAGATAGGGGGAAATGTCTTCATTGTTGGAAGGAACGTGGACCAGAGGACACTGATTTAAGGCAAGATAAGCAATGGCAACTTGAAGAAAAATTTCTTTACTCAACGAGTGGTTAGGATCTGGAATGCACTGCCTGAGAGTATGGTGGAAGACAGATTCAATCAAGGCCTTCAAAAGACATTTAGATTATTATCTGCAGAGGAAAGAAATTGCAGGGTCACGGATAAAAGATGAGGAAGTGGGCCCCGGAGCGCTGTGCTTGAGGAGAGCCTGCACAGACACAGCAGGTTAAATGACCTGTAACCATTCTACGAGAGAAAAAATGTACATGTGTTCAGATAACTTTACGAACAGGATGTTTTTTTTCAGTTATGTCGTGATTATGTGGGTGACAACGCAGGTAGGAATGAAGTGCTGTGGACTTTTGGGAAAGCTGGCATTACTTGAAAGTACAGTAGTGCATTTAGAAGCCAAACATGTGTAAAACATTAGAATAATGGGAATGTTTGCAGCATGGTACTAATAAGTAATCTGAACATTCAGCACAAAAAATACACCAATGTTTGATCTGAAAACGACAGAGAGTTTTATCATTAATCAGGCATGAGCTATGATTACTTGTTGACTATTGGACAAAGTCGACAAAATATTTCAAATGTTCAACTTCCAGTGAGATAAAAATAACAGCATCTGCTGGTGGAAATGCGTGACATCAGAAGTTCACTGGTTTTAAACACAGTGGGCCCAATTTTACCATCAGGTTGCGCCCATTTTCGGGCGCGAAAACTTGGTAAAGTCAGGCATGAGATGAGTAGTGCAATCCGCGCCCACCTCCGTGCCAGTTCCCTCTTTACCAAGGCCTGAAAATGGTCGCGATCGGGCCCGTGCCCGAAATGGGCGCGACGGCTATTTAAATACATTTGCATGCATTTAAATTGACTTTATAGGCTGCACGCCCAACCTTACCGGCACTTTCCCCTTTACCACTGCGTTCACCCATCTAGAATCGGCGCAAAACAGACATGCTCTACAAAAGTCCGATTCGGACGCTCTCTGAGATCGGTCGGGGGGAGGGAAAGGGGGGATCTGCTGCCACTCTGCCTGTGATCAGTGAAGGGGAAAGGGGGGTCCGCTGCCATTCTGCCTGTGATCAGTGAGGGGGAAGGGGGGTAGGGGCCCATGATTGGTCTGGGTGGCAGGGGGGAGTGGGAGGATAAGGGGGTCAGTAATGTTGTGGGGGTGGGGCAATGTCTGTGGGGGCCAGGGGGAGGCATTATCTGGCCTGGGATGTGGCAGGGGAGCAGCATTCTATCCTTTTTTTCTCTGCGCGTGCGCAGTTGGAGGCGCCAATTGGAGCTGCAGGATTTTGGGCGCGTTAAACCCCGCCCACAGGCTCCTACAGCACGATTTGGAATCGCTGATATTTTTTCAGGCAGAGTGTGTATGGGGGCGCCTGAGAACAGGTCTAAAAGACGGATCTGAAACACTCCCTGTTTCAAGTCCATCCAGCACTTAGAATCAAAATGGTAAAATAGGGCCCAATATCAAGGTATTAATATCATAGAATTGCTACAGTACAAAAAGAGGCCACTTGGCCCATCAAATTTGCACCGAATCTTTAAGCAGAGCATTTATGCAGGTGCAATCCCCGTAACCTTATGTATTTACCCCACTAACCTCCCTAACCTACACATTTTTGGCCACTAAGGGGAATATTTGCATGGCCAATCCACTAACCTGCATATCTTTGGACTGTGGGAGGAAACTGGAGCACCCGGAGGAAACCCACGCAGATACAGGGAGAATGTGCAAACTCCACACAGACAGTGACCAAAGGCTGGAATTGAATCCGGGCCCCTCCCGCTGTGAGACTGCAGTGCTAACCACTTTGCCATATTAAGAACATAAGAACATAAGCATTAGGAGCAGGAGTAGGCCATCTGGCCCTTCGAGGCTGCTCCGCCATTCAATAAGATCATGGCTGATCTTTTCGTGGACTCAGCTCCACTTACCCGCCCGCTCACCATAACCCTTAATTCCTTTACTGTTCAAAAATGTATCTATCCTTGCCTTAAAAACATTCAATGAGGTAGCGTCAACTGTTTCACTGGGCAGGGAATTCCACAGACTCACAACCCTCTCGGTGAAGAAGTTCTTCCTCAACTCAGTCCTAAATCTGCTTTCCCTTATTTTGAGGCTTTGCCCCTTAGTTCTAACTTCACCCGCCAGTGGAAACAACTTCCCTGCTTCTATCTTATCTATTCACTTCATAATTTTATATGTTTCTATAAGATCTCCCCTCATTTTTGTGAATTCCAATGAGTATAGCCCCAGACTACTCAGTCTCTCCTCATAAGCCAACCTTCTCAACTCCGGAATCAACCTAGTGAATCTGCTCTGCACCCCCTCCAGTGCCAGTATATCCTTTCTCAAGTAAGAAGACCAAAACTGTACACAGTTGCCACCCACTGCCACTGTGCTGCCCACATGAATATTGCCATGAAACTTAAAATGAACATTATTATATAACTGAGAATTTATAGACTAAATGGATCAACACTAACTATCTTAAAGAGAATGGTAAAAACTTTACAAATATATCCCCATTTCAATACTTCAGTTCATCAACCCAGTTATGGGTCCATGTTTTTTGATCTGGGATAACAAAACAATTTTTTAATTCCATCCCTGGGAAGGGAGGCATTTTTTGGTAAATTAGTGTTTGGGAAAAGATTTGAGTTTGGATTTGGAATCTGGATCTGTTGGGCTTCTGGCCTATGTAAATGAAGTTTGGAAGCCTGTATGGGGTCATACCTTTACCTCTTTGACCTGGTAAGGGCAGAGGGTTATCCCCCCACCCCTCCAACCCCCAGCCACGTCAATGTCTAACCATAATTCCAGTGGCACTGTGGGACAAGCAGTTTTGCTGTGCAAGAACCATCCTGACTATTCACACAACCCTGTGCCTGGGGATTATGGCCATTGCAAGTTCCATGTGGAACTTCTAAGAATTTCAATGAATTCATGCAGGTCTTGGCTAAAGTGTCCCTGAAGGCACAAAACATATTGCCCGGAAATTCCTTTGGGAGTTCTCTGTATTGTGGTCATGTAACTTCAGCAGGAGAGTGATGGGAACCTTGTTTATGGGGTGAATTTTACACTTTTCGGCATGGGGCAAAAGTCTGACCAGGAAGGCTATGGTTCGCCAACTCCCATCCCTGCTTTTTAAAATAATGAATAAAATAATTATCAGCAAATTAGTCGGTACCTAATGGGAAGCTGGTCAACAATCTCTGAGACTCCAGGACGAGATGTCCAGAGGAGAGGGTTCAGGCCCTGAACTGGAAGTGAATCATGACCATCCATTTAGAAGTACTCTGGCAGGGGTTGGTGGCAGCAGTTTGGGTTAAGGAGACTTGCAAATCCAGACAAATTGGAACGCAGACATTACAGTCAACAGGCATTAAACAAACTCCAAATTAAAGTTCAAAGTTTATTTATTAGTCTCTCAAGTAGGCTTACATTAACACTACAATGAAGTGACTGTGAAAATCCCCTAGTCGCCACACTCTGGCACCTGTTCGGGTACACTGAGGGAGAATTTAGCATGGCCAATACATCTAACCAGCACGTCTTTCGGACTGTGGGATGAAACCAGAGCACCTGGAGGAAACACAGGCAGACATGGGGAGAATGTGCTGATTCCGCACAGACAGTGACCCAAGCCAGGAATCGAACCCGGGTTGCTGGCACTGTGAGACAGCAGTGCTAAGTATTATGCCACCATGCCCGTCCGGTTCGACTCTGGAGAAATTAGACTCTGGATCAAGAGTTTCAATTCTTGCAGATACAGAACAGTTGGAAAGTAAGACTTCTCCAGCCTTCGACCATATGACCCACAGTCCAAGAGGCATTCAACTAAACGTCAAGGGACAGTTGACTTCCAAACTTCACAGAAACTTTTTTGTATGTGATCCACAATCAAGGGTGTGCAGTGTTAAGTCAAAAAGCTTGCACAGGTCAACAACTCATCCATAAGGTAGATGAATTGAAAAACTGACATAATTCAAGACAGAATTTCCAAAATCATGCAGAGACCTTGAGAAGACTGAAACAGGTTCTGCGAAGCAGGAATATCACAACATGATAGAATCATGTGAAAAACTCAAGAAAACCAAGCAGGTGATTCCCCATGAAGAGCCAGTGAAGGGGAGTTCCCATGGATAGTTGTGCTAGTAGGGGATTTTAATTTTCCACATATAGTTGTGATAGTCGGGGATTTTAATTTTCCACATACAGATTGGGACTCGCATACTGTTAAAGGTTTAGACGGGGTAGAGTTTGTAAAATGTGTTCAGGAAAATTTTCTACATCAGTATATAGAGGTGCCAACTAGAGAGGATATTGGATCTCCTATTGGGAAATGAGTTAGGGCAGGTGATGGATCTGAGTGTGAGGGAACACTTTGGATCCAGTGATCATAATGCCATTAGTTTCAACCTGATCATGGATAAGGATAGATCTGGTCCTCGGGTTGAAGTTCTGAACTGGAAAAAGGCCAAATTTGATTAAATGAGAAGGGCAGAGAGTGCAGAGTTTGTATGTTCCTGGCAGGATTAAAGGCAAAGTAAATAGGAATAAGGAACCTTTGTTCTCGAGGGAGATTGTAACACTGATTAAGAGGAAGAGAGAGTTGTATGAAATGTACAGGCAGTAAGGAACAGATCAGATGCTCGAGGAGTATAAAAAGTGCAAGAAGCTACTTAAGAGGGAAATCAGGAGGGCTAAAAGAAGACATGAGGTTGCTTTGGCAGACAGAGTGAAGGAAAATCCAAAGAGCTTCTATAGGTATGTTAGGAGCAAAAGGATAGTGAGGGATAAAATTGGTCCTCTTGAAGACCAGAGTGGTAGACTGTGTATGGAACCAAAAGAGATGGGGGAGATACTAAATGGTTTTTTTGTATCCGTATTTACTGAGGAAACGGGCATGGAGTCTACAGAAATAGGGCAAACAGGTAGGGAGGTCATGGAACCGTTACAGATTAAAGGGAGGAGGTGCTTGCTGTCTTGAGGCAAATCAGAGTGGATAAATCCCCAGGACCGGACAGGGTATTCCCACGGACCTTGAGGGAAGCTAGTGTTGAACTTGCAGGGGCCCTGGCAGACATATTTAAAATGTCAGTATTCACGGGGGAGGTGCCGGATGATTGGAGGGTGGCTCATGTTGTTCCGTTGTTTAAAAAAGGTTCCAAAAGAAATCCGGGAAATTATAGGTGGTGGGCAAGTTATTGGAAGGTGTGATAAGGGATAGGATCTACAAATATTTGGATAGACAGGGACTTATTAGGGAGAGTCAACATGGCTTTGTGTGTGGTAGGTCATGTTTGACCAACCTATTAGAGTTTTTCGAGGAGGTTACCAGGAAAGTGGATGAAGGGAAGGCGGTGGATGTTGTCTTCCTGGATTTCAGCAAGGCTTTTGACAAGGTCTCTCATGGGAGGTTAGTTAGGAAGGTTCAGTCGCTGGGTATACATGGGGAGGTAGTAAATTGGATTAGACACTGGCTCAATGGAAGAAGCCAGAGAGTGGTTGTGGAGGATTGCTTCTCTGAGTGGAGGGCTGTGATAGTGGTGCGCCGCAGGGATCGGTGTTGGGTCCATTGTTGTTTGTCATCTATATCAATGATCTGGATGATAATGTGGTAAATTGGATCAGCAAGTTTGCTGATGATACAAAGATTGGAGGTGTAGTGGACAGTGAGGAAGGTTTTCAAAGCTTGCAGAGGGATTTGGACCAACTAGAAAAATGGGCTGAAAAATGGCAAATGGAATTTAACGCAGACAAGTGTGAGATATTGCACTTTGGAAGGACAAACCAAAGTAGAACGTACAGGGTAAATGGTAGGACTCTGAAGAGTGCAGTTGAACAGAGGGATCTGGGAATACAGGTACAGAATTCCCTAAAAGTGACGTCACAGGTGGGTAGGGTCGTAAAGAGTGCCTTTGGTACATTGGCCTTTATAAATCGGAGTATCGAGTATAAAAGTTGGAGTGTTATGGTAAGGTTATATAAGGCATTGGTGAGGCCGAATTTAGAGTATTGTGTACAGTTTTGGTCACCTAGTTACAGGAAGGATGTAAATAAGGTTGAAAGAGTGCAGAGAAGGTTCACAAGGATGTTGCCGAGACTTGAGAAGCTGAGTTACAGAGAGAGATTGAATAGGTTGGGACTTTATTCCCTGGAGCGTAGAAGAATGAGGGGAGATTTGATAGAGGTGTATAAGATTTTGATGGGCATAGATAGAGTGAATGCAAGCACGCTTTTTCCGCTGAGGCTAGGGGAGAACAAAACCAGAGGGCATGGGTTAAGGGTGAAAGGAGAAAAGTTTAAAGGGAATATTAGGGGGGGCTTCTTCACGCAGAGAGTGGTGGGAGTGTGGAATGAGCTGCCGGATAAAGTGGTAAATGCGGGGTCACTTTTAACATTTAAGAAAAACTTGGACGGGTTCATGGATGAGAAGGGTGTGGAGGGATATGGTCCAAGTGCAGGTCAGTGGGACTAGGCAAAAAATGGTTCGGCACAGACAAGAAGGGCCAAAAGGCCTGTTTCTGAGCTGTAATTTTTTATGGTTCTATGGTTCTATGGAAAAGCAGCTTTCTTTAAGCAAGAAACCAATAGACAAATGTTTGAGGGAAAAAACAAAAAGCAGCAGATGCATTGTCACACATACGTGTTGAAAAGCCTGAACAGGAGGACATAAATGTCATTGAGGATGTAGAATCATATACCTCAGAGACCACCAAATTCCTACCCGTAACAACACAGAGGTTGAATGTAAGTACAAAAAACGGATGAAGAATGTGCAAATATTAGAGAATACGGCAAAAATGGATGGTCAGAATATATTCCAAACAATATTGTTTCATCCTGAAACAATACTTAAGCAAGAAGACATCACAGTGTTGTGGACAACTTATTAATTTATCATGAGATGTTGGGTTACACCAAGAGTCCTCAGACGTGAGATCCTTTCGAGAATATAGCAGAGATGTTTCGGCATTACAAACCTGCTTGAGCTCAAAATTCAGATCGATGGCTTGGGATCTCAAAATCATGAGAGGAAATGATTTTGAGCTGTATCACCTGTGCAATACAGCACACGGAACAAACAGAACCACTGATATTCTCCTCATTTCCATCCAGACCATGGGAATGTCTTGGAATGGACCTTTCCAAGCTCAAGTGAAAGACATTCCTCATAGTCATTGATTGTTACTCCAAGTGGATCGAGGTCAACAACATCATGGTCTAAGCTCAGAAGCAGTCATCAAAGCTCTACTGATGGCATTCCAGGCCTCGTCATTTCAGACAATGGTCCATAGTTTGCAAATTAATGTTTGAAGAAGTTCACCAAAAATTACGGATTTGTCCACATAAATAATTCCTCCAGGTACCCACAAGCTAATGAAAGAGGAGTAGGAACTGTATAAGTTTTCATAACGGAAACTGATGACATCAACTTTGCACTGTTGAGCAACCATTTTCACCCTACTTCAGAATGATGTGGCTCCCTCAGAACCCCTGGTGGGAAGAAGTCTTTGATGCAACTTCTTGTTCTTCCACACATGCTTATCCCATGTCTCAAAGCAACAGAAAAAGAGAGATAAGGGAGAAAGAGGATGAGTATTGTGCAGATCAAACCAGAAACTATAATTAATGTCATAGAGTGCATGATTTACCAGAACTCTAATCAGGAATCCATATGGATTTGTGACCTTAGCAACAGATTCCACATCTTCCTAGACTACAAGTCACACACTTCACCTTGACCAGCTACACTCCTCCTTCTTCTCCTCCTCACCTCCTCACCGGTGAGGAACCTCCTTCAGAATGTGCAATGTCCATTGAGACACTGAATTTAGAGTCCAACTGTCTCACAGCACCAGGGACCCGGATTCGATTCCTGGCTTGGTTCATTGTCCGTGCGAGTCTACACATTCTCCCTGTGTCTGCGCGGGTTTTCTTTGGGTGCTGCGGTTTCCTCCCACTGTCCAAAAGATGTGCTGGTTAGGTGCATTGGCCATGCTAAATTCTCCCTCAGTGTACCCGAACAGGCAACTGGGGGATTTTCACAGTAACTTCACTGCAGTGTTAATGTAAGCCTACTTATGACATTAATAAATAAACTTTAAAAAAGTTACAGGAAATTCACTTTCCATCTATCTCTAAGTGCTTTTCCCTGACAATATATCCTAGCAAAGGCTCTAAACTATTATTAAAGTAACTTGCGACACTAACAAACTCTCCTATCTTCTCCAGCATACCCTTCTGTTAAAGTCAGCCACAGTCCCACTTGCAGCCTTTTTTATCCACCTTTCAATGTCTCCTCATACCTGGTTCAGATTTCCAAATGTAAAATTTGCCTCTACATGTATACCTGGGGCTTCTACCAATTTTCTGGCAAAGCCACAATGATCAACTGGGAGAAGCCACCCACCCACTTGGATTTAAAAACATGTCAAAGTTGCATAAAATGTCTCCATCCAAATGCCTGCAGCAATGATTTTTTAAAATTAATTCTTGGTATGTGGGAGTTTCTGGAATGAGCAGCATCAATTGCTCTGCCTGAGTTTCCCTGAGAAGGTGATGGTGAACCGCTGCTAGTCTATTTAGCATAGATGCTGCCACATGTGGTGAGGTAGAACCTTCCAGGAGTTTTGAATGATTTTGCAGCCAGATTATTATGTTTGTTCAATAACTTGTGATGCTCCACGTATGAAACAACAGTACACATTTGGTTCAAATTATTTTGTTTAACTGTTTCTAAGGTGGATTCTGCTGTTAGAGCTAATGATGCATATCCTTGCTTCCAAGGTATTATTATCATACTGATCCTGGTGTTATTACCTATATATCTCTGGAAAATAATAATTCAGAGGGTATGTATTCTCTTCAGTTTAACCATTTCCCTCAAGGTTAGCCTGCAGAGAATATTTTGAGCAGAAAGTTACAGAATGCCTTTTACCATATGTCATTCTGTCATAGGGAAAATGTTCAAGCCATTATTAAAGATGTCATAGCAAGCCTTTTTTCCAAAAGATTTTTTCTTTTGGAAAAAATCAAGGCAATCAAGCAGAATCAGCATGGTTTTGTGAAAGGGGAAGCAGATATAACACATTTATTGGAGTTCGTTGAGGGAGTTACTTCTACTGTGGATAAAGGGGAACCGGTGGATGTATTGTACTTAGAGTTTCAGAAGGTAGTTAATAAGGTGCCACATCATGGTATAGGAGATAATGTATTGGCATGGAAAGAAGATTGGCAAGTTAGCAGGAAACAGAGAGTGCACAAATGGGTCTTTTTCTGGCTGGCAAGATGAGATGACTGGTGTACTGGGGTGTCAACTTTTAACAATTTGTATAAATGACTTGGATGAAGGGATTGAAAGTTTGGTTGTTAAATTTGCTAAAGGCATAAAGATAGATAGGAAAGTAAATCATGAAGAGGACATAAGGGACATAGATAGGTTAAGTGGTTGGGCAAAACTCTGATAAATGGAGGATAATTTGGGCAAATGTGAAATTGGCCCAATTTTGGCAGGAAGAATAAAAAAAGAAGCTTATTGTCTGAATGGTGAAAGATTGCAGAGCTCTGAGGTGCAGACAGATCTGGCTGTCCTAGTACACAAATGACAAAAAGCTAGTATACAGGTAAAGCAAGTAATTAAGAAAGCTAATAAAATGTTATTGTTTATTGCGAGGGAACTTGATAACAAAAGTAGGGAGGTTATGTTTCAGTTGTACAGAGTATTGATGAGATCACATCTGGACCATTATTTCATTATATTGCTTTATCTTTCTTATTTTTCATTCCAACATTTTGTGTACTTATGTTTCAAGGAAGACATGCATAACTGAGAGCAAAGTTACAAAGGACATGGGGTAACCTTTATTTGCAAAGCGGAATTTTAGAAACAGTCCTTTAGAGGTTCTCGGACCAGATTGCAGTTCACGCCCAGAGAGAATGTCCAATAGCTCTTTTGACTGATAGCCCGCTTCAAGCAGAATGTATGCTTAGGCATTTGATGTTTTTAATCTGGCAATTAGATATAAAGAAAAAGTCTTGCAGTTATATAGTGCCTTCACATCCTCAAATCACCCAGAAGCACTTAATAGCCAATAAAGTACTTTTTGAGATGTATTCGCTGCTGTAACTAAAAGGCAGCAGTCCAATTTGCTTATAGACAGGCTTCACAAAGAGCAATGAGGTAAATAATCAAATAGTCCATTTTTAGTGAAATTGATGAGGGATAAACGGTGGCGAGGATACAGGAGAATTTGTTCTTCTTTACCTGGTGCTATGGGATCTGTTACATCCATCTGAGAAGGCAGAAATGTCCTTTATTAAATTCTCGTCCAATAGGCAGAACTTCTGTTTCTGCAACATTCCTTTGCTTTAAGTGTGAAGCTCGATTGTGTACTCAAGTTCTGGCACTGGGTTTGAGGCTACAATCGTCTGCATTAGACATGAGGATGCTACCACTGAACTAAGGCTGACATTTATCAGATATTCTTCCTGGTTTCCTGGTATGCGCTATGCTGTTTACAGCATTGTCCTGCGATGAAGCAATCTTTGAAAATTATTATAATATTGTATTGAATATTCCACATGTTCATTTTAAAATTTAATTTTTCATCTTTTTCATTGCTCTATGGATGTTGATGATTCGTGCATCTTATTGCATGCTCTAGGGGAGGACAAGGGGCAGTAGTTATTAAAAATTGACTGCCCTGTACAAAGTGAAAATACTATTAGCCATGTCATTATGTCAGCTTGGTAAAGTGATTGGAATAAACAGATATTGTCAATACTTAACATGAAATGATTCCTATTGGCACTTAAGCATATTGATTGAAGTTTATCTATGACTCCATCGCTGGTTGTCGGCATCATTAAGAACATGAGAAAATTGAAATAAGAAAAGGACAACAAAAACAGAAATGCTAGAAAATCTCAGCACATCTGACAGCATCTATGGAGAGAGAATAGAGCCAACATTTCAAGTCTGGATCCAGACTCGAAATGCTAAGTCTATTCTCTCTCCAGAGATGCTATCAGACCTGCTGAGATTTTCCAGCATTTTCTGTTTTTGTTTCAGATTCCAGCATCTGCAGTATTTTGCTTTTACCTTAGTGTTAAAAAGGCCAATTGGTTCAGGAAACCTGTTATTTCCTTAAATGAGGAGAGCAATTTTATGAGTGCTGACAGCAGGCCTCAGTTTTAGTGCATTAAAATCATGAATGGTCACTTCCTGAGGTTCTGTTCTACACTGTTAGTGGGAAAATCTCTCGCCCATTCTATAGATTTCACTCTATCACAGGTTCCAGTTAGACCCACTGAGGACGGGTTCAGCAAAAAAATTACCTTGAACTACAAATGCAATTTAAGCAAAACCAAACACAAAGCTACTTAAGCTTCCACCTTTGACTTTTGCACTCTTAAACTGCATTATTGGCATAACAGGCCCAGGGTTTTAGTGGTTCAGGAACCTTCATGCTCAATATAACATCCAATTATCTCTCTTTTCAGGTTATCTAACCTCCAATGCTATCTCTATCAGTTATTCAGTTAGCTCTTTTTTTAAAGGAGTTGACAAGACACATCTGTAATAAGTCTTCAGAGGCAGAAGTCCCTTCACCAAAATCCCTTTACTTACAATTCCAACACAGTACACAGAAGACTGTTATCAGTCAGCAGTCTTCCTTCGGGAGTGCCAGAGGAACTGACACTCCCAGTTAAATACAAGGAAAAGACTCCATGATTGGCCCAGCAATTGACTCCTTAATCAGGGAGTTCATATTCCAATAGGCCAACCTCAATGGCCTGATTGAAGTCATTACAACATCATTAACTGCATTAACTGTGACTCCTATATGCACAAATCTGAGTGAGAATTATTTTTTTCCCTGAGATTAGACCAGACTTGTGGCCGAACATGGTGTGCTCCATAGTTTATCATAATGAACCTTCTGCTGTAATGCCAGCAAGAGCTTTCTGAAGTTCGTCTGTATTTCAGTAACATTGTTGGATCTGTCTTATGTTAAACAATTGCTTCTGATGGTTCTCTTACTTTTATTGTTTACTTGCATGTAAAGGAATCAGGCAGATTGGGAGGAAAATAAAAAGCAGGCTTATGTTATTGCTGTTTTCATGCATCCGATCTGATAGAATAAAAGGCAAAAGCTGGCATCTAGAAACTTTCCAAAATATTTCTGATGAAAACCCCTGCCGTGGAGTCCAGCATTGTCCATATGTTTTCATTGTCAGCACGTGCCAAACATTACATAAGCACGCATTACCACATCAGGTTTAGTCCTTTCCTATCTCATTGTAAGAACAAAGGGGTTTTTGCTGGAAGAGAATTAAATCTATCTGTTCTGGTATTCCCGGAGCACAAATGGTAAAATAAATTGTTCATTTTGGCTGCTCAGATTGTTAAATGGCTATATGCCATTTGTTCAGCGGAGTACTTTGGAGTTGTTTCCAAATGAAACTGCCTAAAGACAGCTAAAGTCAAGCTGATGGATAATACACCCACGCATTAGAAAGTAAAACAAATGAAAAATGTAAACTCTTAATATGCAGCATATTTAGTGTAGTATTATTTATATAAAGCGAGTCTTCTTCGACAATAATTCAATTGAGATTGTTAACATCATGTATTTCCAAGCAACAAAAATGTAAACTGAAACAGTTTCTAAGTGAAGTGCATTTGGCACTCATAGACATTCAATCTATAGGCATAGATCTTGATCGTGTACTTTGAAGTCAATGGAAATAAAAATACGGGAGAACTGTAGTTTGAGCTGCCAGTCATCGCTCCCTAATTTTACACTATCAGACAGAGTCATAGGGTGGGATTTTACAGCCTCGCCAGTCCTGAAACCATAAAATCCTGCCCGAAATCAACAGACCTTTCCATGGTCTGCCCCTCACCTGCTCCGATTCCCGTGGCGGCTGGGGGGGAGGTGGGTAAAATTCCAGCCATAATCCATCCCCATAGATTTGAAGTGACATAGTTTGTATCAAATCATTTTGCTTCTACCCCGCTATTGTTTTCTCCCTCTCATTACTTGTACTGGTGGTGAACTGAAGGTGGAACCCTAGTCAATCCATTGGTCTTGTTATAATTTCACATTATTAATGGCTTTCTATTATTTATTTACAGATTTTAAAAGATATTAGGCCTGGGTTTTCCTCCGTGGTGGGGCACATGCCAGGAATGCACTGGAGCGGAACATTCATCAGAATATTTCCATACACCCTGGCCTCAGGCTCTGGACCTAGGCTCATTTGCATGCTTTTTTCAATTCTTTTATGGGATGTGAGCATCACTGGCAAGGTCAGCATTTACTGCCCAATCCTTACTGGCCTTGAGAAGGTGATAATGAGCCTGCACCTTGAACCATTGCAACTAATCTGGTGTAGCTGATCCACAATGCTGTTGGGAAGGATGTTTATGCAGCAACAGTGAAGGACTGGCAAGTTCCAAGTCAGGATGGTGTGTGATTTGGAGGGATCTCTGGAGATGGTGGTGTTCCCATGCGTCTGCTAACCTTGTCCAAAGTCATGGAGATTGCGAGTTTGGAAGGTGCTGTTGAAGAAGTCTTGATAAGATGCTGTCATGCATCTTGTAGATGTTAGACACTACTGACATGGCGGAGGGAGTGAATGTCTGAGGTGGTGGTTGGGGTGCCAATCAAGTGGGCTGCTTTGTTCTGGGTGGTGTTGAGCTCCTAGAATCTCTACAGTGCAGAAGGAGGCCATTCACTCATCGAGCCTGCACCGGCAACAATCCCACCCAGGCCCCATCCCCATAACCCCACATATTCACCCTACTAATCCCCCTGACACAAAGAAGCAATTTAGCATGGCCAATCAACCTAATCCGCACATTTTTGGACTGTGGGAGGAAACTGGAGTACCCGGAGAAAACCCACGCAGACACGGGGAGAACGTGCAAACTCCACACAGACAGTGACCCAAGCCGGGAATAGAACCCAGGTCCCTGGCACTGTAAGGCAGCTATGCTAATCAGTGTGCCACCGTGCCACCCCCTCTTTCAGGCAAATGGAGAGTAATCCATTACACTTCTGTCCTGTGCCTTGTAGATGGTGGACAGGCTTTGAGGAGTCAGGATATGGGTTACTCACTGCAGAATTTTCCAGCCTCTGAACAGCTTTTGTAGGCACAGTATTTATTTGACTTATCCAGTTTAATTTTGAGTCAGTTGTGACCCACAGGATATCGATGTTGGTGATTCAGCAATGGTAATGCCATTGAATGTCATGGGAATGGTTAGGTTTTCTCTTGTTGGAGAAAATGAAATTGTGCGGCACAAATGATACTTGCCACTTAAATGCCCAAGCCAGAATATTGTCCATGTCTTGTTGCATATAGACATAGACTGTTTAAGTATCTGAGGAGTTCAAATGACGCTTACTAATCAACGTGAAATCATCAACAAACATCCCCACTTCTGACCTTATGATAGAGGGAAGGTCAGTGATGAAGCAGTTGAAGATGGTTGGACCTAGGACACTACCCTGATGAACTCCTACAGCAGTCTCCTGGGACTGTGATGACTGACCTCCAACAACCACTACCATCTTCCTTTGCCCTTAGTATGACTCCAACCAATGGAGCGTTATCCTCCTGATTCCCATTGCCTTCGATTTTGCTCAGGTTCTTTGATGTTACATTCAGTCAGATGTTGCCTTAATGTCATGGACAGTCACTCTCACCTGACATTTTGAGTTCAGATCTTTTGCCCATGTTTGGAGCAAGGGTGTAGTGAGGTCAACATTTTCGTGGCCTTAGTGGGACGTAAAATGATCAAGAACGAGAGGGCACAGTTTTAAGGTGATTTGCAAAAGAAGCTAATGTGATGTGAGAATAAACTTTTCCACACAACTAATGGTTCGGGTCTGGAAAACACTGCCAGGGAGTGTGATGGAGGCAGGTTCAACTGAGACAATCAAGAGGGCATTAGATGATTACTTGAATCGAAACAATGTGCGGGGATATGAAGAAAAGGCAGGGGAATGGCACTGAACCATAATGCTCATTTGGAGAGTTGGTGCGAACATCTTGGACAAAATTGCCTAGTTCTGCACAATAACAGTCCTGTGATTCTATGATCGAGGAACAAGTTATTGCTATGTAAGTGCCACTTGATAGCAACTCTCGGCAATGCCTTCTATCGCTTTGTGGATGATTGAGAGTTGACAAATGGGGTGATGCTTGGCAGATTGTTCTGCTTTTTATGGTAAGGATATTCCTGGGGAATATTTTACATTCTGTTGTATCTGTACTGGAACGTCAGGGCTAGTTCTGGTGAACAAATATTTAGTCCTGCTGCTGGGATTTTGTCATTTCTCGAAATCACATGAAGTGAACCAAATTGGCTGAAGACTGGCACTTGTGATGCCGGGGACCTTAGGAAGAGGCAGGTTACTGGCCGGCTCCTGTTAGTAGTTCTGCTGCCATTGGTTAGCTCCCTCAGATGGTGCTGAACTTCTCCATCACTTCTCTGATGACTCATACCTTGATCATGTTGTAGGGTTTTCGGCATAGAAAGGGTTAATGTGGGAGAACAGTATTAGCCACAGCATGATGTAGAGAGACACATGACAGTATACATAAATCATAGAATCATAAAATCCCTACAGTGCAGGAGTAGGCTATTCGGCCCATCAAGTCTGCACCAATAACAATCCACCCTAGGCTCTATCCCTGTAACCCCACGCATTTTACCTGCTAGTCCACCTGACACTAAGGGTCAATTTAGCATGGCCAATCAACCTAACCCGCACATCTTTGGACTGTGGGAGGAAAGCGGAACACTCAGAGGAAACCCACACAGACACGGGGAGAACGTGCACACTCCACACAGACGGTCACCCGAAGCTGGAGTTGAGCCCAGGTCCTGCTGTGAGGCAGATGTGCTAACCACAGTGCCACCATGAGAGAGTTGTATAGAAATACTCGAGCAGGAATTAACATAGAGTTAGCACCTAGTTGGGGCTATACTTTGTGGGTACATATATAATTATGGGTTACCAATAAAGACTACTGCGCAACCTTTTAAGTCTCTGAAGCTCTTTGTAAGACCTACTGAACAAACCCTTACAAAATGGTGGCAGCTAATGGATAAAAATAGAACAAAAAACGCTGGTGTAGGGTCTCAGAGTTTGAAAAGAAACCTAAAGGAACAGCATCCTGACTTGACTGAAGTGCAACTAAACCAGGGACACAGCAGACATGCAGGCTGAAAGGCAGAAGAAAAATCCACGGTGCAAGTAACGGTCTCAACCAGAACATGTGGAGGTCTATTGCAGCTTATCAACTGCAGAGTCAAAGGAACCAGTAAGGGTGAGCAAACATTTACTTTTAATGCTGAACTGGCATTTAAAAGTTTTCAGGCTCTTAATCAGTCAGAGCAGTTCATAGAACATAGAACATAGAACAGTACAGCACAGAACAGGCCCTTCGGCCCACAATGTTGTGCCGAGCTTTATCTGAAACCAAGATCAAGCTATCCCACTCCCTATCATCCTGGTGTGCTCCATGTGCCTATCCAATAACTGCTTAAATGTTCCTAAAGTGTCTGACTCCACTATCACTGCAGGCAGTCCATTCCGCACCCCAACCACTCTCTGCGTAAAGAACCTACCTCTGATATCCTTCCTATATCTCCGACCACGAACCCTATAGTTATGCCCCCTTGTAATAGCTCCATCCACTCGAGGAAATAGTCTTTGAACGTTCACTCTATCTATCCCCTTCATCATTTTATAAACCTCTATTAAGTCTCCCCTCAGCCTCCTCCGCTCCAGAGAGAACAGCCCTAGCTCCCTCAACCTTTCCTCATAAGACCTACCCTCCAAACCAGGCAGCATCCTGGTAAATCTCCTCTGCACTCTTTCCAGCGCTGCCACATCCTTCTTATAGTGAGGTGACCAGAACTGCACACAATATTCCAAATGTGGTCTCACCAAGGTCCTGTACAGTTGCAGCATAACCCCACGGCTCTTAAACTCCAACCCCCTGTTAATAAAAGCTAACACACTATAGGCCTTCTTCACAGCTCTATCCACTTGAGTGGCAACCTTTAGAGATCTGTGGGTATGGACCCCAAGATCTCTCTGTTCCTCCACAGTCTTCAGACAGTTTGTTTCATTAATCATCACATTCAGCCCAGGTTCGGACTCAATGCCACATTGTGTGGCAGCCGAGTTCTGCGGAACAAAAAGAAACCAAAGTTTTAAAAACTCGGCGATAGCAGGGAATCATCTTTTAATCACCTTAACGTACTCTGAAAATGTTCCAAAAGGGCCCAAATCTTTGATTTAAAAATTCAGTACAAGAAACCGATCACTTTGAGGTCCAATCTGCAATTACCGCGGGTGTCCACCAAAATCTGACAAGCACGGGAAGAAGCATTGTAAAAACAGTCACTGGAGCGCCATCTTTAAAAATGAAACAACATTTAAAGTTGTATTCCCCTTAGATGAAAAGTAACCAGGGTTAATAAATCAATCCTACCAGATCAATTTGGGATAATACAAGGGCCAGATCAGGCGTAGAATTGGGGGCTTTGGTGAAAAAGATTTTCAAGATACATGTTAGCTTCAGGATTAGATAAGAAGATGGGCTAAACAAATGAATATACCACTCCACTCAATAGTCAATGACCTTGTTGCAAGGCAAAGAATAAATGAATCTTCAGCTGAGTTTGAAGATATTATGAAATCCTTTGATACCCACTTTGATTTAAGAAGAAATACATTTTTAGAGTAAGCAAAGTTCAACAAGTGAGTTCAACAGTCTGAAGAACCCATTGACTCTTTTATAAACAAGTCATACAGGTTGGCTGTACTCTGCAACTACAAGTCAGAGCTCATACAGGACTGAATAGTAGTTGGAGTGACTGATGATGCCCTTTCAGACATACTACAGGCAAAAGAGGGTCTGACTCTAGAAAAGGCCATCCAAATAGCCAGGCAGTCTGAAATTCACCGACTGGTGAATCATTGGTCCATTTTACATGGAGAGGTTAACCATGGTAGAGAGCACCCCCAATTGCCCAGTTCATAAAACATAAAAAAGGATCAGGAGACTCCAGGCCAAGAGGGACAATACCCAAACAGATGGTAGGAGACCATTTCAGCATTGTGGGAACCAAAATACTTCAAAGGTGAGATCAATGTCAACCTCTGCGCAGTGTTTCAACCGCAATGGACTGGGATACTTGGGAAAGCTGCGCAAGTCAAAGACATCAAGACACGCGGAGAATTCCAAAGGAGTCTACGAGATTGATGTACCACACCAGGAAGAAATCCAACTGTGCTTCTAGGGTGAGATCAAGGACACTGGATTTTCATTCCAGAATGTTGACATCACAGTCACTTCGCCAGTTTTAATTTAGACATGGGAGCCAGTGGTATGGTCCTCTCAGATAAGGAACCATAGCTAGTGAAGCAATACCTGCTATACCAGAGCAGGAAACATTAAGCTCTCAGTTAAAGGAATGTTGCAAGCAAGAGTCCAATGTAAAAAACAAATAAGGGAGATAATCCACAAACAAGAATTTTCCCTCTTGAGCAGGAAAGCCTATGTTGACCTCAACCTCCTTCAGAAAATTGATGAGGTTAACCAGCAAGGGTCTGGTTCCAATTTTAAGAACGAGTTTCTGAAACCTTTCACTGGATTGGGATGACATAGGCTGCATGCAGTATTGCTTTGAGGCAGGATGCCAAGCCATATGCCAAGTACATTTGTATATATGTTATCAATGCACCAAGACACCGGGAATAACTCACCTGCTCTTCCCCGAAATAGTTCCATGGGATCTGTTACATCCAACTGAGAGGACCGACATGGCCTCAGTTTAATGTGTTATCCATAAAAACCACGCCCCCAGCATGCAGCATATCCTCAGCATTGCATTATAGGGCGTGATCTTAACCAATTCTTTACTATTCAGAACTGGATGAGTTCTATAGCTGCTAATTCTAGGACTTGAACAGAATTGGCTCTGTACCTATGGAGTATCATGCATGCTCTTTAATGTTATTAAGGTTAATGACCTTAATGAAACCTAACAACCAAACATTAATATTTTTGTCCCTTTCTAGTAACTTTACTGTTCATTTTAAGAGTAGGAATATTCAGAGTGGCACAAAATATGGCTGAATAAGTCATTAGTGCTTCTTTCCAATATTACATTTGCATCTATGTTTTCATTAAGATTAACAAAAAGGAAAATAAACTCAGTTTTTTTAAGTGGCTAATTCAAGACTATCTTTTGGCAGTGATTATAATTCAGCTTTTATTTCATTACCAGTGCTCGCTGTCCCTCGTAATTTAATATATTCTATACGGAGATTAAATACATTAAAAATACCAGAATGTATCCTGAAGAATCAGTAAATAAAACCAGCCAGCAGACATTAAGACTACTGCCATGACTCACAGGAAGGAATTTAACATTTGGTAGCAATTATATCTCACTTTATAGTAAATAACAACTTTTGCACTAAATGAAATTCAAAGAAAAGTCATAGTTCAAAGATATTTCAAAATACAGTACTTAAATGTAAAAAAAGAACAGAAATGAAAAGCATGGTATTTCAAATCAATTGGTGCAAAACCTGTACCTAAACATGAATGGCATCCTGATGGATCACAATGGCACAGCAGAATTGTATAACGTGGGTACCCCTGGATGTTTGGGGCAACACTGAGTTGGATTGCAATTCAAATGGTGATCGTTTAACACAGGCAGCTCATTCACAAGGACTGCTCGCTTCTCCCCCTAAATAACCTGCAGCATAACACTATCACAATACAGCTAAATCATGCAGGTACACGAACGGGCTAAATATACTCCAGTGATCAAACTTCAGTTCTGATGAAAAACTTTCCATTGTTGCTGTCGGTTGCTACTGGAGCAAACTTGCAGTGATGTTCAAAGTGGGAGTAATAAGGGGAGTATTGTTCAATCATGACCATCCTGGACTCTTCTGTGGCCCACTCTTGCACTTGAAGCAGCTCAGGTTTGAATTTTCTCTACACTTTTGGGTTGGGAGGGGAATTCCTGAGTCCTTCCTTCCTTTCAACTCCTTGCAAGTCAAGTCAGGGAAAGGAGTGCACTCTTCCTGGCAGTCCAGAAGGAGCCTGTTGCTAACAGAACCAGCGACATAAAAAATTGAGCTCAAATTGCAGGCATCAACAATAAAATTGCATCAAAATTTGCAAATCTTACAGAACCTGAAAGTTTGCAAAGCCAACTGTTGAAACGTTGACACTCACCCACCCGTTAGCTTCTTATCAACCTTTTTAATGGAGGAGATCATTTGCCCAGCTCAGGGGCCATAAGTCAAGCTTCAGACGAAGATGAAATGCATTGTACATATTGATTCCCATTCTCCAGGGTTTCTTCCGATGTTTCCTTGAAGTCGGTAGAATATCCTTGGAAACTCAACCCCTTTGAGGCTAAGCATATTACTTGCTGATTAGAAAGTCTTTTATTTAGTCTGAATACAATATATAAAATAATAAAGTCTATTTTTGAAATTAAAAAGTACGCAGGATATTATGAATAGAGTACAATTTCTACTATAATCAACTCCCTGAGATTGCTGTAGGCTGCAATTTTATAAACAAACCACTGAAGTGTTTTAACAGTAATGGACTTATCTGTATCTTTTTCTCAAATCTCTGAAAAAGAACTAAGTCAGCCACTTTCAATCACATCCTTTCACTAAAACGCTAAGATAATTCAAGTTTCACTTTCTCACATCTGTTAATAGCACCATCAGAAAGGAGGAATCTGACTGGCTGACACAAGTTAGAACTAATTTGCTGAACTTTCTGGTTGGATCATTTCTAATGTCTTTTCAACAGGTGAAGTGCCAGAACTGTCAGTCGCAGATAATTGCTTAACATAAATAAAGACTACACCAGCACCTAAGGCGTATCATCTCGCCATAAGAGGAGGACGAGGCAGCCATGGCTGACAAGGGAAGTCAGGGACAGCATAAAAGCAAAAGAAAAAGCATACAATGTGGCAAAGATTAGTGGGAAGTCAGGGGATTGGGAAGCCTATAAAAACCAACAGAGGGCAGCTAAAATAGCAATAAGGGGGGAGAAGATGAAATATGAAGGTAAGCTAGCCAGTAATATAAAATAAGTTTGTAAGAGATTTTTTAGATATATAAAGGGTAAGAGAGAGGCAAGAGTGGACATTGGACTGCTGGAAAATGATGCTGGAGAAGTAGTAATGGGGAACAAAAAAATGGCAGAGGAACTGAATAGATACTTTGCATCAGTCTTCGTGGTGGAAGACACCAGTAACATACCAAAAATTCAGGAGAGTCAGGGGACAGAGGTGAGTGTGGTGGCCAACACTAAAGAGAAGGTGCTAAGGAAGCTGAAAGGTCTGAAGGTGGATAAATCACCTGGACCAGATGGACTACACCCCAGATTTCTGAAGCAGATAGCTGACGAGATTGTGGAGGCATTAGTGGTCATCTTTCATGAATCACTGGAGTCAGGAAAGGTCACAGAGGACTCGAAAATCACAAATGTAACGCCCCAGTTCAAGAAGAGAGGGTGGCAAAAGATAGGAAATTACAGGCCAGTGAGCCTGATCTCAGTCGTTGGTAAGATTTTAGAATTCATTATTAATATGAGATTTCGGAATACTTGGAAGAGTATGGTAACACAGGGCAAAGTCAGCATGGTTTCATCAAGGGGAGGTCATGCCTGACAAATCTGTTGGAATTCTTTGAGGAAGTAATGAACAAGTTAGACAAAGAGAGCCAGTGAATGTTAGGTACTTTGCTTTCCAGAAGGTCTTTGGCAAGGTGCTGTTGAATAAGATAAGAGCCCATGGTGTTCGAGACAAGGCACTAGCATGGATAGAAGATTAGCTGACTAGCAGAAGGCAGAGACAAAAGGGTCCTCTTCAGGATGGCAGCCGGTGACTAGTAGAGTTCCGCAGGGGTCAGTATTGAGACCAACTTTTCACCTTATACATCAATGATCTAGATGAAGGAACTGAGGGCATTGTGACTAAGTTTGCGGATGATACAAAGATAGACGGAGCGACAGGTAGTGTTGAGGAGGCAGAGGGGCTGTACAAGGACTTGGAAAGGTTAGGAGACGGGGTAAAGAAGTGGCAAATGGAATACAAGGTGGGAAAGTGTGAGATTATGCACTTTGGTAGGAAGAATAGAGATGTAGACTATTTTCTAAATGGGGAGAGAATTCAGAAATCGGAAGCGCAGAGGGACTTGGGAGTTCTAGTTCAGGATGCCCTTAAGGTTAACTTGTAGGGTGACTTGGTAGTTAGGAAGGCAAATGCAGTGTTAGCTTTCATTTGGAGACGACTAGAATCCAAAAGCAGTGATGTACTGCTGAGGCTTTATAAGGCTCTGGTCAGAACACATTGGATTATTGTGAGCAATTATGGGCCCCGTATCTAAGGAAGAATGTGCTGGCCTTGGAGAGGTTCCAAAGGAGGTTCACGAGAATGATCCAAGGAATGAAAGGCTTGACGTATAAGGAGCGTTTGAGGACTCTAGGTCTGTACGCAATGGAGTTTAGAAGGACGAGGTGGCATCTCATTGAAACTTGCAGAATACTGAGAGGCCTGGATAGAGTGAACGTGGAGAAGATGTTTCCATTAGTAGGAGAGACAAGGATCCAAGAGCACTGCCTCAAAGTAAAGGGGACCCTTTTGAATCAAGATGAGGAGGAATTCCTTCAGCCAGAGGATGGTGAATCTATGGTATTCATTGCCACAGAAGGCTGTGGAGGCCATGTCATTGAGTGTATTTAAGACAGAAATAGATATGTTCTTGATTGGTAAGGGGATCAAAGGTTATAGGGAAAAGGCAGGAGAATGGGTTTGAGAAACATATCAGCCATGATCAAATGGTGGATAAGACTTGATGGGCTGAGTGGCCTAATTCTGCTCCTATACCTTATGGTTTTATAAACCATGGAGTTATGTTGACAGATGGCATTATCTAAATATGACTGTACAATATGATTGTTTCACATTTGTATATTTTCTGACCACTTCTTCCAACCAATCTATGACATATTCTGCTCATTACTGCTCCACTAATTTCAAATGAAAAGCAGGTACTTTAACTGATGGATGGCTGATCTACAATGTCAGTTAAGCTGAAAAACTTACCTCAGTGTTTACTGGTAGATGCCTGTGTCTTTGTGAATAGCTTCAGACTTGAGTTCACAGTATTGGCAGAACCATCATGTTCACCTGAGGAGACCTTACTGACTGCACAATATGATTCCAGCATGCACTTATACCGAGAGCTGACAGAGCTTTTAAATGATTGAAAGCAAGACTATCATTTAGTGATCAGCTGTTTGTAAGCTTCACCTTTCCTGTATATTAAAGGAAATTGCTATATATGAAACCATCCAAGAAGCTATTTTAGAAGCAGTTGAGGTACTCTGAAAAATTTCTAAGAAAAAAAGGAGAAATTTTAATCGCAAAATTGTACATGTTATATATTCTTTGGAGTATTTTCCTGGACCACTGCAATTTTTGTGAGGAAGCTATTTCCAAAACAGGGAGTAGACACAACTTTGTACCAGTGACAAAGAAGGAACTTTCGAGCTTCCTATATCTTCCAAGACTTTGAAAGGAATTTGGAAGTGGTGGTGTTGCCATGCACCTCTTTGTCCATTTAGATCGCACCTCTTCAGGGGGTGCTGCTGAAGAAAGCTTGGCAAGTTACTGCTGTGCATCTTGTACTAGACTGGTGGTGGGATTATGGAAAGTGAGTTGGGAAGAACAGGGAGTTAGTTATCTGAGAGCTGTGGATATCTGGGTTCTACCAGAGACCAGGGATATGGAGAGCATGGGCATGGTTTTAGAGAGTGGGGGAATATCTGAAAGCAAGGGGTATCAGAAACAATTGGTGTGTTTTCAGGGAATGGGCTTGGAGAGCCAGAGATATCAGAGAGTGAATGCGCACATGTTGGATTTTTCCTTCCAGCTGGGAATTGTGTCTGTCGGATTAAAGTAAATAGTTTGTCAATCTTCCAGCATTCTTCCTGATATGCACATTGCACTAGTGATGGATGGAGTAAAATTTTATGTGTTGGATGGTGCTGAGCTTTTTGAGTGCTGTTGGAGCTGCACTCATCCAGACAAATGGAATGTTTTTCAATGTACTCCTGGCTTGTGCTGTGTAGATTGTGGACAGGCTTTGGGGAGTCAGGTGCTGAGTTACTGACTGCAGAATTCCCAGCCTCTGGTCTGGTCTTGCAGCCATGGCATTTATTTGGCTGATCCAATTAAACGTCCGATCAACGGTGACCCCAGGATGTTGATGCTGGAGAATTCTATATTGGTAATGCTATTGAATGTCAGGAGAGGTGGTTAAACTCTCTCTTGTTGGAGATGGTCATTGTCTTGCACTATCAGTCCAAGCCTGAATGTTTTTCAGGTCTTTCTGCGTGCAGCCACAGATTGCTTGGATAAACATTGTTCAATTATCAGCAACTTTATGATGAAACAACTGAAGACTCTTATTGAATTGATTAATTTGCGAGACCATTTAAAAGTCAACCTCAACTAGAACTGGATTTACATGTAGGGCAGTCAAGGATGGTAAGTTTCCTTGCCTAAAGGACATTAGCGAACTGGCTGGACTTTTAACGACAATCTTTTAAAAAATGTATTTATGGGATATGGGCATCGATGGCTAGGCCAGCATTTGTTGTCCCTCCCTAGTTGCCCTTGAGAAGGTAGAGGTGAGCTGCCTTCTTGAATGCTGCTGCAGGTACACCTGATAGCTTCATAAATGATACAAGCTTTTTATTACAGATTCATTTAACTCGTGTGAGATTTGACTAACATCTCCCAGATTATTAGCCCAAGTCTCTGAATGACTAGTCCAGTAGCATAACCACCATTGCTGCCATGCTTGTAAGTGATAAGAATCTGTGATACTACTATTAGCTCTGTTGTGTTCTGCTGGTGTTTTAATGAAACCAAGCTCGAATGGCAGAAAAGTGTTTTTTAAAAAATCAAAGCTACAAAGGTGCATTGCTCCAGTTATAAATCAAGCTGTAAATCAAGTCATGTGTGACACTAGGGTGGAAAGTTACACTGCAAATATGCAACGCAATAAATTCTTTATCTTGTAAGGTCATAAAGATCTGTCACCTTCACATCCTATGTATATCAATTGAAGGGTTCAATTCATTGCTGGGGGATGTTTTGCCTTTTGTAGCACAAAGAATTCATATGTGCAGTTACTAAACCCCAGCCTCAAGGCATCAGTCCTGTGTTCCATCTGTCTCTTCTTTTGTCTCCCTTCTCCACATTCGAACCAGATCACTTGCAGCTAAAGTTAAAGTTTATTTAAAGTTTATTTATTAGTCACAAGTAGGCTTACATTCATACTGCAATGAAGTTACTGTGAAATTCCTCTATGCACAACTCCTTCATAGTAATTGGACAACTGAATGACTTACTTCCAAATATTTGATTCTCAGGATCACAGGAGGCCATTCAGTCCCTCATGACTCCTGGGGAAAAATAATGGAGATTCTTGTCCACATTGAAACATTTGGAAATAAAAGGCTGGTACCAGTAAATATGATTCCATGAAGTTCTGCTGTGGTTTTCTCAGAGTCCTCATCAAAGGTGTCATTACGGATTGAGCTGAGGGCTTGGCTGTGAGGCTGTCAGATGCTTGGCTGAGGTTCCTATGGAAGAAAGTAGAGATAATTAGTGCATGGCAAACAACTCTAAAGTAGGACAATGCATTCACAATATGGTTGTCCGATGAATGAGTTGGTGCAGGATCTTCACATGATATTTGCTGCCGACCTCACTGTTGCCGTAGGCATGGTCCACATCCTCTCTGGCCAGTTCTATGGCTCAGTTTGCAAACTGAGAGAGAGGTCCTTGATTTCCATCATTCCACTCCTGGTCTGGGACCTAGTTTCTGTGGTTGTGCAAAAGCCTGTCCTGCATAAAGGCAGACGGAGAGAGTTGTGAGCAAGATGCATGCTAGGGCAGATGACAAGGATTCCTGGCATGTGTGGGCACGCTATATAGACGAAGTATCACTAGATCTGTGGTAGCCGTCTTCTTGACTTTGGGAGGCATTTCTTCAGTGAGAGGAACCATGGAAATGAGAATGCAAACTGCAGAGGGTATAAGGCCAGATGGAGATCTGAGAGTGTGTGAGAGAGTGAGTAGCCATGTCCCTCGAGCTGGTAGTGAGTGAGATGTCAGTGAATGTGTAATGGGTGTATGAGTGTGTGAGTTGAGTGTGATGAGATGGTTGACTTACCCTGGCAGAAGGGTTGGATCATTCATCCTCTCTGCCTAACTTCTTCTGAGGCGAAGGTGCCGGTGTTGGACTATGGTCGGCACAGTAAGAAGGTTCACAACATGAGGTTAAAGTCCAAAGAAACCTGTTGGACTTTAACCTGGCGTTGAGAGACTTCTTACTGTACCATCTTCTGAACTGCATTGGCACTAACCTTCGCTGCCACCAGCTTGCAAGCTGGATTAGTTACCTTACTGGGTCACCTGTGGCTAGAGCAGGGGTAGAGGGCATCACTTACATGCCTCTACTGCATCAAACTGGTGTTTTGATTTGATTTGATTTGATTTATTATTGTCACATGTATTAGGATGCAGTGAAATGTATTGTTTCTTCTATGCTATACAGGCAAAGCATCACCAGATCTGTGGTTGCCGTCTTCTTGATTTTGGGAGGCATTCCTTCAGTGAGGCAGTCTTGGACTGCCGATATTGGGAAGGCTGTGTGCATCTGCAGTTTAAGTATAGTGCCCAGAGTGAGGAAGTGGTGATATTGCAGCGAGGCAGGCGAATCAGAGGCCGCCTGCCAGCGAGGTGGCGTGTTTCCTGTTTATATATAATCAATGAGGCGGGGAGTGAACAATAAAGTGTGGAAACCTGCTATTAGTGCAGCAAGCAGAACACCATTTATCATGCTCTCTTCCACACTTATTGCAGTGGGGAGAAAATCCTGCCCCAATACTTTTGGAATGACTACACAATTCAAGCTGATGTTAAATGGTACCCAATCAACTAAAATTCTGAATGGCAAAGGGGTTTTGTATATTAAATCTATTAAAACAATCTGACAAAAAGAAAACTATACATTTCTAGATGTCCAGAGCATGTATTTACCTGATACTTAGAAAGATTAGGTTCAGACCGTGCCAGGGCAGCACGGTAGCACAGTGGTAGCACAGTGGTTAGCACTGCTGCTTCACAGCTCCAGGGACCTGGGTTCGATTCCCAGCTTGGGTCACTGTCTGTGTGGAGTTTGCACATTCTCCTCGCGTCTGCGTGGGTTTCCTCCAGGTGCTCCGGTTTCCTCCCACAGTCCAAAGATGTGTGGGTTAGGTTGATTGGCCATGCTAAAATTGCCCCTTAGTGTCCTGAGATGCGTAGGTTAGAGGGATTAGTGGGTAAAATATGTAGGGATATGGGGGTAGGGCCTGGGTGGGATTGTGGTCGGTGCAGACTCGATGGGCCGAATGGCCTCTTTCTGTACTGTAGGGTTTCTAAGATTCTACGACAAAGCAGAAAAATCATTATAATCACCATTTAAACACTATTTATACCAATGCACATAACCTTCTTTTATTCTAGACACTTAACTTTTAACTTCCTATTTCCATAAGGGAATAATATTTCCATATTAGCCATTACTCCAAATGTTGTTGGGTTACAGCAGCACAGTGGGTTTTACTTCAGATGGGCTGCATGGTCGGTGCAGGCTTGAAGGGCCGGAGAGCTTGTTCCTGTAATTTTCTTTGTTCTTTGTAATGCTTGCATTGGCATTTCCTCACATTGAATCATGGAATTATGAAACAATTACAGCCAGAAGGAGGCCAATCAGCCCATTGTGTCCATTCCAACTCTCGGCAAGAGCAATGCAGCTATTCCCACTCCCCAACTGTTTTCCCTAACTCTGCAAAAGTTTCTTCAGGCATTTATCCAATTCCCTTTTGAAAGCCATAAATTGAACCTGCCTCCAGCACATTCCCAACAGTGCCTTCCATTCTGTGAAATAGCTTAGTCCTCTTGTTGCCTTTGTTTCATGCTGCTTCTGCCAAAGGGGACAGCTTTGAATACCTACATCAAATCCCCTCTCAACCTTCTCTTCTCCGAAGACAACAGTGCCAACTTCTCCAAATAAACTGAGTCTCTCACCCCTTGAAATCCTTTCTGCATCCCAACTTGCGCATCTTCTTAGAGCGTGGTGCCCAGAACATTGAGACACATGATGGTGATCAAAAAGAAGAGGTAAAGGGAGTGAGATGCCTTCACACACAACAATATGTTAAAACTGGAGGAGAAGAATCATGTTGAGCTGCTTTAGTGTATCTCAAAGCAGTTGATTAAATCTTAGCATTGGCTGAAACCATGCAGGGAGCGGTTTGTCTGTTTGCTTACATTGCTGTGGAGCAGATGCGGTACAGCAAAATAAATCTCAAAAATAAGGCAGAAAATCAATGATGTTTAGAACTATGGCTTATGTGGCCTAGAAGAAAGGATTGCTGCTCTTTCAACCCAAGTTTCAATCTGGCAGCAGAATTTACCTCAGTTTTCATCACGTAATTTTAATACATAATGACTACAAAATTAATTTTTCATGAGGGGCTTATGTAATTAATAACATTATATACGAAAACAAAAACGTCTCTTCTTCTGCAGTGTCATTTCACTTGGAAATGATATAAAATTACTTTAATTACTGCCATTAATTGCAACCTGTTAAGTGTAGCTTATGTCAGATTACTGCAGCGTTCGTTGAAAGATTTCTGAAATGACTCGAGAGAACCTATTTCTTTATGCTGCGATTCCCACACATTTTCAATGCCAACGTTGAAAATGCCAAAGCCTGATGCCAGGCCTAACTACACTTACAAAATCCTGTCTTTCATGTGAACAGCAGCTCGCCAGAAACAATGGCATCTTTGCTTTCATGCTTTATTTTATTCCAAGAAAAATAAATCTGAAAGAAGAAATCCTTTGAAAAAAACAAAATTCAGCAGTTAAAAAGGGCCATTACATTTAGTCAGCAAAGAGATACAATGTCTAGCGTCATTTTTAGGCTGTCTCGAACATCAAATCCACATACAATCATTATTTACAAAGACTGAAAATGCACATTTCAAAATAATGTTGCCAGATTAACATAACAGTAATTAAAAATCCAGATCTATTTATATCATAAATTTGTATTTATGCTTAATTTTAACTTGAATTTCTCTGAAGGAATAAACAAGTTTTCTAACTCCCCTCTGTCCACATACGGCACGGTGGCACAGATAAATTGTCCCTTAGTGTCAAGGGGTTAGCAGGGTAAATAAATGGAGTTCTGGGGATAGGGCCTGGGTGGGATTGTAGTTGTTGCAGACGCGATGGGCCAAATGGCCTTCTTCTGCACTGTAGGGATTCAATGATATATGCACAGAGGTAAATTTGAGGATTCTGACGCCTTAATGAATTAGGAAGAGGGGATCCCACTTCCATTCTATTTACTTCCATAGCCTGCCCTTTGTTGTCTCATCATCACTCTTGATATTTTCTGCCCTTTCTGTTTCCAGGAACTTCCTCTGGTCATTCCAACCTAACGTTTGACAGTGTACAAAATGTAGCTCAGAATGATTGGATGTCTCATTTACCCTTAATGTGGGAAAACTCAAATTCCTTGCAGACTTATGTCCCGTAACTTCTGGTGGAGTACAAGAATAAGGGGGCCATGTTTATGTCTGTGCGGAGTCTTCACGTTCTCCCCGTGTCTGCGTGGGTTTCCTTCAGGTGCTCTGGTTTCCTCCCACAGTCTGAAATGTTTGGTGTATTGGCCACGCTAAATTCTCCCTCACTGTACCCAAACAGGTGCCGGAGTGTGGCGGCTAGGGGATTTTCACAGCAACTTCATTGCAGTGTTAATGTCAACCTACTTGTGACACTAATTAATAAAACAAAACTTGTATAAAACACTGATAAGGCCTCTTGAGGAAGGATGTGAAGGCATTGGAGAGAGTTGAGAGGAGATTCACGAGAATGATTCACAGATAAAGAATTGTAGCTGTGGAGATAGATTGGAGACTGTGGCCAGGACTTTACTGCCTCACTTGTCCCGAAACTGTAATATCCCGCCCGAGATCAACTGACTTTTCCATGGTCCGCCCCTCGCCTGCTCCGATTCGTCGAAATGTTGACTCTAAATTTAAAGTTAAAGTTACATTTATTAGTCACAAGTAGGTTTGCATTAACATTACATTAATGAAGTTACTGTGAAAATCCCCTAGTTGTCGCCACACTCCGGCACCTGTTCAGGTACACTGAGGGAGAATTTATCATGACCAATCCAACTAACCACCTAATCTATTCTCTCTCCACAGATGGAGTCAGACCTGCTGAGATTTCACAGCATTTTCTGTTTTTGTTTAGCTCCATACTCGTCCCAGTGACACACATCCAAGTGGAAGATGGACAAAAGTTACATCAAGAAAACTTTCAAGTGGGCTCCAGATTATTTATAGAAATTTACTAAATGCCATTTCTTTACCTTCCTTTGTTAGGAAGAATAGTCATTACCAGTTATTCTACTCTATCAAATGTTTTTAGTATGGAAATGTCATTGACACATCATAAACTTCTCATATTAGTTATAATGATTTTTCTAAAAAGTCTTTGCCAGGAAAGGTCCCTGGTATTTGGGATTTCTGAGGCAATCGCCATTTTTTTTTACTTTCTTTCCTTTTCTTCCTATTTATGAGATTAACTTTTATTTTCTGTTTATACATATATGTGTGTGTGTGTGTGCGTGTGTGCGCGCGTGTGTGTGTGTGTGTGCTTTTACACTCATTAATTCTTGTCAAGATGAAATAAAAGTTACAAAATGAACAGTAGAGGAAAAAAGTAATCAATCAGTGGATGGCATGGTGATGCAATAGTTAGCACTGCTGCCTCACAACCCCAGGGACCTATGTTCGATTTCAGCCTTGGGTGACTGTGTGGAGTTTGCATGTTCTCCTTGTATCTGCGTGGGTTTCCGCTGGTGAATCCGCTTTCCTCCCACAGTCCAAAAATGTGCAGATTAGGTGGACTGGCCATGCTAAATTGCTCTTTAATGCCCAAGGATGTGTAGGTTATGTGGATTAGTGGTAAATAGGTGAGGTTATGAGGATAGGGGTGTGGGCCTGGATAAGTTACTCTTTCAGAGAGTCAGTGCAGACCTGATGGGCTGAATAGCCTCCTTCTGTACTGTAGGGATTCTTTGGTTCGATCACTGGAGTCTATTCCTTAATACAAGAGAGTCAAACCAGTGATTGCACCTGTCAAGCTGCATGGGAGTGTGCAGAGCTGTGATAATAAAAATTTAATGAAAGTTGAAGAAATATTTTTCTAGCTGATGTACCGGGGGGTTGAATGCTGCCAGCATTTACTTGATGGATTGCACGCAGCTTTATTCACAGAAAAAAAGCAGAGTACTCAGGAAAGATAGAATTGACATTCAGAATCTTCCCAGAGTTGAAATGTCTAATACTGGGGAACATGCACTTAAGGTGAAAGGGGGAAAGTTCAAAAGAGATGTGAGCGGGCAAGTTTTTACACAGAGTGGTAGGTGTCTGGAATGCGCTGCCAGGGATGGTGGTGGAGGAAGATACGATAGGGGTGTAAAAGGGGCTTTTAGATAAGCACATGAGTATGCCAGGAATAGAGGGATATGGACCAAGATCAGGCAGAAGGTCTGCGTGGGTTTCCTCCGGGTGCTCCGGTTTCCTCCCGCAGTCCAAAGATGTGCGGGTTAGGTTAATTGGCCATGCTAAAAATTGCCCTTAGTGTCCTGAGATGCATAGGTTAGAGGGATTAGTTGGGTAAATATGTAGGGATATGGGAGTAGGGCCTGGGTGGGATTGTGGTCGGTGCAGACTCGATGGGCCGAATGGCCTCTTTCTGTACTGTAGGGTTTCTATGATTCTATGATTCTGTGAGAAGGGATTAGTTTAATTTGGCATCATGTTCGGCACAACATCATGGGCTGAAGGGCTTGTTTGGTGCTGTATGTTCTATGTTCTATGTTTTAAATGTTGAAGTATGTGGAAGACCCAAAAAATATTTGTGGAAAATAGGGCGGAAAATGGAGCAGGGAGCTCAGCCATAAGTTCCATCACTGTCATTTTTTTAAAGTATAATTTTTGCACATTTTCTTCACCATTTTCCTCCTGGTAGAAAATGAAATTCTTTGCATTAGCTTCTCTGTATATTGCAGCATAACCAAACAGCAAGGATGACTCAGGAAAGGAGCAAATTGCCCTAACCCACATTCACATTGCTTCTGTTCAGCACTAGCTGAAATAGAGATTCAATGGTCAAGTGGTAGGTGGAACCATTGTTGAAATGCCAAGGAGAGATTTTGGTCTCTCTGCTGCACCATTTTCCAATGAGAATGGGGTAGGACCAAGACCAAAGTTGGAAAAAATCTCACCATCTCACCTGGCATCGATTTACAAGTTAATGTAATGGGCACATTGCAACCCCACCTGATTTAGGAACAAAGGAACATAAAAATTAGGAGCAGGAGTATACAATTCAGCCGTTCGAGCCTGCTCTGCCATTCCATATGATCATGGCTGATCTCCATCTCATCTTAACTCCACTTCCCTGCCTTTTTCCCAGAGCCCTTTATCCCACTTTTGATCAAATATTTATCTATCTCTTTCTTGAATCCATTGATTGATTCTGCATCCACTGCACTCTGGGGCAGTGAGTTCCATAGATTCACAACCCTCTGTGAGAAGTAGCTTCTCCTTATCTCTATCTTGAACCTCCCCCCTCTTACTCTACAACGATGGCCTCTTGTCCTCGACTGTTCCAGAGATTGGAACATTTGGCTGACATTTACTTTATCAATCCCGTTGAGTATTTTATATACCTCAATCAAATCCCCCCTCATTCTTCTGTACTCCAGCAAGTACAAGCCCAAGCGACTCAACTGCTCTTCATACAACAGCCCTTTCAAACCTAGAATCAATCTAGTGAACGTCTTCTGAACCGCCTCCAGTGCCACCACATCCTTCCTCAAATTTCTGAGGAATTTGAACATGGAAAAGCCCCCCAAGCATGTTTGCTGGATTTCTGCAATTTGCTTGTGAATTTCCAGTGAATTTTAAGGCCAATGCCCATATGGTCTGGTTTCCAGAATGGTAAAGCCTTTATATCATCTATTCAATCTTTCTGGCTAACTCGCTTTCCCCGACACCAATCTCTGTGTTGTTTCCTGGAACAAGTGAGATAAGTCACACAGAGTTTAAGATTAAGGGATTTGGGATGCTTGAGGATGCTATACTCTCTGAGCATGATAGAGGATTAGGGCTCCATCTTCTGCAGCCTCATTCATCATCATCTTCGTCAGAGTTCAAGGATTCAGTCATCTCATCTCAAAGTACACATTTACCAAAACATGTGAGGTACGTGTTCACTCTGAAGATGATTTCCTATGATTTGTGCAACATATAAGTGTGGCTGTAAAAACTAATGAAGTATGTGACAGCTGCATTCATGATCTCAAGATAAGCAGGAACCACTCAAGGTCGCCAGCCCCACGATAGTATGGACTGAAGCTGAGATGACATTGGGTGACTTACTGAAGGGAACCATAAATTGTGCCTTCCAGACCTTGCCTAATTCAGAAAAGTGCAGGCCCCCTACTTCCATGAACTGCCCCTCTCACCGCCACCTCTCCCCCACACCTTCAATTACCTCATTTAACTGTGTTGGATTTGCAGGAAAAAAAGCCATAAAATTAGAACTGTTGAGCACACCCACACTTGGGATGCAGTATTTGTAGAAAAGGTGTGGAAGGCTGGATATGTGTGGGTGCAAAGGGTTTTCAATGTGAGATAATAGGGCTTAAGTATTTACCTGATAGTGACATGATACCACTGATGATTGCTACCAACGATCATTGCTACTGCAATGCCACAGGCTAGAATCGGGATGGCCTTGTCTTCAAAGTGTTGCTGTCCTCAACAAACTCACTTTCAGTGTTAACAGAAGCAGGTTGGGTCAGAAAAGATTTCCAATTTCAGGCAGTAAAAGCTTTTAAGGAGACCGCATACCCCATTTTGCCATAATTATTTTTTAAATCCATTTTGTACATGTTTTTTGGACCTCAGGAAACCTGGCAGGTAAAATGAGGCAAGAAGTGGGGAATCCATAAGCTCAGTGTCTTTATAGCACTGCTTGTGGACCAGGAAGAATGGAAAGGTTTCCTCCAGGCTCAAGCTTACCTGTTTCCCTGTCTCTGTTCAGCCGAATCCCACCTTCATGATCTTTGACCTTGTCATCTCCCATTGACACGACCACAGTGATTGGCCAATGATCCCCACCTCTGTGGTCTTACATCCCTTAATGTTTTCCTTCCTCCACACCATCTCCAACCCCACCACCAATCATAATCCTTCCCATCCCGCAATCTCCCTCTCTCCCACCCCCGCTCTCTACTCCCCAACTGTGGCATTAAGCCATTGGCTTTCCCATCTAGGTAAGCAGGTCACAAGTAGACAGGTTGTTGATTAGGCTGCCGGGTCTGGGAGGAAACCTAATGAAAAATTTCATATAAGTCCTTCAGCATGTCCTGGAAATCCATAATTCCAGGCGTTCCAACCAGGTATATTCCCCAAAATCAATACCACGCCCTTTGATTTTTTGATTTAATTTGATTTATTGTTGCCACATGTATTGGTAAACAGTGAAAGGTATTGTTTCTTGCGCGCTATACAGGCAAAACATTCCATACGTAGAGTACATAGGGGAGAGGGAAAGGAGAGGATGCAAAATGTAGTGTTACAGTCATAGCTCGGGTGTAGAGAAAGATCAACTCAATATAAGGGAGGTCCATTTAAAAGTCTGATGGCAGCAGGGATGAAGCTGTTCTTGAGTCAATCTTGAGACGTATCCCCAGACTTTTGTATCGTTTTCCCGACAGAAGAAAATGGAATAGAGTATGTCCTGGGTGCGTGGGGCCCTTGATTATGCTGGCTGCTTTTCCGAGGCAGCGGGAACTATAGATACAGTCAATGGGTGGGAGGGTGCCACCCCTAAATATTGGGGCCATTATTACAGCTGTTATTGAACAATTTTCTGTAGCTTCTATCAGGGTGATATGTGTTCCTTCTCCAGCAAGATTTTTCCAAAATGATCTTTTTGCATAATCCTTAACTGAAATTTCACTAATGCTATGGAACATAAATAAAATTTAGAGAAGAGAAAAATCTCTTCATTGAGTTATCTCAATCGATCAATGAATACGTTGGCATAAATTCCTCTCTGGGTTGTTTTTAATAACGTCATTGCCTTCACAGGTTAACAACTGCATTAAGTAAGTCAGCTGAAGAATTGTTTGAACACAGCAATGGAGGCGCCAAAAGTAGTGCACAGAGGACATTAAATCAGATTGACAGAAATACATAAAGCACAAAAAAAATCCCTCATAAATGATATGCACTTGGGTACTGAAGTGGTTTCCATTCAGCAGATTCAGAGAGAATTTTACATGTATCGTTATTTATCTACAAATGAAGAAGATCATCTAACTTACGATGACAAAGCCAGAATTAGGTTACATAGCATTCCTTTGTCAATTTCCTATGCAATGTTCTATTTATAAAAAAAAAGTGACAGTTTCTTTGTATTCCGTATCATTTCAAAAAAACATGGAATATTTGTTCTCGAATGGTCAGCATTTCTTCATGTGCAGACAGCCATGAATTAAAATCACGGCTGCCATGGTGACAGGTTAGAGGCTTGTAGATGCAGAAAGACAGTGTGAGGAGTTGATTGATACTCCTTTCAACTCTTGAAGTCACAGACTCACGTGGGCAGTCCTTCAGTACATCACACAGGGGAGCCCGGCTAAGCTTCAGCCCAGAGTTATTCAATGGCTGCAAACATGCACCTTCCAGCAGGGCTCACTCAACTTGACACCTTGACCAATTTTTTTTTCTTCCATATCTGAGCAGGACTGGGTTCAATTATAGCACTCCAGCTAAGATCAATAATGTCAGCATACGTTGGGGAATGAACCCACAGCCTTCCTGGTCTGTATGCTTAGTATCACAAAGTACAGCAGTGAGCCAGCACACCACCGATTCTATCCCTTTACCCAGCCATTTTATGAAGCTGAACCAAAACGTATGAAATCTAACCATTCTGTTTAATACGAACATATCAGCAAGGAGCAGACAGAGGCCATTCAGCCCCTTGAGCCAGTTCCGCCAATTAATAAGATCTGATAGTCACCTCAAATCTGCATCCCGCCTACCGTGATAACCTATCATCCCCTTGCTTATCAAGAATCTTATCCATCACTTTCATAAAAACATTCAAAGACTCTGCTTGCACTGCCTTTTCAGGAGGAGAGGTCCAAAGACTCATGACCCTCTGAGAGAAAAGATTTTGCCTCATCCCCACTTTAAGTGGGTGACTCCTTATTTCTAAACAGTGACCTCTCGTTCTAGATTCTCCCACAAGAAGAAACAGCTTCTCCACATCCACCCTATCAAGACCCCTCAGGATCTTAGGTGTTTCAATAAATTCACTTCTTACTCTTCTACTTAGGTACATTTTGGTTCGGGTTAGGCTCATTGGCCATGCTAAATTCTCCGTCAGTGTACCCGAACAGGTGCCGCAGTGTGGCGACTAGGGGATTTTCGCAGTAACTTCATTGCTTTGTTAATGGAAGCCGACTTATGATACTAATAAATAAACTTTCAACTTAAATATCAGTGGATACAAGCCTCACCTGTCCAACCATTCCTCAGAAGAAGAATTCTAGGTATCAGTGGGTAAACTTTCGCTGAACTGCTTCCAATGTATTTACATCCTTCCTTAAATAAGGTCTCCTATATTGTACGCAGTATTGACCAAGTGAGTTACTGAGCCTATATTCGCACTATTTACTCACATCTCTGCAATTGGAAAGAACAGTAAAACTTGGAAATGACAGGCCTTGTATACCTGAACATGGAACTCTAGCAGTTCTGGTGCCAATGATCCCCACCATCTTTCCGTCGACCCCCAGACTGTCCCTGGCCTGGTGTTGTTAAACTTCTTACCCCATAATATAATCAGCAGGTAGGGCATTAGCCAGCCCAGCTTGCCCATAGGCCCATTGAGGCCCTTAACTGTGAGCGTGGGTTATGAGGAGGGTAATTGGGGGCTCCCAAAAATATTCCTGGGAAGAGAGGAAAACATTACGATAAAAATCAAGTGCGGGTAGTGGGGATTACAATGTATGAAGGGAGACAGTAGATACAATCGCTCCAAAGCCTGTAATCTGCAAGTAAAGTTGGTGCCCATGTAAATTCACCAACCTTTTATTTCCACTTGCTGGAAGTGGTAGGAGAAACTGTATTTTTGGGGGTGTGGAGTTAACGATTGCAGAAGTAAAGTAAATCCAGGAAACTCCTATCTGCTTCAGTAATGTGGACAAGCTCTCAGCTGTTTTGATGGGCATAAGCTTTGAACTGTTAAAAACATTAAGGAAATTTACATTCAGCACAATAATGGTGTCTAACAACATAATGCTAAATGTAATTTTCCCCAAACTTTCTCAGCACAATAATAGTGTCCCTCAGAATTGAGGATGACTTGTTTCCAATCCGGTTCAATGAGTCATTTCAGAATCTAGAAAATGCTGGAAGATCCTGTAAATAGATGAGTAAAGGTTGCATCAGTACTGCATAATGTGGATTAGATAAATTTAGGCAACCCTCAAAAGTGGGATTTGATTATTTGATAGTGCTTGGGCTGGAAATATTTGCACTGAGCAAATCTATTGCCTTTCTCCAAAATCCCAGAATTCCCTCCCTAATAGCACTGTAAGTGTACCTACACCTCAGGGACTGCAGCGTTTCAAGAAGGCAGCTCATCACCACTTTCTCAATGGCAATCAGGGATGGGCAATAATTGCTGGTCTAGCCAACGACACCCACATCCCATATCCCACATCCCATGGGGCGGCACGGTGGCACAGTGGTTAGCACTGCTGCTTCATAGTGCCAGGGACCCGGATTCAACTCCCGGCTTGGGTGACTGTCTGTGTGGAGTTTGCACATTCTCCCCGTGTCTGCATAGGTTCCCTCCGGGTGTTTCAGTTTCCTCCCACAGTCCAAAGATGTGCAGGTTAGGTTGATTGGCCAAGCTAAATTGCTCCTTAGTGTCAGGGGGATTAGCAGGGTAAGTATGTGGGGCTACGGGGATGTGGACTGGGTGGGATTGTTGTCGGTGCAGATTCAATTGGCCGAACGACCTCCTTTTGCCTCCCCCCCGACCAACCCTAACCCACCAATGGGAGGAGAATTCGGCCATAATGTAATACAAGGTAAAATAGGCTCTCTGTGTTACTTTAGGGTGAGAAAGGAACTCTGGTGAACATTTCCTCCAATTATCAAATGGGTGGAGCAGAGGCTATGGCAGGCTGCATTGTACACAGTCAATAGAAGGAACAGAACTGATGACTGAACCGCATTCTCTTCTTTTATACTTTCATATGTTCTGACAGTTCGACTCAGCACAATCCTGGTCCCTGCATTACCATTGGTGTCAGAAGATCAAAGAAATGACTGATATCCAACCAGCTGCTGCACTTTTATCAATCTAGCAAGTTATTTCTCAGTACAAAAGGAATCCAAGCACGCCTGCTATAAATAAACTTGATAGCCACCGTGAGTAGACTGCATACAAAGTGGAGCTCTCTGTATTTGTTTTAATCATACTGGATTTCCTAGACTAATACCATTTTGCCATCTGGATTTCTTTGTAAAATAAGAATTATGATTACGACTCAGCGCAAGGTAATGACTCCGATTCATTTACAGATGTAGAATGGCGTTTAATCACATCCTGTAATCTGATCTCAAAGCGGACAGTGACAGCTGTTCTCACAGAATTGATGAACTGTACACATCGCAGATCACTGCATGGCTAAACTCAATGCTGGTACACACAGGCAAGTTCCAACACTATGGAAAATAACTTAGACTGTGCTAAATAGCAAGGATCTAATGTCATGGAATTACCTGTCTGTAAGATACCTATTCATCTTCATTACACCAGTCATTGCAGACCAGAATACTCCAAAACAGGAACTGTCAGAAAAAAATGACATATCTGCCAGTCTAACAAAACACAAATGTTTCCTCATCCAGCACATGTGTCAGAAACTCAATGCAGAGTCAATTAAGGCGAGTGTTAATTAAAATAAATGAACTGTGTGAAGATATTAAACGATCCCTTCTGTAATAAAGCCTCAGAATTGAAACACCTGCAGATTAGCAAATAGTTCACATAGGTTTTGACATGAGCTGCATCAAAATGATAGATTTTGCACAGGCATTGCAAACTGTAACATTATAGGTGATCATTACAGGTAAATCATTTGTGTATTTTTTCATTCACTCATGGGCTATGGGCTGAAATTCTCCAGCCGTTCACGCCGACGGGATTCTCCAGTCCCGCCAGCAGCGCACCTCGGCCCAAGGGTTTCGCAGTGATGTGGGGTGACATCAATGGGAAATCCCATTGACAGCAGCGGGACTGGAGAATCCCGCTGCGAGCGAACAGCGCGCCACCTCCCGCTGCCAAGAACCACATGGCTGGGAGGTTGGAAAATCTCACGCATGAGCTTTTCTGGCTCGGCCAGCATTTATTGCCCATCCCTAATTGTCCTTGAGAAGATGGTAGTGAGCTGCCTTCTTGAACCGCTGCAGTTCATGTGGTGTAGGTACACCATGTGTGAAAGCCTAACTAGTGTGTGAACTTTTAAAATACTTTGGATGGAGTTTTCCCATCCCGTCCGCCGCAGGAATCGTAGCGGGCGGGGGGCAGACCATGCAAAGGTCGGGTTGACGTCGGGTGGGATTTTCCAGTTTTGGGGCGAGTGTGGCCGGAAAATCCTGCCCTTTGTCATTCATGGCTTATTTACTGAAAATTGTCGACATAACTGTAGTTACGTCTGGCAATAGAAGATTTATAACAGCGATTTGCATTAACGTGTCAGACCTGGCTCAGTGGGTGACATTTAAGTCCCACGACAGAGATTTGAGCACATAATCCAGGCTGACATTTCAGAGCAGCATTGAAGGTTTGATCCTTTGAACCTTTTCCAGGGCTACAGTGGCACTCGCCATGTAAGGGGCCCAAATCTGGACACACTGTGTGCAAATTGAAGAACCAGGCTGAATTATCATCTTATCTCCAACCTCAGTTCATGTATAGCAAGGTTCCAAATTGGGAATGGATTTTCAAAATATTTCCCCTTTAACATCCACATATAAGGTTGCTTGGTTTAACATTTAAATCTCAAGTACAATTCCTCTAACAGTGCAACGCTGTCTCTGCTGCACAAACCTCTTAACCATGTTCCATCGATAGAGAAATCTTTTCCTTTTTTCCCTTGCTACAATGTTAATTGTCAGTTTATCTAGGATAGCAATAATCACTTTACTCCACATCATAGCAACTACAATATGCCCCTCCCAAAGGCATATATCTGTTGAATACTTATAAAATATTATTGAATAACTACTTATTTCATAAAACTGCCAGACTATCTTCTAAACAATCATGCTAACATGCTGCATTGACTTAACATTAACATTATACTAAGTACTGACACCATTCACATATAATATTTCATGTCAGATACGATTGGAACATGTACATCTTGCATCAGTCTTTCATTTGCAACGGCCCATAAGGAGATTGTCATCAACTTCAGGAAGCGCAGTGGAGAACATGTCCCTGAGTACATCAATGGGGACAAAGTAGAAATGGTCGAGAGCTTCAAATTTCTAGGTGTCCAGATCACCAACAACCTGTCCTGGTCCTCCCATGCCGACACTATAGTTAAGAGAGCCCACCAATGCCTCTTCTTTCTCAGAGGATGAAGGAAATTTGACATATCAGCTACGACTCTCACCAACTTTTACAGATGCACCCTAGAAAGCATTCTTTCTGGTTATATCACAGCTTGGCATGTTTCCTGCTCTGCCCAAAACTGCAAGAAACTACAAAAGGTCGTGAATGAAGCCCAATCCATTACGCAAACCAGCCTCCCACCAATTGACTCTGTCTACACTTCCCACACCTCGGAAAAGCTGCCAACATAATTGTGGTGAACCATCGTTGGTTACCACTGTGGGGTTATTCCAATGTTACTGTTGGGTTAGGGTGTTGCCACTGTGGGGGTTGTTATAATGTTGTTGGGTTAGGGTGTTTACACTGTGGGATTAATATACCTGTGGTAGATGTTGTTATGGCACATCCCGGTCGGGCCCCGCCTCCTGGGGAGAGGTATAAGACCCTCTGCTCAGGCGGGACCCCTCCAGTCTGGATTGGTGTACTCGTGTTAGATAGTTCCATTGTTTGTCAATAAAAGCCTTCAATCGCTGAAGCCTTGTACCTCGTGCTTGATTGTCGCGCATCAATTTTATTGACAAACACAAAACTCTCGACAGTAAAGAGAGTATGGAGCAAATGCTGAAACCAGAGCGTCTGACGCTGGACCCACGTGCGGTCGGTGCCTCTAACACCTTCGACCACTGGTTGAAGTGTTTCGAGGACTACCTGGCAGCCTCTGCAGCAGTTACTATGGACGACGACAAACTCCAGGTCCTCCACGCGAGGGTAAGCGACACGGTCTATCTTGCGATTCGTGCGGCCACCACTTACCCGAGGGCCATCGAGCTCTTGAAGAAACGATACACGAGACCACCCAACGAGATTCACGCTCGTTACCTCCTCGCTACACGACGTCGGCAGTCGGGCGAAACCATGGAGGACTACGCCAATGAGCTCTTGCAGCTTGCCAGGGGCTGCGACTGCAAAGATGTGTCGGCTGAGCAATATATGTACGACCTCGCCCGAGATGCGTTTGTAGCAGGGGTAGGGTCCTCGTACATCCGGCTTAAGCTATTAGAGAAAGGGAACCTCAACTTGACCCAAGCGATGGAGATGGCTGAGAAGCTGGAGGCAGCGTCGAAAAGCTTGGCTCTGTACCCCGAAGACCACGTGGCGACAACGTGGCAGGAGCAAGCACAAATCCCTCCTCGCCCCACGGGCTCGCGCTCCCATATCGACCCGACGACGGCGGCAGCTCCAGGCGGCCAGCGATGCTATTTTTGCGGGGGAGCCAAGCATCCACGGCAACAGTGTCCAGCAAAAACGGCGATCTGCAGTCAGTGCGGTAAAAAGGGGCACTATGCTAAAGTTTGCAGGTCGAAGCCCAAGAACGGCAGTGCAGCCCGTGACCCTCCAGAGCGGAGACAATCTCCTTCGACGTCGCAGTACCCACAAGGCCCGACCACGTGCGAATCCAGGACGGCGCCATCGTGGCTGACGGAGGAGGAGGATGACCACCAGGAGTCGCTACGCTTGGCGCCCTCACCCACATGCGATTCATGGGGGCGGCCATCATGGTCGACGACGACTAGGAGCGACCAGCAGGGGTCCTCAGTATCAACCTCGGCTGCATGCAGTGACGCCCGGGGGCCAACGGTGGCGTCGATCTCTCTGGACCAGACAAAGCATCACAGGCTTGACAGTTCGATGATGAACATCAAGGTAAATGGTCGTACTGAGTATTGTCTGTTTGACAGTGGGAGCACCGAGAGTTTTATTCACCCTGACACTGCAAAAAGGTGTGGACTCCGGGTTCTACCTGCCAAACAGACAATTTCCATGGCATCACGGTCCCGGTCTGTACCGATCCAAGGACGTTGTATGGTAACCCTAGAGGTGCAGGGCACAATGTACGAGCGATACAGGCTCCTTGTGTTACCGCACCTTTGTGCGCCAATTCTCCTCGGACTAAACATTATGGTCCACATGAAGAGTGTGATCCTACAGTACGGTGGGCCACTCCCTTCACTGGCAGTAGGGAATCAGCCGCAGCCTCCAAATTGCCCAAAGCGCCCCGCATGCAATCTTTCCACACTGAAGATCACCACATCTTCTTTATTTAAGAATCTGGTACCAAGCTGCAAGCCCATTGCTACTAAGAGTAGGCGTTACAGCGCTGAAGACCGGATCTTTATCAGATCTGAGGTTCAGCGGCTCCTCAAAGAAGGGATCATACAGGCCAGTGCTAGTCCGTGGAGAGCGCAGGTCGTGGTGGTTAAAAGCGGGAACAAACCTCGGATGGTCATCGACTACAGTCAGACCATTAACCGTTATACGCAGCTGGATGCGTATCCTCTCCCGCGCATATCTGATATGGTCAATCAGATTGCGCAGTACCGGGTGTTTTCTACCATAGACCTTAAGTCCGCCTACCATCAACTCCCCATCCGCCCAGAGGACCGACAATACACGGCTTTTGAGGCGGATGGTCGTCTATACCAGTTTCTTAGGGTTCCATTTGGTGTCACCAATGGAGTCTCGGTCTTCCAGCGTGCTATGGACCGAATGGTGGACCAGAACGGGTTGCGGGCTACCTTCCCGTACCTGGATAACGTCACCATCTGCGGCCATGACCAGCAGGACCATGACACAAATCTCCAAAACTTTCTGCGCACTGCATCTCGCCTGAATCTGACCTATAACAGGGAGAAGTGCGTATTCCGTACGCGCAGGTTAGCTATCCTTGGATACGTGGTGGAAAACGGGGTCATCGGCCCTGATCCAGACCGTATGCGCCCCCTTACTGAACTTCCCTTGCCCGCTAGCACAAAAGCACTGAGGAGATGCCTCGGCTTCTTTTCGTATTATGCGCAGTGGTCCCCAACTACGCGGACAAAGCCCGTCCGCTCATCAAGTCCACGACCTTCCCACTCACGCCGGAGGCCCAATTGGCCTTCAAGGCTTTGAAAAGCGACATTGCGAAAGCCACGATGCACGCGGTGGATGAATCCATCCCTTTTCAGGTGGAAAGTGATGCATCTGATTTCGCCCTGGCCGCCACACTAAACCAGGCAGGCAGGCCCGTCACGTTTTTTTCCCGCACCCTTCAAGGCCCCGAAATTCGGCACTCAGCGGTGGAGAAGGAGGGTCAGGCCATTGTGGAGGCCATCAGACACTGGCGCCATTACCTGGTGGGGAAGCGGTTCACCCTGATCACGGATCAACGATCCGTGGCGTTTATGTTCAGTAACACGCAGAGGGGCAAGATCAAGAATGATAAGATCTTGCGGTGGAGAATTGAGCTCTCCACCTATAATTACGATATTATGTATCGTCCAGGGAAGCTCAATGAGCCCTCGGATGCCCTCTCGCGCGGAACATGCGCCATCATGCAGGAGGACCGCTTGAAAGCCCTCCACAATGACCTGTGCCATCCTGGAGTCACCCGACTCTACCACTTCGTAAAAACCCGCAACCTGCCCTACTCGGTGGAGGATGTCAGGTCAGTGACAAGAAGCTGTCGGATTTGCGCGGAATGCAAACCGCACTTTTATCGACCGGACCGGGCACAATTGGTCAAGGCCACTCGCCCCTTCGAGAGGCTGAGTGTGGATTTTAAGGGCCCCCTTCCCTCAACGGACCGGAATGTCTATTTTCTCAATATAATAGATGAATACTCCCGGTTCCCGTTTGTTGTCCCCTGTGCGGACACGTCGACTGCCACAGTGATTAAGGCATTCAGTGATCTTTTTACCCTGTTCGGGTACCCCTGCTACATACATAGCGACAGGGGCTCGTCGTTCATGAGTAACGACTTGAGGCAATTCCTGCTCTCATACGGGATTGCCTCTAGTAGAACCACGAGCTACAACCCTAGGGGTAACGGACAGGTGGAGAGGGAGAATGCTACAGTCTGGAAGGCTGTCCTACTGGCGCTGAAATCCAGGGGCCTTCCAGTCTCCCGTTGGCAGGAGGTCCTTCCAAATGCGCTTCATTCCATTCGCTCCCTCCTGTGTACGGCAACCAATGCTACTCCCCACGAGAGGATGTTCTCATTCCCTCGGAAGTCGTCCTCGGGGATCTCCTTACCAGCCTGGTTGACGTACCCAGGACCCGTCCTTCTGCGGCGACATGTGAGGGCCCGCAAGTCCGACCCCTTGGTCGAACCGGTCCAACTCCTCCACGCCAACCCTCAGTATGCCTATGTGGCATATCCTGACGGGCGAGAGGACACAGTCTCGATTCGAGACCTGGTGCCCGCAGGGGACGTAGCAACTCCTGTCGCTCCCATACCCCCTGTCACGAATCCCTTATCACTTATTTCTTCCCCAGACGTGGCGCGGTCAGCACCGGGACCAGTGCATAACAGTTATACTCCCATGTACAGCTTGCCTGAGACTCGGAGATTGGCGCCACCACAGAAGGTTCCAGGATCCCCTGCACCATCGCCTCACCAGGGTCAACCGGCCCGGGAGTCCTCGAGGGGACAGCCGGACGCTGTTTTGGAGAGAACGCCACCGCAAGCACCTGCTCCGGTGTCGTAACCGGTGTTGAGGAGATCACAGCGACGGTGCGGTCCTCCAGACCGTCTGGACTTGTGAATTTTGTATATATGTGACCTGTTTTCGCACCCCGCCAGCCTTTGTTTTTAAAGGAGGGGTGAATGTGGTAAACCATCGTTGGTTACCACTGTGGGGTTATTCCAATGTTACTGTTGGGTTAGGGTGTTGCCACTGTGGGGGTTGTTATAATGTTGTTGGGTTAGGGTGTTTACACTGTGGGATTAATATACCTGTGGTAGATGTTGTTATGGCACATCCCGGTCGGGCCCCGCCTCCTGGGGAGAGGTATAAGACCCTCTGCTCAGGCGGGACCCCTCCAGTCTGGATTGGTGTACTCGTGTTAGATAGTTCCATTGTTTGTCAATAAAAGCCTTCAATCGCTGAAGCCTTGTACCTCGTGCTTGATTGTCGCGCATCAATAATTAAGGACACCACACACCCCGGACATTCTCTCTGCCATCTTCTTCCGTCAGGAAAATGATACAAAAGTCTGAGGTCACGTACCAACCGACTCAAGAACGGTTTCTTCCCCGCTACCATCAGACTTTTGAATGGATCTACCTCGCACTAAGTTGATCTTTCTCTACATCCTAGCTATGACTGTAACACTATGTTCTGCACTCTCCCTTTTCCTTCTCTCTGAACGGTATGCTTTGTCTGTATAGCATACAAGAAACAATACTAATACATGTGGCGATAATAAATCAAATAAGTGACACTAATTTTTTTGAGATGGGTTTAGACTTCAAAAGCGTGGTCTCTTGCAAATTTGTCATTCTCTTTTGCAATTTCAGAAAAGTTTTGACTATTTACAGACATATCAAAAATAACAATAACAACTCATAGTTTTGGAGCACCTTTAACATAATAAAACACCCAAAGCTGCTTCACAGGAGCTTTATAAAGCAAAGTATGACACTGTGCCATGTAAGGAGATAGTAGGTCAGATGACAAAGCTGGATCAAAGAGGTAGGATTTAAGGAGACATTTAGAGCAAGAAAGTGAGATAGAGAGAGGGCAGAGAGGTGTAGCGAGGGAAATTCCAGAGCTCATGGATTAGGCAACTGAAGACACAATGGTGGAGCAATTATAATCATAGATTCACAAGCGGCCAGAAATAACAATACAGATATCTTGGCATGTTGTGGGACTGGACGAGATTACAGAAATAGGGAGGGGTGAGGCCAAACAGGGATTTAAAAACGAGAATGAGAATTTAAAGTCAAAACATTGCTTGTCTGGGAACCTAAGCAGTGTAGGCGAGGGAACACAGGTGTGATCATAGAATCCTACAGTGCAGAAAGAGGCCATTCAGCCAATTGAGCCTGTACTGACCACAACCCCACCCAGGCCCTATTCCCATAACCCCATGCATTTACCCTAGCTAGTCCCCCTAACACAAAGGGTCAATTTAGCATGGCCAATCCACCTAACCTGCACATCTTTGGAGTGTGGGAGGAAACCAGAGTACCCGGAGGAAACCCACGCACTCACGAGGAGAATGTGCACACTCCACACAGACAGTGACCTGAGGCTGGAATTGAAGCCGGGTCCCTGGCGCTGTGAGGCAGCAGTGCTAACCACTGTGCCACCGTGCCACTCCTGATAGGAGACAAGACTTGCTACGAGTTATGATATGGACAGCAGAGCTTATGAATGACTTCAAGTTTATGGAAGATAGAATTTGAAAGGCCAGCCAGGAGTATGTTGGAATCATTGAGTCCAAGGATACAAAAGCATAAATAAGATTTCAGCTGCAGCTGAGGCAAGGTGTGGTGAAGTCAGCTGGTGTTACCCAGCTGAAAATAGGCGGTGTTCATGATGGCACAATTATGAGGTGGCAAACTCATCTCGGGATCAAAATGACTCCTAAGTTGTGAGCAGACTGGCTTAACCTCAGGCTGCTGTTAGAGAGGGGAATGGAATCAATTGGTCGAGAACAGAACTAGGAGTGGGAGCTGAAAACAATGGTTTCAGTCATCCCAATATTTGTGAATGTGCATTTATGAGCGTGAATATTTAACCTATTATTATTGATGGCAGTTAATTGAAGTTTACTAAAATTTTCTATTGGCCACATGGGCAATAATCTGGCAAAGGGATTGCTCAATCATTGTAGAATCTAACCAATTTAAAAAAATAAATCATAGTGAATAATGGATTGCTTTCGCATTGCTGAAAATACCACTGGAAACATAAGCAGGCTATTAATGATGGAAATCTGTATAATCTATGGAAAGAAACTATTTGCATTTTTCTTGCACCTTTCACATTCTTAAGATATTCCAAAGAACTTCACATCTAATTAATTACTGTTGATGTGTAATCATGGTTGTAATGAAGGCAAACACAGCAGGCAATTTGCACACAGCAAGATCCACCTTCAACAATGCGATAAATGACTGATTAATCTGTGGTGGGTGTGTTAGCTGAAGAATTTAATATTTAATAGAATTTAAGTATTGAGATCAGCTGAAAAGGGCGCGAGGCTGATCTCACCGGATATCCGGTGCCAGTAAGATTGCGATAAGCGAGCTATTAGGTGCGAAGCAGATTTTTTGCCTATTTCACGATCTTGCCGGCTCGCTCTGACCATCGACCAGCAAGACGAGAAGGTAAAATCGCCCCCTCAGAGTCTCTGCCACTTCTGTGTTCCCCACTATTAACTCAACGATCTTATCCTCCAAGCGGCCAACATCCACTTTAGAGGATACAGACGTTGGTGCATCTATCCTCCCATTTAATATGTAAGACCTTCTGTAGGCAGTATTAGAACATAGAATAGTACAGCACAGAACAGGCCCTTCGGCCCACGATGTTGTGCCGAGCTTTATCTGAAACCAAGATCAAGCTATCCCACTCCCTATCATCCTGGTGTGCTCCATGTGCCTATCCAATAACCGCTTAAATGTTCCTAAAGTGTCTGACTCCACTATCACTGCAGGCAGTCCATTCCACACCCCAACCACTCTCTGCGTAAAGAACCTACCTCTGACATCCTTCCTATATCTCCCACCACGAACCCTATAGTTATGCCCCCTTTATTGATGGTATGATCCCAGTGCTTTGAGATGCATCCTATAGATTGCCAAGGTTTTAGCTCCATACAGTAAAGAAAAGATTACAAATGCACAGTAGACCCTGAGATAGGTTCCGGTTTTCACGTCCCGATCTTTAAACACTCGCTTCCTCATGTGCCAAAGGCTGCCCAGCAAATTTCAACCAATTCTGGATTTCTTCATCAATGTCAGCTTTCTGTGAGAGATAACCGCTGAAATCTTGCTGCTGTTCATACTGGCAGGATCTTATGGTCCTGCCAAAGGTGCACCCCTGCCACGGGTATTGGCCTCAGAGTCATCCAAAAGACAGCTCCTCCAACAATGCAGTGCTCACTGGAAACCAGATGCTGGCTTTGCAGTGATGATGTGGAGATGCCGGCGTTGGACTGGGGTAAACACAGTAAGAAGTCTCTCAACACCAGGTTAAAGTCCAACAGGTTTATTCGAAGTAGTGCTTCGAAAGCTAGTGGCTTTTGCTACCAAGTAAACCTGTTGGACTTTAACCTGGTGTTGTGAGACTTCTTACTTTGCAGTGATGCACATAACCCATGAAAGAATGAAAATAAAGAGTCCTGCCACCAAAAGCAGGACAGATTCAATTTGACCAATGACTTCCCCCTTCAAGAAACTAAGTGGACTTCACATCAGGAAGTGAGAGAAAGGGTCATCAACAGTGATAAAAGTGGCACTTATTTGACAATAGTCTGCTCACTGACACTCAGGTTAGGTTCTGCCAGGGCCACTCCAGCTGCAAACTTAGTTACAGCCTTGATCCAAACATGGCTAAAAGAGCTGAATTCCAAGGATGAAGTGAAAATGGCATCAAGGCAAAATTGCCTGAGTGTGGCACTAAGGAACCCTAGTAAATTTGAAGCAAATGGGAACTGGAGAAAGCTTTCACTGGTTGGAATCATACCTAGCACAAAGAAAGATGGCTGTGTCATTTTTAATTTATTCTTTTTTCATTGGATGTGGGCATCGCTGGCAAGGCCAGCATTTGTTGTCCTTCTCTAAGTGCCCTTGAATTGAGTGATTTGTTAGGTCATTTCAGAGGGCGTTAAGAGTCAACAACGTTGCCGTGGGTCTGGAGTCACATGTAGGTCACAACAGATAAGGACAGCAGAGTTCCTTTCCAAAAGGACATTTGTGAACCAGATGGGTTTTTGGTAAAAGATAATGGTTTCATGGTCATCATTACTGAGGATTAGTTTGTCAATTCTAGATTATTAGCTGAATTTAAGTTACACCAACCGGATTAATACTGCAGCTACAAAAAGGTCAGTGGCTGGGAATTCTGAACCAAGTAACTCACCTCCTGAATTCCCAAAGCCGACCATCTGCAAAGCATGAGTCAGGAATGTGATAGCATACTTTCCACTTGCCTGGATGAGTGCAGCTCCAACCATCTTAGAATGCGACACCATCCAGGATAAAGCAGTAACCTTGATTGGCACCGCATCCGCCAAACACTCACAGGCCATTCACGCCACACTCCCGCTGCAGTGAGGTCGGAGAATTTGGCACCCAGCCAAATCTCCATTCACTGCAGCGGGATGGGAAAATCCCGCCGCCATGAACGGCCGTAACATTCTGGCCTCAGTCTCTCCACCAACAGCACATTGTGGCTGCAGTGTGTTGCCTCTACAAGGTGCAATATACCAACACACCATGGTTCCTTTGACAAACCTGTGATCTTAACTACCTAGAAGAACCACGGGACACAAGAAGGGCTGGAGCAGCGGAGCACAGTGTCAATATAGTGGCAGCAAGACCATGACTGCACCTGTGCACCATCGAGAGGGCTCAAAACGAAAGTTGCAATGAAGGGCACTGATTTCTTAGGCATCAGGAACATTCAGATCGAAAGCCCAGCTTGAGGACTGAGGACTGATGCTCCAGGAGCAGATCAAAGGACAAGATAAGTAAGGTTAGTTATTAGTCACAAGTAGGCTGAAATTCACACTGTACTGAAGTTATTGTGAAAATCCCCTAGTCGCCACTCTCCGGTACCTATTCGGGTACACTGGGGGAGAATTTAGTATGGCCAATGGACATCTTTGGACTGTGGGAGGAAACCGGAGCACCCAGGAGAAATCCATGCAGACACAGGGAGAATGTGCAAACTCTACACGGACAGTGACCCAAGCCAGGAATCAAACCTGGGTCCCTGGCGTTGTGAGGCAGCAGTGCCAACCACTGTGCCACCGTGCTGCCATATCTAAGTGGAAATTTAAATGCCTCTTTAAAGCTGAACTACCTGATACAATTGTTGAAAGAATTGCTAACAGGAGTTAATGATTTTGATTCTGTCATGAGGCTGCGAACCCAATATCTGCTAGCCATTTGCCAGCAGTTCATCTTATTCAATTTAACCATACCTCCAGGCAGTCAGTCGCAGTTGCAGACATTCATGTTGGCTAAACTGAATGTCACTGTCCAATCTGCTGTGTCAAATTGTTGATGGCGCATTGTATCACAGCTCCCAGCCTATCTGATACTTTCTGCCTCACTTCATTAAGCTGTTGAGAGCTGCTTCTGGCATGAGTCTTCTTGCTGCAGCCGCCAGTTGCTTCAGCCTGAATCCCAGTTCACGTTCTCGGCCCCGGCCACCGCACCATTTTGGTGATGCACCCCAGCCTGTTCCACGTCTCTGACTTTTTTTTTCCCCATCAGCAAGCAAAGAAAAATGGGAAAAGATGAAAAGGGAAGAGATGAATAAATAAAAAATGAATTGAGACTTCAAGGGAATGTTTCATGATGATTAAAGGGATAAATGAAACTGAACTAAACTAATGAGCATCTTGAAATGATGGTACAGCACTGTAACATATGATATAAGAGGGAGATCTAATTAAAGCTGAGATATTTCATGACATTTCATATTTTATAATAAGATTATAATTAAGCATAACAAGCATGCAACATACATACACTGTAACGTAATGCCAGTTTTAGCAAATGTGAGGAGTGTTTATTGAAATATTTATAATTCAATAAAATTATAATATAATTAAATAAACATATTTTTCTAATATTGCTTATGGATAGCAATGAGTACCATTGTGATGATGAACTGCTATTCTGACCTGCCTCTTTAAAATCACTGCTCAAGTATTCGTTGGTATATAGCTTTCCATCGTGGAGCCTCTGCGGCTGGAGACATTTATCAGGAAATCATCAATGTGCTCCCTCTGATTCTCCATCTGTTAAAATTAAAGGATCGAAACTCAAGACAGGTGCATCCCCAATTTCCCAACATGTGCTCCCTGTAGGCAAGACTTCCTCATGGAAACACAATTTCATGAAATTAGGTTTGTATTCTAAATAAGTAAATTCAGGGAACTATACGTCCTTGTAAACTTGGGCAATGACTGACTTTCTTTCTCTCTTTCCAAGATTGGCTTGCATCTGCTACAAATTTTGAAATTTTCCATGTGTGACATCTGAAGTGTAAAGACTGAAACATGGCAGTTGCATGGCATTTAATTTATATTCATGGCATTGCTTGTGTGCTGTAGAGGAGAAGCTGTTTTACAAGAGCAGGAAATGGATATGATTTAAGAGAGGCTACAATTATGATGATGTTTATCATCTATTGATTAGAATACAGTGAATGATGGGTAAATATATTGTCATGAAGATGTGCTTTATGCCAAATAATGAATTTAAATCCATCAGCCAGAAATAGAACTTTTAAAAATAGACTTTTTAAGAAACACAGAGACTAAAGTGAATTAAACTCACAGCCCAAGATGGCTAACACAATTTGCATTACTATACTTCCAACATTCCAATCCATTGGAGTGGAGTCAGTCTGTCTGCAAAACAAAGACAGTCGCCGGAATTCTCCGCCTTGCCCGCCACGGAATCAGAGCGGGCAAGGGGCAGACAATGGAAATGTCCGTTGATTGCTCCCCTCTCAAGCAAGCCCATGAAATCCCACTCAAATACTTCAGAGGAGTGTGAAGGACTCACATCACCATTCTCATTAGCGAGGCCCCTGTGACCATCACCTGATATATCCAATCGTTGGGGATGGGCCAGCAAGACTTGGGGAAGTTAACTTCCAGACATGAGGTAATCAAGTCGCTTTTGGAATATATAGACTCCTTCTTAATTCCCCCAGCACTTGGAGGAGGAAGGCCTGATGATAAACTAACCCTTCATATGTTTTAAGCATGTTTTTTCTCAGCAGAACTGAGGACTTTCAGTTCAAGGAAAAGGCCAAAGTGGGGTCCCTCCTGCTTCCTTTTCTCTCCAACCCATCGGGTAGGCTTCAAGCCCAGTTTGCTGACTGTAATCATCCAGGGATGCCCTGCTACAGACAGTGATTTCTGAACAGAATCGAACCCAGAACTACCATCTCCCAAAGAACAACCAATTCAGTTACATACATGTTTAAATCAGAAGCATCGAGGCTATTGCGTTTGGCCTAAAGACAGCCAAGTCACCAAACTACAGATTGTATTTTCTTTAATTTTTTTTACTCTAATTTGGTCAACCTATCCTCCCCACTCTCTAATTGGTATTTGTGTGTGTGTGTGTGAACTTCAAGTATGTATGTGAATAATGAAATCCATAATAAAGCTTATGTTAAACTCAAGAAAACATGTCCAATTAGTTCTTTATGATCACAGCACATAACAAGTTCAGTACTCATGGATCTGAGTTTTATTCCTGTCAGGCGACACGATCGGCAGGCCTGGAAGTGGATGTGGATCCTAACCAACATCGGGATAGCCCAGTGTGAAATGCCTCATTTGGTTGGAGCAGTGGACCGGGTGAGTGTGGAAGCAAATCAGCCAATGGGGACCCTGAAGGCTAACAGAGGTTTTGGAGATGGAGGGAGCTGTCCAGCAGCTACAATAAAGCTTTGGAATTGGTCATTACATCTGTGCCTGCTGGGTACGCTAGGTGGGAGGGCAATGCCGGTGGGCACTCTGCCCTCCCAGTTCTCCAATAAGTACCTGCGCATTCTGGTTGAGACAGTAAGTGCCGAGCGTGACATCTTAATGCCACAGGATGGAAACAAGAGGCCACCACACTGAACCATGTAGGCATGGTCAGAGGTGGCAGCCCAGGTCAGCATGGCACTCAGGGTTCTCAGAGTCTGTGTGCCAAGTAGTGCTGTAACCTGGGCTGGCCAAGGTTGGGAGACCTGCTCACTTGCCTTGGGTGCATGGAAGGGTGAGTTTTGATAATCTGGCACGCACCACAACCTGGGGTTGGGTAGACTGGAATGGTGCTGCATGAAGAGGGCAGCAGAGAATGCATCTTCCGGAATATCTCTGGATACGATCACCCGGATACCTGAAGATCTGTGCATTCCAAGACTATGGTGCATGAATGATTTGTTAAGGGGCGAAAGGCTGAAGAATATTTGATATAGGTCGGACAGCGACAGAATGTTATAATGCAATTTTTCTTTTCCATTTCTAGGTATTTAAGGATATTATAAATATATAGAGGGCGTTTCTCCCAAGAAACTTCCAAGTGTTGAATTTGCATAAAAACAGGAGTAAATCCCATTTTTTTTTCAATGGGAGTTCCAAACAAAAGCTGGGGACAGGGCCTATTCCTGCTGGAGAGGCTGGCAGCAGAGCGCTGAGTGGCCACTGCACATACGCCGACCTGTTAATGCCGAGATCGGTGCATGCGCTGTGGCTCCGCACTGTTGGCCTCCCGGTTGCTGGCCAGACCCATGACCACCGAATCGCCGGCCCCCCACGGCCCAATCGCTGGCCCCCAAATATGCCCAGGCCAGCCTCAATACCCCCTGCCCCCAGCCCACCTCGATGTTCCCCCCTTCCCCTGCAGCCCTAAACTCCAGACACCCCCGACCCCGTAGCCTCGATCGCTGGCCCCTCACCCTTCATCATCAGCCCAAATGCAGAGTGGTCGGTGGACTCCCCATCCCCACCCCCATTGATCGCCCCCCAAGAGGCCTGTCCCATTCGACCCCGCCCCTTTGGCACTACCCAATGCCTGGTGGGCAGTGCTAAGGTGCCTCTTGTTTTAAGTTTAAGTTTTAAGTTTTATTTATTAGTGTCACAAGTAGACTTACATTAACACTGCAATGATGTTACTGTGAAAATCCCCTGGTCACCACACTCTGCGCATGTTTGGGTACACTGAGGGAGAATTTAGCATGGCCAATGCACCTAACCAGCACATCTTTCAGACTGTGGGAGGAAACAGGAGCACCCGGAGGAAACCCACGCAGACACGGGGAAAATGTGCAAACTCCACACAGACAGTGACCCAAACCAGCAATCAAAGAACAAAGAACAAAGAACAATACAGCACAGGAACAGGCCCTTTGGCCCTCCAAGCCCGCGCCGCTCCCCGGTCCAGGATTGAATCCTGAATCCAGGATCCCCGCCCAATTTTCCAGCCTATCTACATACCAATATCCTATCCACCGAGCTGTCCCTCACAGCTACGATGCTTTGTTCATTACAACCTATTAACTCACCCCCACCCCCCCATTCCAGACCATGTGATCTCCAGGGAGAGGCGAAAACCCAGAGTGAAAAACCCCAGGGCCAATATGGGGAAAAAAAAAATCTGGGAAATTCCTCTCCGACCCCCTGAGGCGATCGAAACGAGTCCAGGAGATCACAATGGCCCTGATCGGAAAATGCTTCCCAACCCTAGTCATTTCCACTTCCACGAACACCATATGAATTCCCTGCCCCCGAGACAGGTTCCCAACTATCCGCAGTCTCGCTCTGTACTGGCACCAGCAAGATGATCATAGAATGAAGCCTTGAAACGAGAAACAAGGAACAATTAGCCCGCGCCGCTCCCTGGTCCAAACTAGACCACTCTTTTGTATCCCTCCATTCCCACTCCGTTCATATAGCTGTCTAGATAAGTCTTAAACGTTCCCAGTGTGTCCGCCTCCACCACCTTGCCCGGCAACACATTCCAGGCCCCCACGACCCTCTGAGTGAAATATGTCCTTCTGATATCTGTGTTAAACCTCCCCCCCTTCACCTTGAACCTATGACCCCTCGTGAACGTCACCACCGACCCGGGGAAAAGCTTCCCACCGTTCACCCTATCCATGCCTTTCATAATTTTATACACCTCTATTAAGTCTCCCCTCATCCTCCGTCTTTCCAAGGAGAACAACCCCAGTTTCCCCAATCTCTCCTCATAACCAAGCCCCTCCATACCAGGCAACATCCTGGTAAACCTCCTCTGTACTCTCTCCAAAGCCTCCACGTCCTTCTGGTAGTGTGGCGACCAGAACTGGACGCAGTATTCCAAATGCGGCCGAACCAACGTTCTATACATCTGCAACATCAGACCCCAACTTTTATACTCTATGCCCCGTCCTATAAAGGCAAGCATGCCATATGCCTTCTTCACCACCTTCTCCACCTGTGACGTCACCTTCAAAGATCTGTGGACTTGCACACCCAGGTCCCTCTGCGTCTCTACACCCTTTATGGTTCTTCCATTTATCGTGTAGCTCCTCCCTACATTATTCCCACCAAAATGCATCACTTCGCATTTATCAGGATTGAACTCCATCTGCCATTTCCTTGCCCAAATTTCCAGCCTATCTATATCCTTCTGTAGCCTCTGACTATGTTCCTCACTGTCTGCAAGTCCTGCCAGTTTTGTGTCGTCTGCAAACTTACTGATCACCCCAGTTACTCCTTCTTCCAGATCATTTATATAAATCACAAACAGCAGAGGTCCCAATACAGACCCTGCGGTACACCACTAGTCACAGGCCTCCAGCCGGAAAAAGACCCTTCCACTACCACCCTCTGTCTTCTATGACCAAGCCAGTTCTCCACCCATCTAGCCACCTCCCCCTTTATCCCATGGGATCCAACCTTTTTCACTAGCCTACCATGAGGGACTTTGTCAAACGCTTTACTAAAGTCCATATAGACAACATCCACGGCCCTTCCTTCGTCAACCATTTTGGTCACTTCTTCAAAAAACACCACCAGGTTAGTGAGGCATGACCTCCCTCTCACAAAACCATGTTGACTATCGTTAATGAGTTTATTCCTTTCTAAATGCGCATACATCCTATCTTTAAGAATCTTCTCCAACAACTTCCCCACCACGGACGTCAAGCTCACCGGCCTATAATTACCCGGGTTATCCTTCCTACCCTTCTTAAATAACGGGACCACATTGGCTATCCTCCAATCCTCTGGGACCTCACCTGTGTCCAGTGACGAGACAAAGATTTGCGTCAGAGGCCCAACGATTTCACCTCTCGTCTCCCTGAGCAGCCTTGGATAGATTCCATCAGGCCCTGGGGATTTGTCAGTCTTTATATTCTCTAACAAACCTAACACTTCCTCCTTTGTAATGGAGATTTTCTCCAACGGTTCAACACTCCCCTCCGAGACACTCCCAGTCAACACATCCCTCTCCTTTGTGAATACCGACGCAAAGTATTCATTTAGGATCTCCCCTACCTCTTTGGGCTCCAAGCATAAGTCCCCACTTTTGTCCCTGAGAGGTCCGATTTTTTCCCTAACAACCCTTTTGTTCCTAACGTATGAATAAAATGCCTTGGGATTCTCCTTAATCCTGTCTGCCAAGAACATTTTGTGACCCCTTTTTGCTCTTCTAATTCCCCGTTTGAGTATTTTCCTACTTTCATTGTACTCCTCCAGAGCTCCCTCCGTTTTTAGCTGCTTGGACCTAACATACGCCTCTCTTTTCCTTTTGACCAAATCAAAACTTGGGTCCCTGGTGCTGTGAGGCAGCAGAGCTAACCACTGTGCCACTTTGCCCCTTGGCAATAACAGGGGGCCCAGGCTGCCACTGCCATGCTGGCAACACCCAGGGGGCACTCTCTCACCCCGACCCTCTGGGGGGTCGCAATTGGCCCCCTTCATTCCAGCAGGGTCGGGCCATCAGCTCTGCGCAAGTGGGGAGCTATACAAAATCCCGCTGGAGTGAACCACCCCAGGCGGGGGGGGGGGGGGGGGGGGGGGCGTGGGGGAGGAAGAGGCTAGCGGGCCAGGAAATTTCAATCCCACGCCCGCTAATCATATTTAAGTTGTAGTAAAATAATTCATGCATCTCTGTGCCAATTTCTGGCGTGGAGTTGACGGCGCCAGAAATCTGGCGCTGGGAGAATCGTGGAGGCCGTGGCACCAAGCGGGGAGCCCGCAAAACGGCCTCCGCGATTCTCCCTGCCCGCTGTGCTACAAAAGCAGTGCAGTGGGATGGGAGAATCGCCCCCATATTTTTGAGGTTTCAAAATACTCATGAACGAGTTAAGATTGTTTGATAATGTGTGGGAAAATTTGGTTTAATTTTCATTCTGGGCCACAGTGATAACCCTTGTCGAGTAGAAAATCACAGTCACCATCTGCAAAGTGCCTTCTATAGGTGTTTAATTGGTCTAAAGGGCTCCACACCACTTGCATGATTAGTTATCACTCACCCAATCCTTCCTGAACTCAGAGGCGGAACCGAGGTGGCAGGTAATGGGATATTGCAGGTCTGCCCACCTTTGGTGCTGTCTCCTCAGGCAAATGAAAATGCCACCTGCGGAATCTCCAGGTTCAATGTGTTGCTGAAAGCATAGTGCTTTTTTTACTTGGACAGAAATTTTCCTCCCAAACGCTTGTGTTTTACAATAGCATTGGCTACAGTTACATTTGTTAACTTAGATATCATTGTTACGCATCTGTAATTCTTCAGTCGATACCTTAGTGATGCATCTTGAAGTAAAACTGGTCCTTATAACACATGTGTAATGGGATCAATTTAATGTCAATAATATTGAAGGAAACTGCTATTTTTAACATACTTCAGCAGAAGAGAAATAAGTGGTGGTTATGTCAACATCTTGTTGATCCTTTTTTTTATGCACCAATGATAAGTTTAAGTAATTTTAACCGTGAATTTTTCAAGCAGTTTTAAGCTCAGACGTTTATTTAACATTCAATATATTTATCATTGTTCCACTTGCATCAGCTTATTTATAACATTTATTTATTGAAAAAATCCTAACGTATATGTGTTGGGGAATTCAGTACCAGTCCAGAAGAATTGCCAAACATGTTGCTGGGATCCACTGAATAAAACTGAAGACCTCAGAATTAAGTAATGGAGGCAGCAATGCAGCGGAGAAGGTTTCCCAACCACCTGCCGAAGAGGACATGGACTCTATGCCAAATCCAGGGGTCAGGTTCATTTTCATCATAGGGGTGGGCAGATTGTACCTGTACACATGCAACAAAGATGGCCACCACACGTCCACAGTTAAAACTCAATGTGGTATCCTGTCTCTCCAGCAGGATGAACCAGAGGACCTTATCAAGCTGAAGGGCTCAACAAAGATTATTCAAGTTTCCCGAAAGGGAAACTGGAGCCTTCAACCTAAGGAGATTGATAACAATCACCAGGAAAGATATTTGAGACCTTAAGAAGGGATAATTGATTTGATTTGATTTGAGTTATTATTGTCACATGTATTAGCATACAGTGAAAAGTATTGTTTCTTACATGCTATGCAGACAAAGCATACCGTACATAGAGAAGGAAAGGAGAGGGTGCAGAATGTAGTGTTACAGTCATAGATAGGGTATCGATAAAGATCAACTTAGTGTGAGTTAGTTCCATTCAAATGTCTGATTGTAGCAGGGAAAAACCTGTTCTTGACTTAGAAGGTACATGTCCTCAGACTTTTGTATCTTTTTCCCAGCGGAAGAAGGTGGAAGAGAGAATGTCTGAGGTGCTTGGGATCCTTAATTATGCTGGCTGCTTTGATGATGCAGTGGGAAATGTAGACAGAGTCAATGAGAGGCTGGTTTGCGTGATGGATTGGGCTACATTCACGACCTTTTGTAGTTCCTTATGGTCTTGGGCAGAGCAGGAACCATAGCAAGCTGTGATACAACCAGAAAGAATGCTTTCTATGGTGCATCTGTAAAAGTTGGTTAGAGTCGTTGCTGACATGCCAAATCTCCTTAGTCTTCTGAGAAAGTAGAGGTGTTTGTGGGCTTTCTTAACTATAGTGTTGGCATGGAAGGACCAGGACAGGTTGTTGGTGTTCTGGACACCTAGAAAGTTGAAGCTCTCGACCATTTCTACTTCGTCCTCATTGATGTAGACAGGGGCATGTTCTCCACTACGCTTCCTGAAGTCGATGACAATCTCCTACATTTTGTTGACATTGAGGGAGAGATTATTGTCGCCGCACCAGTTCACCAGATTCTCGATCTCATTCCTGTACTCTGTCTCGTCATTGTTGGAGATCCGACCCACTACGGTGGTGTCATCAGCAAACTTGAAACTTGAAAACTTGATGGCGAAAGATTCACACAACACCTGTTGATTGGAATTTGGAATGCATCCATGATGAGACAAAAAAAATGAATACGTTTCCCTCCCAAATTTCTGATAAACAGGCCCTCCTGGACTCCAGAAATGGAGACATGTGTGTTCCTTTTCTCATTTCAATGTTGCACATTTCCTGAAATTCCATCTTCAAGCATTTAATGGAATTCATGCATGAAGAGTTGAAGTGGTTGTTGATCAAAGTTACCTCAATAAATAGGGCACAAGATCATCAATATCTGATATTCATCAGGTCTGAATATTTTATTTGCTATGGATCGATATTTTTTAAAGTTATTGTACGTATGTTTGCAGTTTGTATTTTGTTGTTTAACCCCCAATATTGATTCACTTTATTGCACTTACGACAGAATAATGTTTGGGGCAATTTTCCCAAAGAAAACCTAAGTGCCCAACAGGCAGGGATACAGGAGATTTTCCCACCCATTCATTGGGGGAACTTAGATGGTTGAATTTCCGACACTCTGTGCTTCACAGGATACTTTGGGGGATTCATGCCGGTAAGGGGGGGGGGCTAATTCCGCCTGGGAGCTGGTGTCAGCGCACTGAGCAGGCCACTGCTGGGAGATCGGCGCATACGCACTGGCCTCTCCATTGCTGTCTCCTGATTGCCGCCCGCTTGATGGCATCCCCAACCCCACCCCCGACCGCCAGCCCCGACACTCCCTCCGATCAACAGCCCCGACCCCCCCCCCACCCCCGATTGCATGGCTGCAACAACACCCCCCCCATGGCCAACCCGACCCCCACCCCCCAATGGCCAGCCTGACCCCCCTGCTGATGGCCAGGCCATCATCTGCCCCACTCACCCCTCCCCCTCCCCCACCAATCACTGTGTTCTACCAGCGAGGGCAACACGGCTGTTCCCCATTCATAGGGAGTAGGTGTTTTCCTCGCCAGATAGAACCTCTCCCGGCAAGGCCATAAAGACAAGTGAACCCGCGCGATTGAGCGTCAGGCTCACTGGTGCCATGTATATAAAGATTAAAAGAAATTTGAATTATTTATTCAGCCTCTCGCCCACTTCAGGCGAGAGACTGACCTCACTGGAAATCCAGCTCTCGTAAGATCATGAGAACCGAGAAATCCGGTGTGATCCTGATTTCTTGGCTCTCATGCAATTTTACCGGCTCGCTCCGCCCATCGATGCGTGGGGCGAGTTAGTAATGTTCCACCCACAATGACAAGAAAAGCCTTTATGTCGCATGAGGCACATTGTTTTTCTTTTATTTTGATTAAATAAATCAACTCAAAATTTGTGCTATCGCGAAGAATCCTTGAGCAGAAAATGTCTGAGGAGCTGTCTAATGGAAAGCTTTTCCTACTGACTCCAGGGAGCAGTATAATTGTGCCTGAAAACAGCCACAGAAAGAAGGCATTAGAGATGGTCATGTGGGAAATAGCGTGAAGGAAGGAGCAGTTGAGTGGTTCTAGTTAGAGAGGGTATCTTAAAGACACCCTCTTAAAGACAAACAGCGCTTAGGAATCCTCCAAATGATTTGCCTGCGTATGTAGATCATAAAATTAACAAACATTTCACCATAATTTTGAACATTATTGAAAAAATTATGCAAATAAAACAGAATAAAAATACACTTAAATGGATACTTGGATCTGCTGCAGGTTTTACAATAGCCCCATTATTATGTGACTCAGTACAAGAATCATTACACAGATATTTACACATTATGAGAATTGTTACAATATTAATACATTACTGTAATGTAATGTAACGTGAATCAAATTTTAAAACATAATGTATTACCATTCCATTCTATTTAATTTTTTTCTCCTCTTTAGACTCCTATACTTGGTTTAAAGGTGGGCAGGTGATCTATATACAGCCTTGGATGCAAAATTCAGCAATTTACAGATACCCGTCGGAATTTATACTGCCCCGCCCACCACAAGAATCGGAGCAGGCGAAGAGTGGACAATGGGAAGGTCTGTTGATCTCGGACGGGATTTTCAGTTTTGGGTCGAGCGAGGCCATAAAATCCCCCCCAATAATTTTGATTATCAAGGGGTAGATTTTCCTCTTTACTACATAAACTTTAGTGGGGCTCATAAAGGAAGATTTGGTGGGGAAGTTTGCATGTCTTTAAGATCCCATCCGATTTTCCTTCCATTCACTTTGAGCGAAGAAAAATCCAACTGATTCTGTTCGAGTTGTGTGAAACAGAGTTCCCTTGCTCCATTTCACAAAGGAAATTCTTAATAGCTCAGTGGTAAGGACAAAATTCCACCCCCAAGTTCCTAAATCTGGAAGCTCCCTGGAGAAAGCAAAGATATATTTCTCTTTTACATTTATGGTGTTCTGTGTGGCATATATTGTCCATCCCTAGTTGCAGCTTAAGGCAGCTCTGTAATATTTTTTTCAAGAGGAGTATATTTCATGCAACAAAAAAGCAGGCTGGACATTACATTTTTATGGTAACAAATGTCGTTTGGAAAGTGATCGGTTATTTTCCTACTCGGACACATTTATTTGCCTTGTCACAAATCTCTCAGTGTTCCAACATACGCATCCTTCCTTTGCTTCTCATTGAATGTTTCTCATTCAAAAAACAATCCAATTTTAGTAACATTTGACATTCTTAAACATGCTTTGTTGCATACCAAATTTGTTCCAATCATGAGGAAATTGAGAATAACCAAGTACCAGAAAAGAGCTTTTTATATCAAGTAATAATGATCCCGTTCTTTCTGAAATACTCTTGCGTCTGCGATTTTCTTTCATTCTCTCTCATGTGCATCTGCTTTCACTTTCAGCTCTGACTTTGTTTCTGTCTCTTCCACATGAATGCTTTTCCTCTGGTATCTTGCATACCGCCTTTCTTTTGAAACATCTCTCTCAGATATTATAGCCTTCTCTCCCCACATTTTTCAAACCTCTGTGTCAGCCTGCCTCAGGCATTTCTCTCTCACTGATTTGCCATCCTCAAGGCGATTCTTTTGTGGGCCTCATAAATTCTACAGCTTCTTTTCTTCTTCATGTCTGCAAACACTGCAGTAGCTCAACCATTACTGAACTCGAGGCATAAAATGAGCTTGCAGGGAGAGACACAAAGATTCACATCAGAATCAACATGCAGATGCCCAAACGTTATACTTCATTATTTTGCTTTTCTTACTCATAAGTTTAACTGACAACTTCAGTTTCAATTATCTATCCAAGTTTGCTGGATCACTAAAAGGAAATCCAGTTGGAAGAAACCGCACACCTGTGCCATGATTTCTGCTTCATCATTGAGTGATAAGAATCATAGAATAATACAACACAGGAGGCACCCAGTCAGCCCACGCTACTCTTCAGATCTATCCAATTAATCTCACACCCCTGTTCTTTCCCCATAGAACTGTAAATTTTCCCCATCAATTTGCAGCATGGTGGCACAGTGGTTAGCACTGCTGCCTCACAGCACCAGGGAACCGGGTTCGATTCCCGGCTTGGGTCACTGTCTGTGCAAAGTCTGCATGTTTTCCCCGTGTCTGCGTGCATTTCCTCTGGATGCTCTGGTTTCTTCCCATAGTTCGAAAGATGTGCTGGCTAGGTGCATTGGCCATGCTAAATTCTCCCTCAGTGCACCCGAACTGGTGCCAGAGTGTGGCGACTCGGGGATTTTCACAGTAACTTCATTGCAGTGTTAATGCAAGCCTACTTGTGACATTATTAAATAAATACTCAATTCTCTTTTGAAAGTTATCGTTGAAGGGTTTTACCACCCTTCCAGGCAATTTATTCCACATGCGTACCAATCTGGAGACATATGTCATGAAATGTACATCTATGCTGCTCTACGATTATTTGAGGGGCCAGATTTTATAGTCTTTGTGTGAAGCGTTCCAATGAGATGGGACCTCTGCATACTGTTCCAGCACTGCCCTGGATCCAGAATCTTTTTGTATGCACTGCAGGCCAGGTAGGGCAAATGAGGACATTCCTGGCACTGCTGCATCTAAAGACTGCCTTTGAAGGGATATAGCCCCAATGAGAAGATGACAAACTGATTTATTTGGGCTTTGACCGAGACTCTGGCATTTATATGCAGTGGACAAGGGAAACCCAGCCAGTGGTGATCTGGATGACAATAAGAAGAATCGAGGTTGCAACAATGAGGCCTCAGTTATCCATTTTCTCTCATTTCACCTGTAATCCCATCCAATTTCAGCTAGGATCACTAAAGAAAATGACCTGGAAAGAATTGAATGTGACCAGGTTTTCAATTATATTTGCACTTTGAAGGTAGGCTTTCCCGAGGTAATGCTTGTGCAAAAGCTGCAAAGAAGGAGTTGTAAAGTTGTGTGAGGCCTTGGCATAGTGTGGCGTACATGTGAAACTACCAATACTTTGTCTCAGTTCACCTTTGGGTTGACTGCTCACTGACTATGCCAATTTCATTTAATTATGCAGTCTTTTTCTCCATCTGTTCCCAGATCCAATAGGATGTAGTTTTAAGCCAGATTACTAAACATAGTGCACTGCCATTCTCTAGCAAAGATATTCTGAAGTACAAACCTGAGCAGCTTTTCCCATGCTGCATGTACAACAGGGTAGGGTCTATTTTGTGGTTCTCCATTGTGTTCTTTTATTAATAATTGCTATTTCAACTCGCATTATTAACCTTGGCTAAGGCTGACAAATATCTGAAATTAATTTTGAAGCATGATAGTAAGGTGGAAATAAATTTCCCATATGCAAGCACTGACCTTTAATTATGCAGGCACCTGCTGGCCAGATTTTCCGATCATTTCTTTGGGTCTGTGCCTTACTCAAAGCTAAAGTTGTTTTGCTAGCCATGTACAATGTTAAATACAGTACTAAGAAGGGTGTTCAAAAGCCTGATCAAAAAGTTGAACGTAAGGAGGGTCTAATGAAGGAATGGATGGTGAAGGGATGGACTTCCAACACATAAGGCTGAAGTGTGGATACTAATGGTAGGATGAAGTCAGAGGTGGGTGCACGAGATGAGTAAAAGTCTGAAAGTTTATTTCCAAATTTGCATTAGTTCATACTCATTTTGTATTCTGAGTGTAGTACCCACCTGTACAAACAATTCCTGCAAGACCATCCCTTTAATTTTATGACATAAGAACATAAGAACTAGGAGCAGGAGTAGGCCATCTGGCCCCTTGAGCCTGCTCCGCCATTCAATAAGATCATGGCTGATCTTTTCGTGGACTCAGCTCCACTTACCCGCCCATTCACCATCACTGTTAATTCCTTTACTGTTCAAAAATATATCTATCCTTGCCTTAAAAACATTCAATGAGGTAGCCTCAACTGCTTCACAGGGAAGGGAATTCCACAGATTCACAACCCTTAGGGTGAAGAAGTTCCTCCTCAACTCAGTCCTTAATCTGCTCCCCCTTACTTTGAGGCCATGCCCTTAGTTCTAGTTTCACCGGCCAGTGATTCACATGTAATCTGCAGAAGTTGGTCACTGTTGAGCCCTAATTGGAAATTCATATTGAACAGCAGCTTTCTTCTTTGTCTAAATTGGTTTTTTGTATACAAGAAAATGCATAATGTTAGATAAACAAAAAATAAGAACCAGCCCAGTTAAAATAGAAACAGCCACTGACTTTGATAACAACCTGCTTAAAAATCTGTCAGATGTCCCTGAAGCACTTACTAATCTAGATATGATGTGCTCATAACAAGCACCATCTTGAAGCAAAAAAGATTCAGAGTAAAGATGAAGGCAGTTCCACGGATTTTCAATTTAACAGGACTGGCTTTTAGCAAGAAAGAGAGATTATGAAGACATGAATCTGCACTGTTGAAATGGCTTAGATGATTATGTGAAGGAGTGAAGAAAATGGGGATTTTGTAACCATAAAAAGGATGGTATTTCCTCATGATATTAACCAAAAAATGGATAGGTGCCATCATTTAACAGCAGACTATCGAGACATCAAATTTGAATGATTGTCAAAATTAGGGTCAAATAACATTGCCCCAACTGACTGACAAAAGTATAACAATAACTCTGAGGCAGAAAAAGAAAATGCTGGAAAACCTCAGCAGGTCTGACAGCATCTGTGGAGAGAGAAACGGAGTTAATGTTTTGAGTCTGTATGACTCTTGGTCAGAATAATTTTGAGGAGTATTTTTTTAAGTTAAGATTTAATCTCTTCCTCAAAATGTGCATTTTGCTGACAGTGAGTCAGAGAAACCATCAGACTGACTGTTCCACATTTCTAGAAGTCAGTCTTTCGGGTCAGTTTTACTGAGTTGCTGCACTGTTGCTTTTGACTATCGGATGATGTTTTTAACCAGATGCCAACAATGGGCATTATCATTTTGTGTGGACCTTTCTGTGATTTGTGAACCGACTGGTAAATCTTGAAGGAGGAAAAAAATATAATGCATTAATAAGGGAGAGAATTCAGTTGGGGGTGGTGGTTGGGGTGGGAAATAAGGGGTTTGGAAAGAGGAGAAGCACCTTGGCCAATGATCTCTCTCCCTGGCTCTGCCCTCACCATTCCTCTCCCTGGCAACTGTTTGAGCCTGAACCAGGCTGGTCATAAACTTGGTGTTACACGCGACCCCAAGATGAGCTTCCTCAAACATATCTGTATCATTACTAAGACCGTGAATTTCTACCTCCATATCATCACCTGATTTCGACCTTGCCTCAGCACACCTCCTGCTGTAATCTTCAGCCGTGCCTTTGATATCTTTAGACTTGAGTATTCCAATGCACTGCTGGTCTCCCATAATCTCCCATAATTTTGCAGTTAGTTCCATTCACACAATTCTGATGAAGGGTCATTGACTTGAAACATTTAGGCAATTTTGTGCCTGTGTCAGTGAGAGTGGTGATGCAGGCAATAAATCCTGTGAGAATTGGGAAACGTGATTCTCGCTGGTGAGAATATGGGCCTGATTTTACCATTTTGATTCAAAGTGCTGAATCTTGGCACAATTCAGATCTGACTTGGAAAACTGCTCTCAGGCACCCCAATATGCACTTAGTCTGAAACAAAAATCACGAGTCTGAATTGCGCTGTGGGCGGGGCTTATCGCACCCAAAACGCTGCAGCTTTGAACTGCGCACGCACAGTGAAAAAAAATGTGAACAATGCGCCCCTGTCACATCGTCCCCGGGCTGCAAAAAGCAGGAGATTCTCTCCTCCCTCCCCTCCCCTCCCCCTTCACCCCCCACTCCCGCCCCCCCAACCAGAGAACGATCGGGCCTCCCTCCTCTCTCCCCTCCACCACCAGAGAATGATCAGGCCTCCCTCCTCCCCCCACCCCTCACCAAAGAATGATCTGGCCTGCCTCCCCATTACCCCCCCACCCTCACTGATCTGAGTCAGAGAGCCATTGGAAGCTCTGAACTTACCTCTTCAGAAGCTGGAGCGCCCGAAACAGATCTTTGCCGAGTATGTCTGTTTCGTGCCAAATGTGGACGTGCGAACGCGATAGTAAAGGGGGAAATGCTGGTAAAGTTGGGCGGGCAGCCCATTAATTCAATTTAAATACATGCAAATGCATTTAAATCACCGTTGCACCCGTTTCGGGTGCGGTTCGGATCGCAGTCATTTTCGGCCCTTGGTAAAGTGGGCATCTGCGCGGACGCGGGCGCGAATCACACTAATCACCTCACGCCCGACTTTACCAAGTTTTCACGCCTGTTTTCAGGTGCAACGCAATGGTACAATTGAGCCCCATGTTTCCTGATTTTCCACGCCCCTCGCCAATGACATAACAAGGTTTCCACGCGCAAGGGGTGGGAACTTCATTATATTTGAATAAATTTTCATATAATTAATGACCCCCCCCCACCACATGATCCTCCTCACTTAATATTCATAGTTTTCTAACATGATATCACATCGGCAAAGTTTTCAACTGGTATATAAAGCCACGAATCAGTCAAGGGGATTCCCCCTGGGGGCGCAAAGGTAAGTATAGACCCCAGGGAGAGAATAACATGTCCGGGCAGTGCCCTGACACTACCCGCTGGCACAGATTGGCACTGCCCCAGATTGGCAGTAGAAACTTGTGTCAGCCTGTGACATGGGGCCGTGCCAGGGCAGGCACTCTGGCACCCTAATTGTGGTGGGGGGTAGAGTGCCAATGCTTTTGAAGAGCAGTTGGCATCGAGGAGGGAGCGTGGTGATGGGGGGAGGGGGAGTTGACAGCGAAGGGGGCACCTGACATTGAGGGGAGAAGTACCTGTGATGCTGCCACAGTGGTTTTGTTCATGGGGCCCCCGATGATTGTGCCTTGGGGGTGGGAAGAAGTATCCCCGATGATTGCGTGTGGGTGGCGGGTGGGTGGCGGGGAGTGGAATGCCCCTAATGATTGTACCATGGGGGTGACGAGTCCTCAATGATGGTGTGTTGGTGGGGGCTGTGGAGAGTCCCTTATATCCCTGATGATTGTCCCACTGTGGAGGGTTGGAGAGTCCTTAATGACTGCGCTGTTGGGGTGGAATTCCCCAGTGATTGTGCTGTGGTAGTGGGAGAGGGTGCAGGGTGGAGACCCGCTGATGATTGTGCGGTGGTGGTGTTGGCTGTTGTTGGAGACCCCCTGATGATTGTGCCATTGTGGGGGTGGGAGAGAGAATCCCTGATATTTTTGTGGTGCGGTGGGGAAAAAAGGGGAAGTTTTAAATTTCTACCGATCAGGGCACCCTTTAAAGATGGCGCCACAATTTCTGTGGAGCCAGACTTGCTGGCTCTGTCAGGCCCAACGCAACCAGAGCGATGGCATAAACCACACCGTAAGAAGCCTCACAACACCAGGTTAAAGTCCAACAGGTTTACTTGGTAGCAAAAGCCACTAGCTTTGCTACCAAATAAACCTGTTGGACTTTAACCTGGTGTTGTGAGACTTCTTACTGTGTTTACCCCAGTCCAACGCCGGCATCTCCACATCATAAACCACACCCCCAGGCTTTTTTGTCAGTGTGCCAGAAAATCTCATCTGAAACTCAGCTGTGCATCGGGAGAGACATATGTCGGTTTTCAGTCAGAGCCTGACACCCTGACAAAGTTTCAGAAAATTCCACCCGTTAACTCTATTTCTTTCTCCACAGTTTCTGCCAGACCTGCTGAATGCGTCCAGCATGAACTGTTTACATTTCAGATTATCAGCCTCTGTCGTACATTGTTTTGGTATTAAAATTCCATTTAGGGTTGACACCAACTGAGTGAGACCCACCAGTGGGAGACCAGTCGCTATAGCCTGCTGCTAAACCCAATATAAAAGAGGATTAAAATTTAATAAAGCTTAAGTTTTACTTCAGGAAAGACTTCAGTCTCTATTTACTATCTGTGATGAATCCTAACAACTCAGCCAGATACAAGCAATGATTGATTTAACAGCGGTTATGACGTGCCAAGATTTGGAGTCATTATTCATCATTTATATTTAAAATTTTGAATGAAGGTGCAAATGATTTTTATTGATTAAATTAACAGTGGCATAGAAATTAAAATTTGCATACAGTAGGACTGGAGACATGTACAAACCTGTCAAATACTGACAGGCTACTTGTCAGTAATATGACTGCGTTGATATTACAGCATTAGTATTGGAGGAAATCCAACTGATAGGATTGTTAATGGGGCAACACTAGTGCCTCCAGCGCATCATGAACTGTCTTATGAGGCAATCTCGCCCCATGTGATTGGTGTTAAACTTCTGTCAACAGCAAAGATATGCCATTGGTGTTGATGGATGCTGCTGCTTGGTTCTGCTCTGTGTTGACTGTACTATTGATCTATTTGTACAAACTGGCATTGATTATGCAGTCATGTCACGCTCAGTATAACTGTGAGAGTAATGGATATTTTGGACTGTAAGTTCATACTTTGTGAAAGTGGCCACAAATGCTGTTAATAAAAGCAAAATACTGTGGGTGCTGGAGATATGAAATAAAAATAGAAAGTGCTGGAAAAACCCAGCAGGTCTGTCAGCATCTGTGGAGAGAGAAATAGTTAATGTTTGGAGTCCAATATGACTTGTGTTTCGAAGTCATGTTAGACTCGGGATGTTAAGTCTGCTTCTCTCTTCACAAACTCTGTGAAGGTGGCTGCAACTTAACAAGTGACTCCGAACATTTAAACAATGGACAGGATTTGATTCTGTGGCCAATATTTAGATTAAATGGACATGAATAAGATTACTTTGCAGTCACCTGTGATGCTTAAACATGTCATTGTGTAAGGATGAACCAGCATTTGAGGAATTTGGGATCTGGAGATTGCTGGTCTCAGGATGTCATATTGAATAAAGGAGATTATTGTGTGGTTGTGCATGTGTGCATGTGTGTACGTGTGTGCGTGTACCTGTGTGTGTGCGTTTGTGCATACGTGTGTGTGTGATTTGATTTGATTTGATTTATTATTGTCACATGTATTAACATACAGTGAAAAGTATTGTTTCTTGCGCGCTATACAGACAAAACATACCATTCATGGAGAAGGAAACAAGAGAGTGCAGAATGTAGAGTTACAGACATAGCTAGGGTGTAGAGAAAGATCAACTTAATGCAACGTAAGTCCATTCAAAAGTCTGACAGCAGCCAGAAAGAAGCTGTTCTTGAGTCAGTTGGGACGTGACCTCAGACTTTTGTATCTTTTTCCCAGTGGAAGAGAGAATGTCCGGGGTGTGTGCGGTATTTAATTATGCTGGCTGCTTTGCCGAGGCAGCGGGAAGTGTAGACTGAGTCAATGGATGGGAGCCGGTTTGCGTGATGGATTGGGCTACATTCATGACCTTTTGTAGTTCCTTGCAGTCTTGGGCCGAACAGGAGCCATACCAAGCTGTGATACAACCAGAAAGAATGCTTTCTATGGTGCACCTGTAAAAGTTGTGTGTGTGTATACACAGCTGAACCATCATAGCTGGAATTTTTCCAATGCAGCCAAACTACAGTACTTGTTCCAGCTTCCAAGTCCACCTGAGAAACAAGCTCCTGGCAATTCAGCTACAAGAGGCTTTGCAGCTTCATAAGAATCCCTTTGTACCTAAAAAAACCCTTCACTCCAACTAAAGTATCAATTCAATCAAGAAGACATCAGGCCAACATCATCATAGAGTCTGAGTTTTAAATTACACTTTTATAATTATGGCTTTAACATTATCTGTATCTAATTTCTACGCATGTGATGACATTGTGAGTACTTATGTGAGTAAAACAAGTGATTGAGACATTGGATTCAAACATGCAATTTTCTATTTTTTTTTCTTTTTTTATTCTATGCAGGGCAAGTGTATGATAATAAATAACCTCATATTTTTAAAAATCACCAGAAAGCCTGATACCGGAATCTTTTAATTTAATGATTTTTAATTATTTTAAACTAAGAAAAATCACTCTGGAGTTTAGGAAATATCCAAACATTGTACACACAAACATCCTGATTACAGATTGGAAGATACCACACAAATTCTGTCCGTAACAAGTGAAAAAATGGCATCGACCATTCATTAGAGGCCTGATTCTCCCAACACGACCCGCAACTTTTAGAGTCATAGAGTCATAGAGGTTTACAGCATGGAAACAGGCTCTTCGGCCCAACTTGTCCATGCCGCCATTTTTTTTTAAACCCCTAAGCTAATTCTAATTGCCCGCATTTGGCCCATATCCCTCTATACCCATCGTACCCATATAACTATCTAAATGCTTTTTAAAAGATAAAATTGTACTCGCCTCTACTGCTACCTCTGGCAGCTTGTTCCAGACATTCACCACCCTCTGTGTGAAAAAATTGCCCCTCTGGACACTTTTGTATCTCTCCCCTCTCACCTTAAACCTATGCCCTCTAGTTTTAGACTCCCCTACCTTTGGAAAAAGATATTGACTATCTACCTTGTCTATGCTCCTCATTATTTTATAGGCCTCTATAAGGTCACCCCTCAGCCTCCTTTGCTCCAGAGAAAAAAGTCCCAGTCTATTCAGCCTCTCCTTATAACTCAATCCATCAAGTCCCGGTAGCATCCTAGTAAATCTTTTCTGCACTCTTTCTAGTTTAATAATATCCTTTCTATAATAGGGTGACCAGTATTGCACACAGTATTCCAAGTGCGGCCTTACAATTGTCTTGTACAACTTCAACAAGACGTCCCAACTCCTGTATTCAATGTTCTGACCGATGAAACCAAGCATGCTGAATGTCTTCTTCACCACTCTGTCCACCTGTGACTTCACTTTCAAGGAGCTATGAACATGTACCCCTAGATCTCTTTGTTCTGTAACTCTCCCCAGTGCCCTACCATTAACTGAGTAAGTCCTACCCTGGTTCAATCTACCAAAATGCATCACCTCGCATTTGTCTAAATTAAACTTTTCTGGCGGTTGTGGTCGGGAGAATCACGTGTTGGCCATTTCGTGGGATTTGTGCTTGCGCCGGGAACGCATGCACGTTTCCCAGAGCCGGAGAACAGTCGCAGTCGAGACTGCGCTGGAAACCGACGGGAAGAGAGGTAAGTCATTTGAATCTTTTTTTAATGTATTTTAAATATGTTTTGCATGTGATTTGGAAAATTGGGCGGAGAGGTGGCAGATGGAGTTTAATCCGGATAAATGCGAAGTGATGCATTTTGGAAGAAATAATGTAGGGAGGAGTGATACAATAAATGGCAGAGCCATCAGGAGTATAGAAACACAGAGGGACCTAGGTGTGCAAGTCCACAAATCCTTGAAGGTGGCAACACAGGTGGAGAAGGTGGTGAAGAAGGCATATGGTATGCTTGCCTTTATAGGACGGGGTATAGAGTATAAAAGCTGGAGTCTGATGATGCAGCTGTATAGAACGCTGGTTAGGCCACATTTGGAGTACTGCGTCCAGTTCTGGTCGCCGCACTACCAGAAGGACGTGGAGGTGTTAGAGAGAGTGCAGAGAAGGTTTACCAGGATGTTGACTGGTATGGAGGGTCTTAGCTATGAGGAGAGAGTGGGTAGACTGGGGTTGTTCTCCTTGGAAAGACGGAGAATGAGGGGAGATCTAATAGAGGTGTACAAGATTATGAAGGGTATAGATAGGGTGAACAGTGGGAAGCTTTTTCCCAGGTCGGAGGTGACGATCACGAGAGGTCACGGGCTCAAGGTGAGAGGGGCGAAGTATAACTCAGATATCAGAGGGACGTTTTTTACACAGAGGGTGGTGGGGGCCTGGAATGCGCTGCCAAGTAGGGTGGTGGAGACAGGCACGCTGACATCGTTTAAGACTTACCTGGATAGTCACATGAGCAGCCTGGGAATGGAGGGATACAAACGATTGGTCTAGTTGGACCAAGGAGCGGCACAGGCTTGGAGGGCCGAAGGGCCTGTTTCCTGTGCTCTACTGTTCTTTGTTCTTTGTTTGTTCTTTGATTATCGGGTCTGGCACGGAACTTGCCGGGCCCGATAGCATCTCCCACCCCACCAGGAGTACTTCATTCTGGCGGGGTTTAGAGTAACTCCCCATGTTCGGGGAACTAGCGGGAGACCCTGCCGGAATAAAGGGGGGGCAATTGGGGCTCTCCAGGGAGTCAGACGGCGGGTGGGTGGTGCCCCCTGAGCATGGGCACCCTGGCCGTGCCAGCCTGTGCCCCCGGCACTGCCCAAGGGGCAAAGTACCCTGCTCATGGGGCACCTTGGCACTGCCCACCTGGCATCTGGCAGTGTCAAGAGGGCAGGGCCTATTGGGGTGGGGCCAACCAGGCACACAAGCACATATAAAATGTAAATCGAAATCATAAATAAAGCTCAAAGTCTGTTTCCAGGTTCATGAAAGCTGTTTATTTTCCTGTCATGGAGTATGGACCTCAACGTCTTGATATAATTAGTGGAATCATTTCTTATAGATGCTCCAATGGTGCTCACCATCTGTGTTTCTGAGGTGTCCCCTGCTGTTGCTATTGATGCTGCGTGCTGCTGAATGGGAGAAGAACCCACAAGTAAAGTGACTACAGATTGCTGCACCATTTATAAGGATCCAAGTGCTGATGTATCCAGTCATGTTTGTCAAATATCGTCCATTTCACAAATGAAAACATGTGATGCTGGAAACATTGGCAGGTCAGGCAGCATCTGTGAAGAGAGAAAGTGCATTAACATTTAAGCTCCTTCAGCGTTCGTCAGAACTGAAAGACGTGAAAAATGAACAACTTTGAAACAAATGCAGTGTGCTTCCACTCAACAGCAGTAACCCACTCTTCAGCCCCTGCCACACCGACACTTCCTTTCTTTGTCTAATTCACTGAAACCCTTGGGTGTGTGATGCACATCAATTTAGACACGAGGCTCGAGGCTTCAGTAAATGAAGGCTTTTATTTACTATTAATGAAGCTATCAGAACTTATGTACACTATCCCAGACTGAAGGGGTCCCGGCCAGAGCAGGGACTCTTATACCTCTCCCAGGAGGCGGAGCCCGACTGGGATGTGCCACAACAGTAACAAACACAGGTGTAACAACCCCACCCTAACCCCAACAGCAACAATAGCACAATCCAACAGTAACATATGTACATCCTTGTAGTACTGGCCAGCCCCTGGCTCAGTACTATCCAGTGGGAACCAACGATGGTTCACCACATTCACCCCTCCTTTGAGAACAAAGGCCGGCGGGGTACAAAAACAGAATAAAGTGTCAGCAGTCTATAAGTTCAGACGGTCAGGGGGACCGGACCGTCGTTGTGACCTCCTCAATACCGGCGGTGACACCGGAGTAGGCACTTGCGGTGGCGTTTTCCCCAAAACGGCGTCCAGCTGTTCTTCCACGGACTCACAGGCCGGTTGACCCTGAGGAGACGGAAGTGCAGGGGATCCTGACACGCCCTGCGGTGGCGACCATCTTCGGGGCTCAGGCAAGCTGTGCATGGGAGTAAAATTGTTAAGCAATGGTCCCGATGCTGCCCGCGCCGTGTCCGGGGAAGAAATGAGAGATAATGGATTTGTTACTGGGGGTATGGGAGCGACAGGAGTTGCTACGTCCCCTGCAGGCGCCAGATCTCAGATCGAGACCGTGTCCTCTCGCCCGTCAGGATATGCACATAGGCATACTGAGGGTTGGCGTGGAGGAGATGGACCTGTTCGACCAACGGGTCGGACTTGCGGGCCCTTACATGTCGCCGCAGGAGGACGGGTCCTGGGTACGTCAACCAAGCTGGTAAAGATATCCCCGAGGAAGACTTCCGAGGGAATGAGAACATCCTCTCGTGGGGAGTAGCATTGGTTGCCGTACACAGGAGGGAGCGAATAGAGTGAAGCGCATCAGGGAGGACCTCCTGCCAACGGGAGACTGGAAGACCTTTGGATTTCAACGCCAGTAGGACAGCCTTCCAGACTGTAGCATTCTCTCGTTCCACCTGTCCATTACCCCTAGGGTTGTAACTCGTGGTCCTACTAGAGGCAATCCCGTATGAGAGCAGGAATTGCCTCAAGTCATCGCTCATGAACGACGAGCCCCTGTCGCTATGGATATAGCTGGGGTACCCGAACAGGGTAAAAAGATCACGGAATGCCTTGATCACCGTGGCAGCGGATGTATCCGAACAGGGGACAACAAACGGGAACCGAGAGTACTCATCGATGATGTTTAGAAAGTACATGTTCCGATCTGTTGAGGGAAGGGGGCCCTTAAAATCAACACTCAGCCTCTCGAAGGGACGAGTGGCCTTGACTAAATGTGCCCGGTCAGGTCGGTAAAAGTGCGGTTTGCATTCCGCGCAAATCCGACAGCTCCTTGTTACCGACCTGACGTCCTCCACCGAGTAAGGCAGGTTGCGGGCTTTTACAAAGTGGTAGAGCCGAGTGACCCCAGGATGGCACAGTTCATTATGGAGGGCGTTCAAACGATCCTCCTGAATACTAGCGCATGTTCCACGTGAGAGGGCATCCGAGGGCTCATTGAGTTTCCCTGGACGATACATGATATCGTAGTTATAGGTGGAGAGTTCAATTCTCCACCGCAAGATCTTGTCGTTCTTGATCTTACCCCTCTGCGTGTTGTTAAACATGAACGCCACGGACCGCTGGTCCGTGATCAGGGTGAACCGTTTTCCCGCCAAGTAATGGCGCCAGTGTCTGACGGCCTCCACAATGGCCTGGGCCTCCTTTTCCACCGCTGAATGCCGAATTTCGGGGCCTTGGAGGGTGCGGGAAAAAAATGCGACGGGCCTGCCCGCCTGGTTAAGTTTGGCGGCTAGGGCGAAATCAGATGCATCGCTTTCCACCTGAAAGGGGATGGATTTGTCTACCGCGTGCATCGTGGCTTTCGCGATGTCGTCTTTCAATTTCTTGAAGGCCAATTGGGCCTCTGGCGTGAGGGGAAAAGTCGTGGACTTAATGAGCGGACGGGCTTTGTCCGCGTAGTTGGGGACCCACTGCGCATAATAAGAGAAGAAGCCTAGGCATCTTCTCAGTGCTTTTGTGCTAGCGGGCAAAGGAAGTTCAGCAAGGGGGCGCATTCGGTCTGGATCAGGGCCAATGACCCCGTTTTCCACCACGTATCCCAGGATGGCTAAACGGCGCGTACGGAACACTCACTTCTCCCTGTTGTAGGTCAAGTTCAGGCGAGATGCAGTGCGTAAGAAGTTATGGAGGTTTGTGTCATGGTCCTGCTGATCATGGCCGCAGATGGTGACATTATCCAGGTACGGGAAGGTAGCCCACAGCCTGTTCTGGTCCACCATTCGGTCCATAGCACGCTGGAAGACCGAGACCCCATTGGTGACACCAAAGGGAACCCTAAGAAAATGATACAAGCGACCATCCGCCTCAAAAGCCGTGTATTGTCGGTCCTCTGGGCGAATGGGGAGTTGGTGGTAGGCGGACTTGAGGTCTATGGTGGAGAACACCCGGTACTGCGCAATCTGATTGACCATATCAGATATGTGCGGGAGAGGATACGCATCCAGCTGCGTATATCGGTCAATGGTCTGACTGTAATCAGTGACCATCCGGGGTTTGTTCCCGCTCTTGACCACAACAACCTGTGCCCTCCACGGACTAACACTGGGCTGTATGATCCCTTCTTTGAGGAGTCGCTGAACCTCAGATCTAATGAAGATCCGATCCTCAGTGCTGTAATGCCTACTTTTAGTAGCGATGGGCTTGCAGCCTGGTACCAGATTCTGAAATAAGGAGGGTGTGGTGATCTTTAACGTAGAGAGATTGCGTTGGGCAATTTGGAGACTGCAGCTGTTCTCCCACAGCCAGTGAAGGGAGTGGCCCACCATACTGTAGGATCACACTCCTCAAGTGGACCATGAAATTTAGTCCGAGAAGTATTGGCGCGCAAAGATACGGCAACACAAGGAGCTTGAAGTGCTCGTAAACTGTGCCTTGTACTTTCAAGGTTACCACGCAACTCCCTAGCACTGCAACAGACCGGGACCTTGATGCCATAGAGATTGTCTGTTTGGCAGGTTGAATCTGGAGTCCACACCTCTTCACAGTGTCAGGGTGGATAAAGCTCTCAGTGCTCCCGCTGTCAAACAGACAATAAAGCACATGATTGTTTACCTGGATATCCATCATTGAACGATCGAGCCTATGAGGCTTGGCCTGGTCCAGGATGATCGACGCCACCGTTGGTTCATGAACGCCACTGCAGGCAGCTGAAATCAATGTGGAGGACCCCTGCTGGTCGTTCGTGGTCAGTGTCGACCAACATGGCTGCCCCCATGAATCGCACGTGGGTGAGGGCGCCAAACTCAGCGACCCCTGGTGGTCATACTCCTCCGACTCCGTCGACCGTAATGGTGTCGTCCTGGACTCGCACGTGGACGAACCCCGCGGCGACTTCGACGATGATGGTGATGATCCAAGCTCCGAAGAATCGCAGGCCGCACTGCCGTTCCTGGGTTTCGATCTGCACACCTTTGCATAATGACCTTTTTTACCGCATGCGGTGCAGATTACCGCTTTAGCGGGACACTTTTGTCGGGAATGTTTTGCTCCTCCGCAGAAATAGCACCGCGGGCCGCATGGGGCTGCAGCCGTCGACTGGCCCAAGTGGGAGCACGCCATAACACAGCACTTCGAGCCCGAGGGGCGAGGAGCGATTTGCGACTGCTCCTGCCACGTTGTCTCCACGTGGTCTTCTGGATATAAGACTAAGCTCTTTGAAGCCGACTCGAACATTTCAGCTAATTCGATGGCCTGGGTAAGATTGAGATTACCCTTTTCCAGCAGTTTGAGACGGATGTATGATGATCCGACCCCGGCCACAAATGCATCTCGGGCGAGGTCGTACATGCTCTGCTCAGCCGACACAGCTTTGCAGTCACAGCCCCTGGCTAGCTGTAAGAGCTCATTGGCATAGTCCTCCATCGTTTCGCCCGACTGCTGACGTCGTGTGGCGAGGAGGTAACGAGCGTGTATCTCGTTAGGTGATTTTGTATAGCGCTTCTTTAGAAGTTCGAGGGCCTTAGGGTAATTAGTGGCCGCACGGATCGCGAGGTAGACTGTGTCGCTTACCCTCGCATGGAGGACCCGGAGTCTGTCATCATCTGTAGTGACCGCTGCGGAGGCTGCTAGGTAATCTTCGAAACACTTCAGCCAGTGGTCGAAGGTGTTAGAAGCGCCCACCGCACGTGGATCTAGCGTCAGACGTTCTGGCTTGAGAATTTGCTCCATACTCTCCTTTCTTTTTTTTCTTCCATCAAGAGTTTAATAATAGTAAATAAAATTGATGCACATCAATTTAGACACGAGGCTCGAGGCTCGAGGCTTCAGTAAATGAAGGCTTTTATTTACTATTAATGAAGCTATCAGAACTTATGTACACTATCCCAAACTGAAGGGGTCCCGGCCAGAGCAGGGACTCTTATACCTCTCCCAGGAGGCGGAGCCCGACTGGGATGTGCCACAACAGTAACAAACACAGGTGTAACAACCCCACCCTAACCCAACAGCAACAATAGCACAATCCAACAGTAACATATATACATCCTTGTAGTACTGGCCAGCCCCTGGCTCAGTACTATCCAGTGGGAACCAACGATGGTTCACCACAGTGTGTATATCCACATTGGAGTCTGCAAATAATCAAGAAAATCCTGAGTGCTGAGGTGAGATTTGCTAATGAAAGAAGCCAGTTTGCGGTTAGAAAGAGAAAAAGAACATGGTCAGTACGTGTGCAAAGTTATTGCTGTAGCAGTAAAGTTAAAGCTTATTTATTAGTGTTACAAATAAGCTTACATTAACACTGCAATGAAGTTACTGTGAAAATCCCCAAGTCGCCACACTCCAGCACTGTTTGGGTTCACTGAGGGAGAATTTAGCATGGCCAATGCATCTAACCAGTGTGTCTTTCAGACTGTGGGAGGAAACCAGAGCACCCAGAGGAAACCCACACAGACACAGGGAGAACGTGCAGACTCCGCACAGCCAGTGACCCAAGCTGGGAACCAAACCCAGGTCCCTGGTGCTGTGAGGCAGCAGTGCTAACCATTGTGGCACCATGCCAACCACTGTGGCACCGTGCTGCTATGTGGGCGCAGGTGTAGATCGGGCACATGCTGCCAACAGTAAGAGATGTAGTTGAGGAGATTCAAACCCCAATTGACCTGAATTTCATTTTGCCCATGCAACTTTAAGCTCGTCACATGGGCAACATGGGCAGGCGGGCCAACCAAATTTAATTTTTTTTTCATTCAAGTGTGGGATCAAAGGTCCCTGATGCATATTTTGGCTGATGAGTTGGCTATTTGTATGGCTGAGGTGAGTTGGTTCTGGAGTGTTGGGTACATCAGAGTTTGGAGCTCAAATGACATTTCTGTTATCTGGCACTGGAGGCTTGGGTCCCTTTGTGCATGGGTGAGTCACATTAGCCAATGTTTTCTAAAGCTGTACCAAGATCTCCCTGCTCCTATATTCTATGCCCCGGCTAATGAAGGCAAGCATTCTGTATGCCTTCTTCACCACCCTATCTGCCACCTTCAGGGATCTATGGTTCCTCAGTACTCCCTAGGAACCTGGCATTCATTGTGTATATCCTACCCTTATTATACCTCCTAAAATGTACCACATCACACTTACTTTATATTGCCCTTCTCATTCTTCATTTCACACTTTTCTACATTAAATTTCATTTGCCACTTGTTTTCACATTCCACCAGCCTGCCTATGCACTCTTGAAGTCCCTCACTATCCTTTTCACAATTCACAATATTTCCAAGTTTGTGTCACCTACAAGCTTTGAAATTGTATCCTGCACACCTAAGCCTATGACATTAGTACACAGCAAAGGAAGCAGTGGTCCTGCACCAAACCCTTGGGAATCCCACTGAGTTATGCCCTCCATTTTCATTTAGAATCATAGAATCATACAGTGTAGAAGGAAGCCATTCAGCCTTTTGAGTCTGCACCGACCACAATCCCACCCAGGCCCCATCCCCACAACCCCATGCTTTTACCCTCGCTAGTCTCCCTGACACTAAGAGGCAATTTAGCATGGCCAATCCACCTAACCTGGATATCTTTGGACTATGGGAGGAAACTGGAGCACCCGGAAGAAACCCACGCAAACACAGGGAGAATATGTGCAGACTCCGCACAAACAGTGACCCAAGCCAGGAATCGAACCTGGGTCCCTGGCACTGTGAGGCAGCAGTGCTAACCACTGTGCTACCATGCTGCCCATTTGATGCATCACACATTTGATTGTGCCAATCTTGATGAAAAGCAGACTTCTTTGCAAGGAGGAAATGGCTGAAATGAGCGTATATTAAATGCTATAGGCAGCAAGACAGTCTATCCCTTTGTGGAGCAGAAGCTGTGATGCGTTTTAATAAAGGGAGCAAATATACAAAAAGGAAAATTTACAAGATGGTGGAGAAAGGCAAAGTGAATGGGAACTCAGTGGCACAGTTGTGATGGAGAGAACTGGCTCCTTCTGCAAGATTTATCATTCCAACATTCACCAAGGTAAACCTCCATCTCTACATTTATTCACCATTAGCATTTTTCTTCACTTTTTCATTTCAGCCCAGACGGCTTTTTGTGGTTAGAGACATGTTTGTGAATCTGTGTCTAACCACAAAGACTACACCTGTGTTTGGTGTGTGACCCTGAATTCACAGCTGCTCTCTCATCGGCTTATAGAAAGTGCATAGTCCCCGCACTTAGAAGGATATTTGGCATATCCTCACACCTCTGCCATTAGCTACAGATCCTTATCTTGCACTCTCCCATCACTTTCATTAGTCATTGCACAGGAACTACTGGATCCATTCAGCATGCACTAGTTACACCAGTTAAATGGCTAGTTAACGTCGTTCAACAGCATAGTCGCAGGTGCTTTATGATTGACCATTCAGTTGTGCATATTTAGCACATTGCAACAAACCCAATGATGCAGATATGTGAGACAGGAACCTCTGTAAACAGGTATTTGGCATGCTGAAACAATAAGGCATACTATACAATACGGTTTGGAGGGATTTGACAGAATGATAGTGAGTTGGAGTGGTGCTCCTTGCATGTAAGAAGAGATTCATTAAATCCATACATTTTGGAGCAGAGATCAAAGTGATTGAACCAAATCCTGATGCACAGCTGGATCTGGCAGAGGATTTGGAAAAAGCAAGAGGAAAAAAATATCATTTAACCATCCAGCCAGAAAAATTACCAAGGGAGGGCCACAGCATCTACAAACTCTCGCACAGACAGAAAAATCTGTGAACCATCTGTTTGGCTTGCATATTCTAGAAAGGTGAAAAAAGCTACCAATGAGTCTGGTTTGTGTCTTCCTTTGTCTGTGAAATGAACTTTAGGGGGTACATTTCCAACTGTGTGTCATTCATGCGTACATTTGTGGCAATGAATGAGCCTGCCATCAATCTAGGATCGTCCAATAATTTCTTGGATATACAATACTTTGACTAATGGCTAAGTTATCTCCAACCCCACTCCAACCAAGTGACTGGAATAAGACAGTGTGAAAATTTTCCAACAATATTGTGCCATCGACAGACAGAGAATTTCAGTAACAGAAGATAGCCAGCAATAATTTGACCTCTGCTGGTGGGGACAGAGAGTTTCGCAGGGAATGCCCCACAACGGGCAGGGTCTAGCATTCAACCCCACTCCAAAGTCGAAGTTGTGATGCCAAGGTTCTGCCCACTTCCTCCACTACACTACCTCATAGCATTTTGGGTTTAACCGCATCACATTGACTGTTAGTTAGGACAGCGCATTGCCACCTTCTCAAGAGCAATTAGGGATGAACACAGTGGATAGCACCCCTGCCTCCAAGCCAGAAGCTCCAGGTTTGGGTCCCACCCCGGGAATTGATGGCCAAGAAATATGTGTTTATAACATGTTCAAACAGGTTGAATATGCCAATACTCAGGTGGGTCGCAGGATGTTGAAAATGGGTCACCGGATAAACTCTCACTGCCCTATAAACTGATCCTGTTCAAAAAAACATGGGATTTTCTGAGATTCTATTTAAAAAAAAGGGATGTTCTGTGATCCTATTTAAAAAGGGGGGTTCTCCTTGACCTTGTTCAAAAGAAAGATGGGATGTTCTGTTTATAGCGGTCATTTTGTAGAGGATGGTATGACAATGTGGGCCTCTCAGACGATGACATAGCCAGCATGAGAACTTTTGATGTGGAGAAACAGCTTAGTATTGCCTGGTACAATTCCAAGTTACGTGCACGTGCAAGGAAAAGGTAAGAATTAGGAGAGAGATGCATTTTTAGATTTACAATAAATCACGTTTAGATCGCCACTGTAGCAGCAGTTCTGCAGTTTGCCTGGCCAATGGACTCTGCCTGGGTCTCGAATTTCTCGCAGGGAAGTCAGGCTACAACTTCAGGGTTTGACAAGTATCGTCATTATCTCACAATTCAACTCATTATTTTTCCCGTGTTCATAAAAATATTTTGCTGTTGAATCAATTTCAAAATGAGATAACGGCTGAAAAACAGGAAAACCATGGAGGTGTTTGATTTATGTTTAAAAATGCGGCTGTATATGAGAAAGGATAATCATCACATTAACCACGGACTTCAAGGGGTGCAGCAAAATGTGATATATCCCTCCCACCAGGGAGGTTTATTGATGGGATAGTAATAGATAGAGATAATTGGCGACTGCCCTATTAAGTTTCCACCTAAAAGCAGAATGTTGATCTGGTGAGCTCTGCATTCTAAATGACCATCTTAAATGAGAAACCTGTCACAAATGAACAGCAGTCAATTTTCTGTGGGTGGCTGATGTACAGTAAACGAGTATATTGTCTGATTTTGGACATTTATTTTGAATGTATATGTTGATGAGAGGAGCTTGCAAAATACCAACACCAATTTCCTTTGTGCCAGACTATTGGAATAAATTGGAAAATTATTCTGAAACTGACCCCCTGACATTTAATATACTGTATAATGTCATTACAAAGTGGAAAGATCGTATTTTATTACATGTCCCACATGACGTGGGTCATGAGGGATGGTCATTTGGTAAAAGTGGGTGGCCGGAAAAAAGTTTGAATGACACTGAGAGTAACGCACATATTCTAGTAAGGATTATACTTTCACGTTGTCTCCATTTATGACAGTATTAGTTTTCATTTGTAGTGAAGGAATAATAATTGCGCCTATAAAACATGCCTGTAATTATACCTTTTGTGCCTATATAATTACACCTTTGAAACAATTGAATCAAAGTATCTGATAAAAACTATTAACCATTTGCCATTTATACATGTACAATTTATACACGTGTAGTAGATTTATGAATATGAGTCTGAAAATTATAGCAACCAATTAAAATTAGTTTTGTAGCCTATCTTTGTAACTTTTTGCCATATAATATGGTAGAAATTAATAATCCTTTCTAGGTTTAAAATGTGGTGTCTATGAATAGCATTGACCATAATAATTCAAGTAGGGGAAGTTTAACTTAAGTTTCAAGGATGTTGAGATTCTGCGCATGATACACCAACTCAAAGTTCAAGATGAGTAACATTTACATTGTTATATGCTTCTCGGCCTTTTGGCTAAGATCAAGTGTAGTTATGCGGATGCTGCACTTGGTTGAGGTCATTAGGTTGCATTTAAGCTTCATTTTCATATGAAGCAATTTTTAAAAGCGGCATCTCGGCCTTTTGGCTAAGATGCAAATGAGATCAAGCCTTGGAGGAGGGAGACCTGCACCTACTCCAATCAGCTTGGCTCATGTAGATCAGGCCCAAGACAGGGTAGAGGGTTGCATACCCTGTCTTGTCAGCTTGGATCGGAAATGTCTCAACTTGTTGAGACTCTGAATTGGACTTGATTTGATTGAATTGGAAAAGTATAAAAAAAAGCATTTACATTGTTATAATGTGAACCCAGTGCAACAGAATAATCATAGTGCACCTGCCAGCATAAAATAGTTTTTATTCTCAAGTCAAACGTCTGTCATATATATGGCCTAAAATGGAATAAGCAAATCATATGTTAATATTTTGTAATTATTCAGGTTAAAGTGATGAGGATTATATATTCAGACTTGCTTTGCAAATATTTCTATGATCTGCTGTTCAGACAGACAACAAAATATCTTGCATCTTACAAAAGGAAAGCTTATAAATATCCATAGATAAACTTTTAAAACATCTAATAACGATATTACTTGTTATACTTAGTCTGGTTCTATTGCTATGTTGATGAGCATAGGCCAACCATTGCCAATCAATTTCAGCATCCCTTTTCTTTTGCACTGTAAATTATTGTGATTGTTTGAGATTTGGCATTCTTGTGTTTGTCCTGGTGAGTGCAGGACAAAAAGTCCTGCAAAACATTTCTTTTCAGCAATATTCAAGGTCTGCACTTCTAAGCAACTATAAGCACTACTAACTAAACACTGGAGATTGTCAAAATTAGTATAAACCCAGTTCACCTTTTTACTTTCGAATTCTACCCAAGAGTTTCACTATACATTATGAGATTCACTTTTCCTTTTGGAATTCAAGTAGTCCCCACCCTGGAATTCACTTTAATTTCCCCTTTGTTCTAGCTATTCTTTGAGGTATGAAATGGGAGCTGTTACACTGGCTCTTGGTGAAGAGATCCTCCTTTTCATCAAATTCTCTTCAAATTTTCTTAAAATTTTCTTCAAATTCTCATGACTGTGGATTTCTCAACTCATGCTTAGGCTTCACATTATTTGTGCTTAATGGAATACCTCTACGCTCCTGCACGGTTCTTAGACCTACAGTTGCTTATTCAGTTCTCGGCAGATTTCTCTCTCTTTTTTGTCTTCTCCAAGCTAACTGCTTGTTTTCTTTAAGGGTTACTGTAGATTTGTTCCTTTAACTCCAAGCAAGGCAAATCTTCCAGGCTAGTTTTCACTTACATCAAATTGAGTTCAAGGTCCCACCTGCATTTCACATATGATAAAAGTAGTATCTTTTCTGCTTAAAGGTGCAGGCCTGGCTGTCATTTATCTCTGTTGCTCCTTAGACTCAGGGAGCTGCAACAATATCTTATGTTCCCAAACCTAACTGCTGACTGCTTGACTCTATGAGCACACATACAGGTAACTTAACAATGGAACCTTCCTAACACCCACAGCCTATCTTCATGGTAATGTGGGATAATTGGGATGTTCCAAGCAGAAATGTAAACAAATTATATTTTATCTTTAAAACAATCCTCTGATTCTGTGACCCACATGGCTAATCTACATCTCTAATGGAATTAGTGACCCTCTTCTCAATACTCACTGGTTCCACCAAGGAAATGTATTGTTCCCAAAGGTGCTTTAGCTTCTTTGATCAAGAAATTACATAACTAATTTAAAACCCTTACTGAAATAACTGTCAATATCCTGTTCTTACCAAAATCTCAAAGATGGGTCCTCTATTGTTTAAGTTTTCTTCTTCCTAACTCAAAACCTATTAAATAAGTATAATAAGTATAACTATTAAAGCCTGAATGTTGTCCAGGCTTTGCTGCATATTGACATAGACTGTTTTGGTATGTGAAGAGTCACAAATGGTGCTGAATATCGTGCAATCATCTGCGAACATCCCCATTTCTGACCTTATGATGCAGGGAAGGTCATTGATGAAACAGCTGAAGACAATTGGGCCTCGGACACTACCCTGATTACTGGTTGATCTACCCTTAATTTTTTTCATCTAGCCTCTGATATTAACATATATCCTTTTTGGCAAAGTCCAGAGGCATCTACAGCCTCAGAAGTACATCTTGTATTCTAGCCCTCTTGACATGAATGCTAACCTTGCGTTTGCCTTCCTAACTGCCAACTGAACCTGCACGTTAACCTTAAGAGAATCTTGAACAATGACTCCCAAGTCCCTTTGTGTTTCTGATTTCCTAAGCATTTCCCCATTTAGAAAATAGTCTATGCCTCCACTCCTCCTTCCAAAGTGCATAACCTCACACTTTTCCACATTGTATTCCATCTGCCACTTCTTTATCCACTCTCCTAACCTGTCCAAGTCCTTCTGTAGCCCCCCGTCTTCCTCAATATTACCTGTCCCTCTACATATCTTTGTATCATCTGCAAACTTAGCAACAGTGCCTTCAGTTCCTTCCTCCAAATCGTTAATGTATATTGTGAAAAGTTGTGATCCCAGCACTGACCCCTGAGGCACACCACTAGTCACCAGCTGCCATCCTGAAAAAGACCCCTTTATCCCCACGCTCTGCCTTCTGCCACTCAGCCAATCTTCTATCCATGCCAGGATCTTACCCTTAACACCATAGGCTCTTAACTTATTGAAGAGTCTCCTATGCGGCACCTTGTCAAAGGCCTTTTGGAAATCTAAATAAATCACATCCACTGGTTCTCCTTTATCTAACTTGCTTGTTACCTCCTCAAAGAACTCTAACAGATTTGTCAGACAGGACCTCCCCTTGATGAAGCTGTGCTGACTCAGTACTATTTTATTATGCACTTCCAAGTACTCCCTGATCTCATCTTTAATAATGGACTCTAAAATCTTGCCAGTGACCAAAGTCAGGCTAACCAGCCTATACTTTCCCATCTGCTGTCTCCCTCCCTCCTTAAACAGCAGTGTTACGTTAGCTACTTTCCAGTCCTCTGGGAGCCTCCCTGCCTCCAGTGATTCCTGAAAGATCACCATCAATGCCTCCACAATTTCCTCAGCTATCTCTTTTAGAACCCTGGGGTGTAGTCCATCTGGTCCAGGTGACTTATCCACCTTCAGACCTTTCAGTTTCCCCAGAACCTTCTCCTTAGTGATGGCCACTACACTCACCTGTGCCCCCTGATTCTCCGGGAGCTCTGGCATCCCACTGGTGTGTTCCACCGTGAAGACTGATGCAATGTAACTATTCAATTCCTCTGCCATTTCTTTGTTTCCTATTATTATTTCTCCAGCCTCATTTTCCAGTGGTCCAATGTCTATTTTTGCCTCTCTCTTATCTTTTATACATTGAAAAAAACTCTTCCTATTTTCTTTTATATTACTAGCTGGCTTACATTCATATTTCATCTTCTCCCCCCTTATTGCTTTTTTAGTTGTCCTCTGCTCACTTTTAAAGGCTTCCCAGTCCTCTGGCTTCCCACTAATCCTCGCCGCTTTTTCTTTTGCTTTTATGCTGTCCTTGACTTCCTTTGTCAGCCATGGATGCCTCATCCTCCCCTTAGTATGTTTCCTCCTCCTTGGGATGAACTTCTGTTGTGCCTCCCGAATAACCGCCAAAAACTGGCTGATCTACCAGAAACAAAGGATGGTGTATATAAAGCTGAATCAGTACGGTTGAAGGGAACTAATGGGGTGTCTTAGTGATCAGTTCTCGGCTGCTGTCATTGTAGAAATTACATGGCGGCGGAAACAGAAACAAAGCCCTCCCAACTAAAAGGGAAATGCCATCGTGATTGAGATTTCACTTGACTGGAAACATTCTGATCAGAAACAGAACAGCCCAGATAGGTTGGGGGGTTGTGGCAAATATATATTACGAACAAGTGCAAAGTCATGTATTGGGCGATGTTAATAAACTGGCAATGTGCGCTATTAATTTACAGGATATAATACAAAAAGAGTTATTTTAGGTACTTCTGAAAAGATTGTTGAAGCCATTGCGCAGTGCATATACAGAGCATTCAGAACATTTGGCAGCATGTCTGAAGGAATAGAACCCAAATATAGGAAGTAATAAATGAAGGTGCAATCTGATCTTGAAGTCATTGAGTGTCTTTAAGACAGAGATATATAGGTTCTTGATTAATAAGGGGATCAGGAATTATGGGGAAAAGGCAGGAGAATGGGGATGAGAAAAATATCAGCTATGATTGAATGGTGGAGCAGACCCAATGGGCGAGTGGCCAATTCTGCTCCTATGTCTTATGGTCTTATGGTCTTCTGAAGAAGACTTCCAGGGACTGGAGGAAGTGCAGCAAGAGGTAACTAAACTTATAGCTGGGATTGAGCACTTAAGTTGTGAGACAACTCCAGACTTTGTGGTGGCTTGCAGATGAGAAAGCACAAGGGTAATCATAGAAACCCTACAGTTCAGAAGGAGGCCATTCAGCCCATCGAACCTGCACTGACAATAATCCCACCCTATCCCCATACCCCACATATTTACCCTGCTAATCCCCTGAAACTAGGGTCAAGTTAACATGGCCAATCAACCTAACCTGCACATTTTTGGAGTGTGAGAGGAAACCAGAGCACCCAGAGGAAACCCTTGAAGACACCGGGAGAATGTGCAATCTCCACACAGACAGTGTGGAGTTCCCAAGCCTGGAATCGAACCTGGGCCCCTGGTGCTATGAGGCAGCAGTGCTAACCACTCTGCCACTGTGCTGCCCCTTACTAAAATTTTCAAGGCTTTAAATGATGTAGATACATTAAACAGAAAATTGGTGGGCTCCACTCTGGGTATGCAATCCTCGCCAATGTTCCTCCTGGAATTATTTACATTCGAGCACAAAAGGGGAAAACTTGTTCCAATTTATTCACCAGTCACAGATTGTCACAGAAAGTCACTGTATGACTTCAAACCTAAAACAGGAAGAGTAAAAGACAGCTTATTTATATCTACTGTACACAGAGTGTTAGTATGTAATGGACTTCTATGCAAGGCAAGTTTCCCAAGATCTCATTCAAATTATGTCTTCTTTAATTCTTCTTGAGCAATGTCACCAGCTTCCTCATACTTTCTAACACTTTATGTCTTCCATGCAATTTATAAATCATATCATTCCGTGGCGATAGTACCTTAAGGGCAGTGCAACATAGGAGTGTCACCTGGCTTGAGGGACCAATTGGGATTGAGCCTGGGTAATCACCCTAGGGGGTAGAGTCCTATCTTAGACAGAAGACATCTAGAAGGCATGTAGAAGACATGTAGGGAATGAAGGCAGCCAGTGGATCGCTTTAGGGCAGCTGAGGAATTGCTAGCCTCTGTATAGTTTTTCCGAATGAATAAATACTCTTTGTGTTCCTGACAAAGCCTGAAGCATACATCATTTCACATTCCAATCCTTTTGGGGTTTAATGTAGTTTTTTTGTGAACTGTCGTCTTGCCTAGATTCCTGCTGCTGTATCCTATGTCTCAACAGTGGCAACCGCACCTGGTTTGGTGTCAGATTTCATTAACTCTTTACAGTCACTTCCAGGTCTCAGGCTTTCCCATTGGAAATGTTATCTTGAAATTCTGTAGAACAAGTTTGACAACTTCACATGCACATTTCTTTTATTTTGGATATTTCCTCCTTGGTTGCTGATTACTTCTTTGGCTTTTTCGATTTATTCAATAGATTCTCAAGCTTTATTTCTAAGGTTTCCTTCTCTTGCTTTTGATCAGCAATAAGCTTCTCAAGTTTGGCCATAATTATTTTGGGGAGTTTGGCAAGTTCAGCATGATAAAGCCACGCTTACATCACAATCATCATCATGTTAAATCATTACCCAATATAAAATCTATCTCTTCCATAGGTTAACTAGAAATATTTCCCACATTAACAATCTCATCTACTACGTCACTTCATAAATTAACTTTGTACAAGAGAATATCTTCAAAAGTCCCATGAATAACCTCTATTAATACCTCCTCTTTCATAAAACCATCTGAAGCACAAATGGTATCATCAGCCACCATCAATGGTTGAACTCAAAATATTGATTTATTTACTCATTTTGTTGATTGGTTAATGGAACACTTCTCCCTTTGAGACGAAGCCTCAATAACCTCCAGTAACCTGATTCAGTAATACTTAATCAGTATTCAAGGAAAAACCCCCTTGTCTATCTTAAACCCTACTCCCCATTCTAGTAGGTTCTAGTAGACTCTAAAGATGTCGAGGGGTGTGGGGAGAGTGTGGGAGTATGGTTTTGAGATGGACAGAGGATCAGCTGTGATCATAATGACTGGCGGAGCAGGATCGTAGGGACAATGGTCTACTCCTGCTCCTATTTTCTATGTTTCTAAGAGAATTACAATTATTCTATTGCTACTCTTTTACTGTTTTATGTGTTTTCTTTATAGATAGTCTTTTCCAAAGACTTGTTAAAAACATTTTCTACTGAGTTTTCAGCAGTTTGTTTTTGCATGCCCCATCTTACAGCAATGAAAATATTCGGGTTTCTTTACATCAACTTTATCCTCTGTGCCATCATTATTATTAACTGAAATAGTTTCTTTCTTCTCTTGAAATCCAGGCTCTGTTCTATTTCTCCAATCTCCCTGTGGGTTTACAATTCTACCATCCCCCAGCTGCCTATGTGCTATATCAGACCCATCTGCCAGAACTGCCATTTACCTTATTTTAGAAATTGTGTTTGCTTCCTGGCACGGTGGGGCCAGAAAATCCTGGCATCTGTCTTCCTCATGAGTGATTCAACTCCTGTCTTTCAAAGAGATCATCTGATCCTCAGTTCACAGTAGCTCTACACTACCCAAGTTCCATGAGTCCAATCTTAACCCAAAAGGCACACTATTCCAGATTTCTCTCAAACTTGTTCAAGGGTCTAACCTTCTTTATCTTCTTGTCCAGCTGAGCTAACATCCTGTTGAGACTGCATCCACCCACCCTGCCCAGCTATGCTCCAGTATCTAAACACAGGCAAGTTCCCAGCTTCTCAGCAATGTTGCTGCCAACAACAGCTTCTGGGTTCCTCTGAGCCTCACTCTCAGAAACACAGAGCTAACAATGGATCCCAAGGCTTCTCAGAGCCCTTGCCTCCTCAGCTTCATGAAGCCGACTCTCTCCTCCATCTGTGCCCTTGGGGCACTTATTCACTCTGCCCATTGTACTCATCTGTGTCACCTGTTAATAACTCCCAACAGGTTTCTACTCCTGTTCCCAGGCAGAATCTGTACCTTAAGTGTTAGAATCTCCAATCAACTAAAGGTTGCTCTCCAAAGCTGTGAAATTACTGAGGCTCTAAAAGTCACACAGACAAAAATTCCAAAAAAATATACCTTTCATCACAATATTCCCTTCATAATAAACTGATACTAATGTTGGTTTCATGCTGCTGGGGAGTTTTATCTTATTCTATAGCCTATCAGCTCATGACTTTTTCAAATATAAGTTGGATCTCAGGAGCTTGAGCTTCAGACATGATGCTTTGAAAGAGTGCTGTTGTATGCTGCAGTTAGATCTTTATATATCAAAAGCTTAGTCTGATGAGAGATGTATATTTTTATATTTTGTGATTATTTTTTCTGTGTAGTTAAAGAAAACTGTGCCTGTGAGGTCTAAGAGATGAAAGGTTAAAGATGTTAGGTTTATGCATTTGTAATGAGAGGTTATGATGAGTTTGAGTTACAAGTAAGTAAGTTGGATCTGAAATTTGCATTGCAAGATAAGCGGGGACATTAGCTTTTCAGCTGTTAAATTCCAAAAGGGAGTTCAGAAGCGGTGGCACGGTAGCACAGTGGTTAGCACTGCTGCTTCACAGCTCCAGGGACCTGGGCTCGATTCCCGGCTTGGGTCACTGTCTGTGTGGAGTTTGCACATTCTTCCTGTGTCTGCGTGGGTTTCCTCCGGGTGCTCTGGTTTCCTCCCACAGTCCAAAGATGTGCGGGTTAGGTTAATTGGCCATGCTAAGTTGCCCCTTAGTGTCCCGGGATGCGTAGGTTAGAGGGATTAGCGGGGATAGGGCCTGGGTAGGATTGTGGTCGGTGCAGACTCGATGGGTCAAATGGCCTCTTTCTGCACTGTAGGGTTTCTATGATAAGGAATATTTGCATCTTATAGGGGTTCCATGAGTAAATAAGGGAAGTTGTATTAAATTTTATTGACCCAAATGTAGAGACAAAATAGAAAACATGAAAGATGTTTATTTCGAGAATTTGAGCTCAAAGCGTGTTTAAGGACAATGGAAACTGAGATAAAAGGAGAAACAATATTTAAGGAAAGAGATGCTTAACTGAGTAGAGTTGCTGTGAGGGAAAGCCCTGAAGACTAGTTCCTTTGTGTGGGATGCTGAGAAGCTGTGAAAGTTTTGAATTGGAGGCAGCAACCCAGTGTTAAGCCAGGAGAGTCTTTGTTTTAGGAAGCAGCTTGTTGCTGAACCACCTTTTGGAATTTCACGTTAGAGTGGAAGTGTCTGAGAAGTCATGGGGTGTAGCATTATTAAAGTGATAATTCCTCGACTTAGGTAATATTTATTGGATTTTTATCATTAAGATTCTACAAAAGGATTGTTACCGAAAAGGTAGCTTCACTGTGCACTTTTGAGTAAGCATGTTTTTTGGGGGATTGTTCTGCAAGACTGTTTTAACAGGGTTACTTTTATCTTGCATGCTTAAGTTTTTTTTCTTTTTCATTTTTAAAAATATTTAACATTCTAAAAGTGTTACTAGAGTTCTATGCTTTTAGGGTCAGTAGATCTTCCTTCTCATTATTCAGAATTTTTTAAAAAGTGAATGATCAGCAAGATAGACTTTGTTCGGGGATCTGGCTTATTCAGCTGTAATCATAACAATAGCAACCTCTCACAGTGGCGGAGCACGTCACCGCAGCTCTGAACATTTATACTGCTGGCTCATTCCTGGGAACCACTGAAGACTTCAGCCAGATGAACCAATTCACTTTCCATATGAGGATAAGGATAATGCCCATTTTGCCAGAACATCTGCAGTTATATAGTTCAACTATAGTCCCAGGAAAGTGAATGAAAGGATAATCAACTACAGAGTCAGAGATTTCTCCAAGGGTTCAAGGGCAGGCCTGATCTGGTATGTACTCATCTGGCAATGCACATCCCAAATCAAAATCCAAAATAACATCATTTCCTGAGCATAGAGTAAATGTGTGATCATTTGCTCAGATTCCAGTGTATTACTGTGCATTATGCTTGGAGCTATCATGATACTTTATATACTCGAGTAGTGCAGTGTCCATGCTGTTTTTCAACAGTAAGTCCTGAGACATGTTGCCCCAATCTTGCTCCCCACAATATCAGGAGGATAATTGCAACAGGCAAGCTACTGGAGAAGGTTTGCTCCAACTCAAGCCTACCCTTATTCAATGACCTACTCAACCCATTAACCGCACACCTTCCTCACGCTGCCCCATATGGTTAAACCTACTGCACTGAGGGGTAACAGCTGATAATCAATGGCAGGAGGACTGGCAGGAGAAAATATCCAGCAGAAATCACACTGTCATTGTAGACCTAAATGTTTTAAAGTTTGGGACCAGCCTTATAGGACAGCAATGAGGAGATTTCTTTTCTCTCTCTGTGATTTTTTTAACTCTCTGCCTCAGGAGGCAGGGTCACCGAATATTTTTAAGGCAGACGCAACTAGATTCTTGTTAGGCAAGGAAATCAAAGGTTATTAGGAAGAGATGGGAATGTGGAACTCAACACAGTCAGATCAGCCATGGTCTTATCGAATGGCAGGGCCAATGACTGAGTGGCCTACTTCTACTCCTAATCCATATGTTTGTATATTCATAACCCTCATCCACCTGACATTCCTTTACCATTGTAACAGTGGGCCCTGTTTGCCAAGGCCTCTGTGCCTTACTCAACATCAATGAAGTTACCAAGCCCATCCAGGCTGCAACTTTTTTAAAGTTTAAAGTTTATTTATTAGTGTCACAAGTAGGCCTATATTAACACTGCAATGAAGTTACTGTAAAAATCCCCTAGTTGCCACACTCAGGCACCTGTTCGGGTACACTGAGGGAGAATTTAGCATGGCCAATGCACCTAACCATACGTCTCTTGGAATGTGGGAGAAAACCAAAGCACCCAGAGGAAATCCACACAGACACAGGGAGAAAGTGTAGACTCTGCACAAACAGTGATCCAAGCCAGCAATCAAACCCGGGTCCCTGGCACTGTGACTGCAGTCCAAGCAATGGCTCATGTTGCTGAGAAGTTTCCACTGACTAAACGTGAGGGTAGGCTTAAAGAACTCCATCCAGCTACTGACAAGGCTATTACATAGCTCTGTGACTATGCATATGCTAAATTAATAACTAATGCAAAAGGTTGGGTGAATAATGGACTGGGTGAATCATTGCTGTAAGAGCTTTAACAACACCAGGTTAAAGTCCAACAGGTTTATTTGGTAGCAAATGCCATTAGCTTTCAGAGCGCTGCTCCTTCGTCAGATGGAGTGGATATCTGCTCTCAAACAGGTACAGAAACACAAATTAAGCTTAAACTTATCCCTTAGGGGCAATTCTCCCATTGCGACCCACAAATTTCCTGGTGGATTGGGTCAGGAGATGCGCGTGTCAGCCATTCCGTGGGTTTCCTGCGAGCATTTACAACCCGCATGCATCTCCCAATCGGAAAAAAATGGCACCGCCGGGAATGCGCAGAAAACCGGCGTGCCGCTGATTTGCATTACTTTCCATACCTTAGCATGCCATTATCGGGATCGACACGGCAATCTCCGCCCACGTTTGTGTCTCCCGCCTCTTTGGCATGATGTCACTTTGGTACGAGTCAGAGTAGGTAAATAAAAGTCTGAACCTGGCATGGCAGCCTTGACCTGGCATGAGGTGGTAAGTGCTGCTAGCAGAGTGTGGGGGATGTTGCAGGTAGCCCCTGGAGATGCCAGGTGGGCTTTTTCCTGCTGTCTTCAGGTGCTGGCCCATGGACCAGTGATATCTGGGGTGGGGGGCTTCTATTTCCTCACAGCTCTCTGGGTGATGTTCCGTGAAGGAATCCTGCTCAGCCTTCCTCTCCAGGGCCGTGCCGTAGCTCAGTGTGGGAGGCACCCTCAAGGAATCCTGCTTAGTCTTCCCCTCCAGGGCACTTTGCAGTGGTATTGTCTTGCCGCGGGGTGTGGTCAGGGCCTCAACTGAGTGCTGGTGTTCCGGGGTCGGGGAAGAGTGCACCATGTGCTGACTGAGGCCCAACCAGATGAAGCAGTTGCTGCTCCAGGCCGGGGTGCAGAGGTTCAGACATGGACTGCATGGAATCTGCTGTCACTGGGCACACATCTGGTGCTGATTTGGAGTCAGTCCCTGCCCTGTGACACGGACCAGCAACACATGCCTGTAACGGATGCTGCAGTTGCACACATAGCAATGGCTCAAGGGTGCGCATTGCTCTTGACTGCACACCCACCTGCATAATCTGTGCCAGCATTTGTCATGATGGGAATCTCACACAACCCTAATCGGGTCATGCATGGCACCATGGATTGTGTGGGGTTGCCAGCTCCCACAAGTGGGGGTTCTGGCCCAAGTGAGGGATTGGGCTGGTGCTGGGTCTATGCAGCCAATGAGAATAATCCGTCATTCTATGCTCTTTCCAAACCCCACTGTGCAGATGGATCTTGGTTTGCTCGATCTGGAGCTGGCCATGTTGGTGGCAGCAGGGGCGGAGGAGGAGGAGGAGGCGGTGGCTCAGGAAGTGGCGGGTGTGGAGTGACCACCGCAGAAGCAGCCACTACTAGACTCTCAGGAAGGAGGGCAGGGTCTGCCACTGAGGGCCAGGAGGTGGGTGAGCAGGCTCCCAAGAGGGTGCACAGAAGGCGGAGGGTGCCGAGGCCAAGGAGGTACAGGCCTTGCAATTCATTCAAGGCCCTCTCAGAGGAGATGTGCCGTCGCCGGCTGCAGCTCTCCAAGACCACGGTGCGTCACATTTGTGAGGTGCTTGCACACGTGGCACCTCAGGGGATGGGTGGCCGCACACTCCCTGTTGACGTGAAGGTTACGGCTACCCTGAATTTCTATGCCTCCGGCTCATTTCAAGCACCCAGTGGCAACCTGGTTGGGATCTCCCAGGCCTCCGTGCACAGATATGTGCGGTAGGTCACAGATGCCCTGTATGCCCAGGCAGGGCAGTACATAAATTTCAATGTGGGCCGTGCACAGCAGGAGGCCGGGCTCTCGGCTTTGCTTCCATTACCGAGATTCCCAATGTCCAGGGAGCAGTGGATGGCACACACATCGCCTTGCGGGCCCCCCCATGCAGGACCGCAGCAATTTGTGAATAGGAAGGGGTTCCACTCCCTGAACGTCCACATTGTCTGCGACTATCAAATGAGGATCATGCAGATCGATGCATGCCATCCAGGGAGTGTCCATGATAGCTTTGTACTCAGGCAGTCGGACACCCCTGGGCTCTGGGTTCCCGGGATGGCTACTGGGTAACAAGGGTTACCCGCTAAAGTCATGGCTGATGACGCCTGTGCGGAGGCCCGAGGCCGAGGCGGAGACCAGCTACAGCGAGGTCCATGCAACCACCTGGTCCATCGTAGAACGGTGCATCGACCTGCTTAAGATGCGGTTCCGCTGCTTGGACCGCTCTGAGGGGAGCCCTCCAGTTTGACCCTGTGCGTTCTTCACGCATCATTATTGTTTCCTGCATAACATCGCCCAGCAGCGGGGAGACCAGCTGGAGCAGGAGGAGGAGGAGAAGGTTGGAGGGGCGAGGTGGGCGTCCCACCATATGAAGAGCCGGAGGAAAGAGGGCGGGCAGCGATGGCGGGTATCCGGCAGGGAAGGGCAGCGAGGGACTCCTTGATTGCAGCCCACTTCACCCAGCTGGTGCTGTGCAGTGAGGGGGGTGCAACCATTACGCATCCACCACACCCCAGGAGCAAGTGCAGCCACTATTCCCCCTCCAAACCGACCTGAGCCCTCAAATCACCACATCACCCTTCCCCAGCCTCTGTCATCCCACCACCCTATCCCCCAGAAACATCCAACCCTGTTAATGTGCCTGGGCTGGCAATGGTTGCGAGTCTTACTTGAAGGCTGGAGGATGATGATGACTCGCTGTTGTGCACACTGGGATCCTGCCCCTGGTGCCACTCAAGTCTGACTCCTACCTGTACTCCGAATGCACGCTGCCACCCTGGCCCACGTAGCTGTAAGGGTTGGGGACATTGGTTTTTTGGCCAATGGGGGGGTTTGGCGGGGGGGGGGGGGGGGGGGGGGGGGGAGGTGGTGAGGGGCGGCTTGCACCAAGAGTCTAGTGGATGTTGGGGAAGGTAGGGCAGGCACTTTGGAACATGTGGCTGAGTCTGCAAGGCTCAACAGACAGCATCTCTATGCATGGGAATGGGGACCACTCAGCCCCGTATGGGGAGGGAGGGGGGGGGGGGGGGGGGTTGGTAGTGGGGGGAATCAGAAACACATTAGTCACAGCTGTGAGGTGCAATTAACAGTTTATTGTGTTCTTAACATTCTTGATTAATAAACCCTAACTACTGGTGACCTTCACCCGTGCCCTCTTAGTGAACGACAGCTTTCTTACTTTGTACGGGCTGCTGCTTCTTCTAGGTGCTACTCCAGGATGCACATCGGAGGTGTAGGTGTCCAGCTGTGATGCACGCCCCGTTGCCTGTGATGCCCTTGGCGGACGTCCCCTGGGTGGCTGGGACCTGGAGGGCCCAACTGACTTGCGGATGGCACCGTTTCGGTGCCACCATGTTCATCTCGTTGGCCCTGAGATGCTCCGGTGTGAGGAGGGGAGGAATCGAAAGGTCTCGGGACATCCAGGATCTCCTGTGTGGAAGACCCCGACATGGGCTCAAGCCCTTCCTCCTCCCTGGGGATTCCCAGAGGCCCCGGTGACACTCCATGGGACGCCAGGGTAGCTCGACTGAGCTCCAGAAGCTCAGACGTCACCTGGCTTTGCCAGTCCTGGAGGCCTTGATGCGTCTGCTCCATGATGTGTGATCCCTCAGCCCTGGCCCTCTGACTCCTATTTCTAACTTCAGCCCATATTACCTCAGTAGGCAGATCCCCCTCGAACTGCCTTTCTGCAGCCGTTAAACTATCCTTGATTAACAATGCTACTCCACCACCTCTTTTACCACCTTCCCTACTCTTACTGAAACATCTATACCCCGGAACTTCCAACAACCATTCCTGTCCCTGTTCTAACCATGACTCCGTAATGGCCACAACATCGTAGATCCAAGTACCAATTCCTGATGCATCTCCACCAGCCTTGGGAGGAACAAACCCAGAGGCCCAGCAGCTGGCTTGGGGACAGCTGAATCCTGGCCTCAGGCAGACCTCCGTGTGCCCGAGCCCTCGGATGTGCCCGCCTCCACCCGATGTGCATCAGCAGCTGTATTGCGCTCACCAGATCGTGACTCAGAAGCCTCAATACTAAAAGTACCCACCGTGGTGATAGTCTCGGTGTTGGTGGGTTGTATGGTACATGCCGGTGCCGCTTCAGTGGTGCTGCCCTCGGAGGATTCCTCAGTGCCTCCCTCCGAGGTGTCATCCAGGGGTCGTGGGCAGTTTGCTCCAGAGCAGCGGGGGGCGACGGAAACACCCAAAGAGCCAGGTTCCTCTGGGTCCAGAGCTGCAATAAAGAACACACATTAGGGAAAGGGAGGCAAAACATTCTATGCAGCATCACACTTACTTCAAGGAGGACCGAGGTTGAGGGTGCACTTCTGCTCACTTGTATGCTGGACGCCGACCTGGCTGTCGATGACCATTCAGGAAGGCCCATCACCCCCTGCCAACTTCAAGGCACGCTCTTCGATGCTGGTCAGCTGCCGCAGGTCAGGCACACCACCACCAGTCTGTGTCGTCTCACGTACATTGTGAATGTTCTTTTCCTGTGGGAACATAAGGTGGATAGCAAGCATTAATATATTGCAGTGCATGGTGCGCAATGCGTGCCTGTGTCTCAGGTGTTGTGCTGACAGTTTCAGGTCACCACTGAAGGGTGCTCATTGAGGAGTGAGGGGAAGGGATTAGATTCTGTTCTGCTCCTCGGGGAAGGGTCACTTGTTGCATGCCCTTCAGGTGTCTAAGCAGGGTTTGAGATCCGTGCCAAGCACATGTGGGGTTCCAAGTGGGATGCTCACTCACCCTTGCTGCTCGAAGAAGGTCGTACAGTTTTTTGTTGCATTGCCTGCCAGAGTGCAGTGTCAGGCTCCCGGCATTCACTGCTTCTGCCACCTCCTCCCACAATGCCGTGGCGGATGCACCCCTTGGGTTAGGGCCCTGACCGGGGAAGATCCGCTCACACCAACCCTCCACGGCATCTAGCAGGTGCTCCTGGTCGGCCTCTGTGCAGGTTTGCGCACTTTGTGGCGTGACTGGCTGTGTGTCCATTCCTGCAGCTTACATACAGTTCTGTCATATTAGGAGAGTGCAGGTGCAGTGAGTGTGACCAGTCAAGGGCCCGTTGGCAACAAATACTTGTGAGAGATTTTGAAGGCTGCTTTCAGTTGAGTGTCATTCATCCCTCGGGGTGCTGACTGGCTGCCATTCAATAGGCTGCTGTGTCCAGGGGGGTGTAATACTCAGGGCTCCCATTCAAGAGAGGGAATGATCACAAGCTGGGGTTGTGCGTGTCAGCACAACGCAAGTTCTTTGCAGGGCAGCAGTGAGGACAGTATGTTCAAGGGATGGAGGGATTGGGTACCTGCATTATTCAGATCCATGGGAACATGAGGTGAGCGGGCAGTCATGTCTGTGTGTGGGGGAGATGGGGGGGGGGGAGGGGGGGCGTGGTATGGGGGGCAGCGATATCTGTATGGGGGGAGGGGGCCAGCGATGTCTGTATGGGGGAGGGGGGGCCAGCAATGTCTGTATGGGGGGCAGCGATATCTGTATGGGGGGAGGGGGGCAGCGATATCTGTATGGGGGGAGGGGGGCAGCGATATCTGTATGGGGGGAGGGGGACAGCGATGTCTGTATGGGGGAGGGGGGGCCAGCAATGTCTGTATGGGGGGCAGCGATATCTGTATGGGGGGAGGGGGACAGCGATATCTGTATGGGAGAGGGGGGCCAGCAATGTCTGTGGGGGATTGTGGGAATCAGCGATGTCTGTATGGGAGAGGGGGCCAGCGATGTCTGTATGGGAGAGGGGGCCAGCAATGTCTGTGGGGGATTGTGGGAATCAGCGATGTCTGTATGGGAGAGGGGGCCAGCGATGTCTGTATGGGAGAGGGGGCCAGCAATGTCTGTGGGGGAGGGGGTTGTGAGAGCCAGTGATGAGGCCAGTGATGTCTGTGTGGGGCGGTTGTGCGAGCCAGCAATGAGGCCAGCGATGTGTGTGGGGGGTGTTGTGGGGACCAGCGATGTCTGTGGGTGGGTTGTGGGAGCCAGCAATGAGGCCAGCGATGTCTGTGGGGGTTGGATGGCAGTGACCTGGATGCTGGGAGGTCTTTTCAGCGATCTCCCAGAGATGTGCACATGCGCGGGTTCCCACACATCCCGCTGATTTCCGGCTCTTTGGCGTGAAAAGGCCCCACTCTCTGAGCTTTTAATGATATTCATGATTGGGACCTCTGCATTGCACAGAGTGGGGAGATTCGGGTCTGAAGTTGCACTGAAAAAACAGTCGTGATCTTGACCAGTTTTCCCACCAATTCAACACTTTTAGGAGAATCGCCCCCCTTATTTCTAAAACACACAAACACAAAAAGTACTTTAACTGTTTCTATTTCCTAATTCCTTAATAATCATCACTTCAAACAAGCATTTTACTCACCAATTCTAACCCCTCATTTCCTGGTCTTGAAGTCTTGGGATGTTTTATATTTTAGAGGCAGTGAATGCAAGTTTTTGCTACTTCACAGTTGGGTGTTCCAGTCCAATCCCACCAATTGAAGTACTTAATGATTAGGACAGCATTTTGTATCCTAGAAATGTTTGGAAAATATAATCATAGACTAGCTACACAAAAGTGTCAGAAGTCAAGGAAATCCTAGTAAAAGTCATGAAAAGCTGGATACAAACATGCACTAACCAATTTGTTCTACTTTCCTTTTTTCCTTGAAAATGTCAATCCCTTTCTTCCTGACTACGGTTTGATGATGTGGAAACTAGCCACATTCTGAAACCTTAACCAAGTGCAGTGGCGTAACATTTGCCTGAGAGGTTTTGCAGCCAAGCCCATTGTTGTCTTCATCCAATGTTCACACATTATCACTTCAAGTCAATGAATAGTAATCAAAAGCACAAATCTGTGCCAATATTTATTCTCCATTTACACTTTTTAGTGCCTCAATCATCAGTCTGCCTGAGCTCGGCATAGATGAGATTGACGCTGGGGTCTCTTTAGGTTAATCACTCACTCAATCAACAGTTGATCCTCAAAGGAAGCCCTATTTTGCTCGAAGTACTTTATTTGGCTACATTGAATTGTTCTTCCTTCTATTGTTGTCCTGCGGACAGGCTTGTGGCTGTTCAGCACAGGCTATTTTCAGCATTGCTGACATATGTGAAAGGGGTATCCTAGTTTATGTCCATAGAACCATAGAAAATCACAGCTCAGAAACAGGCCCCTCGGCCCTTCCCGTCTGCGCCGAACCATTTTATGCCTAGTCCCACTGACCTGCACTTGGACCATATCCCTCCACACCCCTCTCATCCATGAACCCGTCCAAGTTTTTCTTAAATGTTAAAAGTGACCCCGCATTTACCACTTTATCTGGCAGCTCATTCCACACTCCCACCACTCTCTGCGTGAAGAAGCCCCCCCTAATATTCCCTTTAAACTTTTCTCCTTTCACCCTTAACCCATGCCCTCTGGTTTTTTTCTCCCCTAGCCTCAGCGGAAAAAGCCTGCTGGCATTCACTCTATCTATACCCATCAAAATCTTATACACCTCTATCAAATCTCCCCTCAATCTTCTACGCTCCAGGGAATAAAGTCCCAACCTATTCAATCTCTCTCTGTAACTCAGCCTCTCAAGTCCCGGCAACATCCTTGTCCTTCAGAGAAATACAATAATTTGAGAGTGTTCCATTGGGCTGGTGAAAAGCGCTTGGGGGAGAGGCTAAGCTGCTGTAGGGTGTTAAGGGGGAGGAAGGCTTCAGGAGTTGGTGTTGACATGTTCCCATATTAGATGTTAGTCTGAATCATTGCCTCTGTGGTTCTATTCTAGCCTGCAGATCAGCTATTTTTCAATCGCAAATCTGCCAGTTGCATTTTATATGTTGAACTTTCTCATCTTGGGTCAGCCTTGTCCTAGTGGTAGCAGTGGAAGGTAATGTGCACAGTGAGCTCCAATGCAATCACCCCGTTGATTAGCTGAGTATTATTATTGCTCTGATGCCTTTCAGTCTGATAATGAACAATGATATTTTGCTGCCGGTTCAACATTTACATCTTCAGGACATGGCCATGTAATTGTTCAAGTGCCTGCTTCTTCACATATGCATACAGTCTCTTTATGTATTAAGAATGGAAAAAATTAAAAAGTAATCTGTAGTCCCTGAATTTAAAGTACACTTCGTTGAAAGTCTATGGGCGGGATATTCCGGCCCCGCTCGTCCTGAAAGCGGAAAATCCCGCCCAAGGTCAACAGACCTTTCCATGGTCTGCCCTTCGCCTGCTACGATTCCCGTAGTGGGCGGAATGGGAAAATTCACCCCTATGCCACTAAACCTGGAACGTTCACATGGTAATGGTGGTAAGTTTGATCCAAATCCTGGAGAAAGGATACAAACACTTAATGGAAGAGACCACCATTGGACAATTCCAATTCTTTTCGCAGCTACTGCGGGTAGCACAATGGCACAATGGTTAGCACTGCTGCCTCACAGTGCCAGGGACCCGGATTCAATTCCAGCCTTAGGTGACTGTGTGAAGTTTGCACCTTCTCCCCATGTCTGTGTGGGTTTCCGCTGGGTGCTCTGGTTTCCTCCCACAGTCCAATGATGAGTAGGTTAGGTGCATTGGCCCCGGTAAACGTCCCTTAGTGTCCAAAGATGTGTAGGTTAGTGGGATTAACCACCGTATATGTGTTGGGTTACAGGGATTGGGCAGAGGAGAGGCCCTGTCAGAGGGTTGGTGCAAACCTGATAGGCCAAATGGTCTCCTTTGCACTTCGGGATTCAAATACTGCATTTTAGCAGTATTTTTGCTGATAAATGCAAAATGTAGATTGGGGCAGATGTTTGAGGGCACATCAACATCTGGCATGTGGGACGCTTTCAAATGTAAGTTGATAGGAATCCTGTAAGGATGAAGGATAAGTATGGCAAGTTTCGGGAACTTTGGATAACAAGAGATATTGTGAGCCTAGTCAAAAAGAAAAAGGAAGCATTTGTCAAGGCTAGGATGCTGGGAACATACGAAGCAAGTGTGGAATACAAGGAAAGTAGAAAGAAACTTAAGTACGGAGTCAGGAGAGACAAAAGGGATCACGAAAAGTCATTGGCCAGTAGGATTAAGGAAATTCCCAAGGCTTTTTATACATATTATAAAGAGCAAGAGGGTATCCAGGGAGAGGGTATGCCCACTGAAGGACAGAGGAGGGGATCTATGTGTGGAGGCAGAGAAAATGGGTGAGGTATTAAATGAGTACTTTGCATCAGTATTCACCAAAGAGAAGGACTTGGTGGATGATATGTCTGGGGAAGGATGCGTAGATAGTTTGGGTAATGTTGAGATCAAAAAGGAGATTTGGGGGTCTTGCAAAATGTTATGGTAGACAAGTCCCCAGGGCCTGATGGGATATACCCCAGAATACTGAGAGAGGCAAGGGAGGAAATTGCTGGGGCCTTGAGAGAAATCTTTGAATCCTCACTGGCTACAGGGGAGGTCATGATGTGGAGATGCTGGCATTGGACTGGGGTAAACACAGTAAGAAGTCTCACAACACCAGGTTAAAGTCCAACAGGTTTATTTGGTAGCAAAAGCCACTAGCTTTCGGAGCGCTGCTCCTTCATCAGGTAAGTGGGAGTTCTTTTCACAAACAGAACTGTTTGTGAACAGAACTCCCACTTACCTGATGAAGGAGCAGCACTCTGAAAGCTATTGGCTTTTGCTATCAAATAAACCTGTTTGACTTTAACCTGGTGTTGTGAGACTTCTTACAGAGGAGGTCCCAAAGGATTGGACAATAGCCAATGTTGTTCCTTTGTTTAAGAAGGGAAGCAAGGATAATCCAGGTAATTACAAGCTGGTGAGCCTTACGTCAGTGGTAGGGAAATTATTGGAGAGGATTCTTCGAGAGAAGGTTTTACTCCCACTTGGAAATAAGTGGGTGTATTAGTGAGAGGCAACATGGTTTTGTAAAGGGGAGGTCATGTCTCACTAACTTGATCAAGATTTTTGCGGAAGTGATGAAGATTATTTATGAGGGTAGGGCAGTGGATGCTGTCTACCTGGACTTCAGTAAGGCCTTTGACAAGGTTCCTCATGGCAGACTGGTACAGAAGGTGAAGTCGCACGGGATCAGAGTTGAGCTGGCAAGATGGATACAGAACTGGCTTGGTCATAGAAGACAGAGGGTAGCAGTGGAAAGGTGCATTTCTGAAGGGAGGACTGTGACTAGTGGCGTTCCTCAGGGATCAGTGCTGGGACCTTTGCTGTTTGTAATATATATAAATGATTTGGAGGAAAATGTAACTGGTTTGATTAGTAAGTTTGTGGACAACACAAAAGTTGGTGGAGTTGCAGATGGTGATGCCCGTCAGAGGATACAGCAGGATATAGATCGGTTGGAGACTTGGGCGGAGAGGTGGCAGATGGAGTTTAATCCAGACAAATGTGAAGTAATGCATTTTGGAAGGTCTAATACAGATGGAAAATATACAGTAAATGGCAGAACCTTTAAGAGTATTGATAGACAGAGGGATCTGGGTGTACAGGTACACAGGTCACTGAAAGTGGCAACGCTGGTGGAGAAGGGAGTCAAGAAGGCATATGGCATGCTTGCCTTCATTGGCTGGGGCATTGAGTTTAAAAATTGGCAAGTCGTGTTGCAGCTTTATAGAACCTTAGTTAGGCCGCACTTGGAATATAGTGTTCAATTCTGGTCACCACACTACCAGGAGGATGTGGAGGCTTTGGAGAGGGTACAAAAAAGATTTACCAGGATGTTGCCTGGTCTGGAGGGCATTAGTTATGAGGAGAGATTGAAGAAACTTTGTTTGTTCTCACTGGAATGACGGAGGTTGAGAGGCGACCTGATAGAAGTCTACAAGATTATGAGAGGCATGGACAGAGTGGATAGTCAGAAGCTTTTTCCCAGGGTGGAAGAGTCAATTACTAGGGGCATAGGTTTAAGGTGCGAGAGGCAAGGTTTAAAGGAAATGTACGAGGCAAGTTTTTTACACAGAGGGTGGTGGGTGCCTGGAACTCGCTGCCAGGGGAAGTAGTGGAAGTAGATATGATAGAGACTTTTAAGGGGCATCTGAACAAATACATGGATAGGATGGGAATAGAGGGAAATGGTCCCTGGAAGGGTAGGGGGTTTTAGTTCAACGGGCAACATGGTCGGTGTAGACTTGGAGGGCCGAAGGGCTTGTTCCTGCGCTGTAATTTTCTTTTCTCTTTGTTCTTTTTTTCTTTTAATATTATGGTGTACATTAATGTTTTCTATTCTAGAAATGTCAGCATAAGTAGATATTAAGAGACCAAGGAATTGTGAGAATGATTAACCGCTCAGTTATTGGCTGTTGCTAGGAACACCAGCATCCCTCAATATTCCAGCCTAGGCTGAGCAATCACTTAAATTTAGTTTCAAATTATACATCACAGCTGTTATTTGTTGCATGTGCAGTGGAATTGGAGACACTCATAATTTTCATGCAGAATTGTCAATATAAAATGTCTGTAACATCCTGTGGCCCCAGGGGTTCCCAATGAACTAATGAGAGCACTCTTTCACAACAAGTCTATACTTGCCAAGCAAGGGTACCTCTGTCTGGTAGTAGCGTCTACTGAGGTTAACAGAAAACACAAATATATTTCCTTAAACAACTAGAATTTCCTATACTGAAAGGGAAGGATGTGTCAATATACCTTTAATGGCTATCATCTTCAAAAGCAGTTTTATTTTCCTTATATCTAACCCATTGTAATGCGATCAGCTCTAGACAAGAATTCAATTTATTGGAACAGTCACTGTGTAAGGTACTAAATATACTATATGTACATGACTAATAACCATACCTACAATGTGGGCAACTGTTTGTTTCTATATTTTATTTTAAGATGGTAGAAAGGTAGGATTTCTGCAGGGGTCCCAGCACTAACTTTGACAGGAAATTGATGCAAGTCCCAAAGAAATGACCTGCACAGCTTCTGTCCCCAATGCTAATAGATGGGGAGCAGGGAAAAGTATGGTACGTGTGAGCCCAAAATGGATGGCTAACCTGGGGACCACATTTCAGAAGCCTTCCCACCATATAGTGATGTTAACCTCTTCCTCTGAACAAGCCAGGGAGACACCAGCAGCAAGGAATCGGGGTTTTGTTCATGATGCAGATCAGGGACCATTGATGCAATGTTAGTTGGAGGTCTGAGCGGTGGAGTAATGGCTTCACTGCCCGGCCATTCCTGCTTGGAGGTGGACCTTTGGCCTGCAGAGGCCAGATAGTTTTAACTTTTGATTTTCTTGTGGGCTAGGAAGAGCCGGCATACCAATGATACAAGCTACAGTGGGGGACTGTACAGCTCCCCCGCAGGCATATTTGAAGCAGGGGGAGCATGCAAAATAAAGCAGTTGACCAGCCTACTGCCTTTCTACCCACCCCCAAACTGTCCCCACATTACAAGGTGTGGGTAAGGTGTCAGGCAGTCTGCCTACATTTAGGCCAATAGAATCTCTTACGTTGCCAATTAAAAGCCACGAACGAACCTCATTCCATCTCTATCACAATGATATGTTAAGTGGGAGAAGGCAGAAAGATGGTGGCCAGCCCAGAACCTTTAACAACTCGGGCTGAAAGATGGGAAGGAAGGAGGGATACCTCCGTTGGGTGATGGTCTCCCGCACCCACCTGGGGCAGCCCCGTCCAAGGTGGCGCCCCACCTTAGCGACCCCCACCTGCCCCCAGTCTCTAAAACATGACCCCCCCACATCCGACTCTCCTCCCCCACTCTTACTAGGGTCCTCAAACCTCCTCTGACCTTGGATTTAGCTTGAAATCCAGCAACCATCTTCCTTCTTGGGATTCCTAGTAGATCTAGAATTGTGGTGCTGCTGTGACTATTCAGCTACCAGCCAGTCAAATTGGCCGCCAGTTCTTGAAGCCTCCTGTGTCTGAGGAGCGGATGTTTTCACCCCGATATTGTTAAAGCTGCCCCCAGCATCATATTGCTGCTGGGATGCCTGTTATAAAGTTGGCGAGGTGTCAACTGATTTCTGGACCAGGGTGGGTCCCCTCCTTCCCCGTATGGTGGACGATTTGGAAAAACATCACAGGCACATTTGTTCAATTACTAACTTCAGATTCCACTCATCAGGGTGGCAAGGAATTTTAAACTACTCCACATTATAAGTACAGTGATTAACTTTCTCAAAACTTTCAGTACATCAGTCAAGCATACTCTCTTCCCCCCTACCAAGCTGTTAATTAAAGAGGGCTCCAACCAAGCAAAGGTCTTGCTCCCTTTTGAAATGACTTAGAAATTGCTGTGAAGCCAAGCCGCTGTTCTTTGAGTTGTGAGCAGCCACAAGTGAACCAGGCCCTCCAACAGCAAACTCTTAACTAAGCCCAGCAGATGGTACACTACAATGGCTTACATTTATATAGCACCTCTAATATCGACAGCAGTCCCAAGCTGCTTCGCCAGAGTGATTATCAATAACTCGGTCAAAAAGGTAGGTTCCAAGGAGGAGAGAGGTGGAGAGGTTTAGGGAGATAATAGAGCTCAGGATCTTTGGCAGCCTTAGCACAGTTGCCAAAAGGAAAATGCAGAAAATTAGGGATTCCAAAAAAACAGAATCCGAGGAGTGCAGAGATCTAGGAGGGTTTTAGGGCTGGAGGCGTACGTATAGGAAGAAGTGAGGCCACAAAAGGATTTGAAAACAAGACCGTTCTAGTTAATTCACCCATAGAGCTTCCCATTATTCTTTTTTTTTATTCATCTGCACATATTAGAACTTTCGGAGTTGGATGCTGGGAATGGACTGATAGGTTCCTCCTTGAAAAATACTACAGCTGGTATTGATTTAATCCCTTACATGTTGATTCTAGCCGTGTAGCAGCACAAATAAAATCCACTTTGGAGTACACCTCCGTCCAATTCATTTTCATCCTGCTATTCTACAGTGCATAAACTTACATTTATTCAAACCCCATCTGTCATTCCTTGGCCCAAACACTTAATTAGATTTCTTTGTATGTTATCAATCTGCCTCCGATTCATTACCTGGCAATGTAGCTTGTTGTCATGATGAAACCTTACAATATTACAAAGCTGAATAGTGTGAACAGAAGGGGTCCCCACACAGGTCCCTGTGGAATTCAACTACTCACTACCCCTCCCGGCTCTGAGCTTTTTTTTGCCCCATTCATCGTCACCTTCTGCTTCTGCTGCTAAGCCAGTTTTGAATCCAGTAAGCTAATGTGCCAACTGTTATTGTCAGTTCATTCCAGCCAACTATCACTTTTTGCAGTTACTATGTCCATGAGCAATTCCCGTCATTTTCTCTACACGTCTGCCTCATAATTTGGCAAGAGGTATACTATTCTTGAAACCATTTTGTTCGCTGTTAATTCAGGAAATTTCAATTGTATTCAATTGTAAGCTGAAAAACTTGCTTTGTGAGCATTCTGTTTTACATATGTCACCTCGACGATACCAACAACAGATTGAACACAATGCAACTGAACTGAGTGGATCTCAGTTTACATTTTCCTCCGTAACATATCCTTATGCAAGAATGCATAGCTTTGTCAAGCCAGCTCTCCTGCAGCGTAACCAGTCAAATACATCTTAACCAGTTTAACAACTCTTGTAATTTAAACACGGAAATTAAAACATGCACAAAGTGACTGCCACAGCCATATTGATACAGGTCTTTCAATGATTGTGCTGTGAAGTGACTAACATTAAATGTTCTACTGGGCATAATTAAACTCCTTTTCATGTCACAATGCAGATATAACAAATTATCTTGAAGATTAAGTCACCTTTCCTTATAATAAAATGTATTGCTTTTGGACCCCTACTGTTTCTAATGTAATTTATTAACCGCATCAGTTTGGAAGCTCAATGGAAGTTGATCAAGTTTGCAAATTATCCCAAGCTTGGGATTGGGTGCAGAGGTATGGAGAGGAGGTAGTACTGGTGTGGGGGCAGGAGAGAAAACTTGAAGAGACAGCAGGAATCTTCCAAATGACTTGGATAAAATATTTGCAACAGGAACAGCAGCTGATATAATTTAATATGGATGAGTATAAAGTATTGATAGAATGAACTGAAATACTTCATGAGTGGCGTAGGAATTACTAAGAAACCCCACCTAACATATCCAATCAACTGAGCAATTACTGTACTTGTCAGCATATAAGTCAACCTTTGAAACCTTGAAAAATCCCTTGGTGGCCAACTTATACGCTCAGAATAAAAGTAAAATGCAGGCATGGGTTTGGGTGGTTGCCATTTTGAACTGTCATCTGCTTCCAACGCAAACAATGAGCATGTCATAAACTTGTGTGCACCTTCACAACACAGTCCATATCATCTGCTTGATCCCTCATGCCCAGTTATAAGGTACCAGTAAATGAAACATGCATTTGTGAGGAGAAAAATTGAGACTGACTACTAATGTGAGTACAGCATGTCATGACTGAAAAGGGGGTCGGTCGACTTATATGCCGAGTATATACAAAAACATGTTTGGGGGTGGGGTGGACAGAAAAGTGGGGTTGTTTTCTATGCTGGGTTCATTTATGATGTGGAGTTGCCGGCGTTGGACTGGGGTAGGCACAATAAGTAGTCTCACAACACCAGGTTAAAGTCCAACAGGTTTATTTGGTAGGATGAGCTTTTGGAGCACTGCCCCTTCATCAGGTGAGTGCGTTCATTTATATGCTGTAATTTACAGTAGTATGTTGAACCATAAAACCAAAGCAGTGGATTACCAGTCTGAGTACATTATTTTTGAGGTACATGATGCGCTGGTCAGACCACATCTTCAGTATTATGCTCAGTTTTGGCTAGCAAGACAGAGAAAAGATAGTTAAGTTCCAGAAGTAGCACAGAAGATGCAGATTAAATCATAGTATCAGTGGACTGAGTTATCGATCGAAAATCTCCATCCTCATTCATGATTGGGATCCACCGGTGCCACTGAGAGTGAATGGAGTTTAGGCTGGAACACCAAATTCTCTATTCTCACTTGCAGCAAGGTGAGCACGGACAAGCTCGGAGAATCCCACCCACCAAAAATGATTGATGAAACGTGGCCTGCAAAATTTGGCTCTTGGTAGTTTTTTGGTTCTATGATTATGGTTCGACGCTCTGTGACGCAAATGCACTCTTCTGGTACAAAATGCACAGCTATTTAGATATGGGTGTTAATGCATGTGCAGGGATTATCTGCCAAAAGTATGCAGAGTCGAAGGATCATGACATATAATGCTGATTTGACAGCAATTATGTCATTTTAAAACTCAACACTCCAGCAAATGCCATCTCTTAAACATACGTTTAGCAGCAAGACCAACAGAGCTCTTTAATGGGGTCATCAACTCCTTTCAGGGTAGGCGCGAAGTGATTTCCATTAGCAAATGCTGTGATTGTAGAACTGCTTGATATGTGGAGTTCGTTAAAACTGCTGAAGTCTACAAGAGTGATGGATCACATGCTGCATTACTCAAATTTTCTGCATAAACCACTTGCTCCTATTGTTATGTGAGGTGGTTCACATTCACTTGGACTGTAGCATGATAGGGTGAATGAGCAGAGGCAACACAGAGAACAAAGAACAAAGAAAAGTACAGCACATGAACAGGCTCTTCGATCTTCCAAGCATGTGCCGATCATTATGCCCGAACTAAACTAAAAAAAATCTTACTCGGTCCATATCCCTCAATTCCCTCCCTATTCATGTACCCATCCAGGTGCCTCTTACAAAGAACAAACAAAGAACAAAGAACAATACAGCACAGGAACAGGCCCTTCGGCCCTCCAAGCCCGCGCCGCTCCCCGGTCCAGGATTGAATCCTGAATCCAGGATCCCCGCCCAATTTCCCAGCCTATCTACATACCAATATCCTATCCACCGAGCTGTCCCTCACAGCTACGATGCTTTGTTCATTACAACCTATTAACTCACCCCCACCTCCCCATTCCAGACCATGTGATCTCCAGGGAGAGGCGAAAACCCAGAGTGAAAAACCCCAGGGCCAATATGGGGAAAAAAAATCTGGGAGCTACATGTTGCTAATGTGCCTGTTTCCACCATCTTTTCTGGCAGTGTGTTCCAGGCTCTCTGCGTGAAAAACTTACCCCTCCCCTAAACTGTCCCCCTTTCACCTTGAACCTGTGCCCCCTTATAATTAACAATTCCACCCTTAGAAAAAGCCTCTGATTATCCACCCTGACTATGCCACTCATAATTTGTAGACCCCTATCAGGTCTCCCCTCAGCCTCTGTCTTTCCAGTGAGAACAATCCTAGTTTATTGAACCTCTCATCATGGCCAACACCCCCTCGAGACCAGACAACATTCTGGTGAACCTTCTTTGCACACATTGCTAGAAGAGGGAGGAGCAGGAAGGAGAGGAGAAATGTCCAAAACAGGAGACTCCATGCACCCAGGGAGAAATTCAGGGAGATTCAGGGAAATTCAGGCTCAGGGAGAAATTCACTTACCTGAATCTCAGTGAGAAGCATGCATGAGACATCTGTGCTTCAGTATACAAAAGTCTGAGGTCACGTACCAACCGATTCAAGAACAGATCTTCCCTGCTGCCATCAGACTTTTGAATGGACCTACCTTGCATTAAGTTGATCTTTCTCTACATCCCAGCTATGACTGTAACACTATGTTCTGCACTCTCTCCTTTCCTTCTCTATAAATGATATGCTTTGTCTGTATAGCACGCAAGAAACAATACTTTTCACTGGATACTAATACATGTGACAATAATAAATCAAATCAAATCAAACCCCACCACCTGGAACATAGGTTAAAGTTAGCAAAAGGCAAATTCAGGGATAATACTGAAAATGCTTCATATAAAAAATAGTCAACAAATGGAATATACTTCTGGGTGACTAGTGGAATCAAAGATCTTGGAACCATTTAAGATGCAGTTTGTGTTGTTGTTGAGGATTAGATGTTTATTCTCGATGAATGAGCTAAAATGGATTAAATACTCTTCCATTTTCTTGTGATTTTGTCAGATCTGAGAAGTTGTCTCCACAAAATTGCGAATGGCCTTTAACTATTCATATAATCACTGAATTAGTTAATTATTTACATGTGTCATGCTTACTCATTTAAATGTGTGAGCATTCCATTCAGAACTGAGAAGTGAACGCTTAGAAATTCATGTTACTTGGAAAATTGAGATATATTTAGCATATGTAAGGGTTTTGAAAAGCTATGATTGAAATGAATAGAACTGTTCATGCCAAATTATAAACAAGAAGGCCACAGCTCAGGCATGCACATTATAATATCACAAAGCATTTAATACTGCGTCATCATCAGCACCCTGGGGATCACAATTGACCACAAACTAAGCTGGACCAGCTAGAAAGGACACCTGGGTGTCCTCGGACTGGCATGGACAAGATGGCCCAAATGGCCTTCTGTGTTGTAACTTTTCTATGGTTCCATGGTCCTATATAAACACTGTGGCAAAGCAGTCAGCTTGATTAGCTGCCCATTCGCCACCTTCAACATTCATTCCTTACATTAACAGTGAGTGACAGCAGTGTGTACCATCGACAAAATGCACTGCAGCAACTCACCAAGGCTCCTTCGACTGCACCTTCCAAACATTCAATGTCTACCACCTAGGACAAGACAGCAGATTCATGGGAACACCTCCACCATCTTCAAGTTCCCCTCCAAGTCACACATCATCCTGAATTGGAACTGTACCACTGTTCTTTCACTGCCCATGGGTCAAGATCCTGGAACTCCCTCCCTAATAGCATGCCTATACCACAAGGGCTGCAGAAGGAGGCAGCTCAACTCCGTTTTCTCAAGGGAATTTATGGATGGGCAATAAATGCTGACCTACCCAGTGATGCCCATATTCTGTGAAAGAATAAAGGGAAGTGTATAATTATACATATGCTAATGTTTCCATGTTATTTGTGGTGAAATCGGCAAGATGACAATATTTGCTAAACTAGTTGATCTCAACTGTATGTTTACTACAGCATTTAATTAATCAGTTCTTTCTCATGCTACAAATCAACATATGGGCTAAAATAATAACATATGTAGTGCCTAATGTACTTCAGGTCGAACCTAAATTGGTGTAGAATGAGTTGTGAATCACAGCAGCCCAGATTGGAACAAATCTGGGCCAGGTACAAAGCTAAAGTTTGCTCGTGGAACTTTCTATCATTTCATCTTTTTTGTTAGTTAAGAAACTTATAAGTTGCCTGAATGATCTCAAATTAAATGTTACTGTAGGTGTGACAATGTTGGCTGATTTCTAATAAGTAAGATCAATGAGCACTTACCATTTATATTAGTAGTGGCTCAGAAAGTCCGCAAACACAGGTACTTTATGTTTACTAAAAAAATTAAGATATACTATTATCGTTTTATATGTATATAAGTATACTACCCCCACGGTTTTATGTCTGGAGCTGTAGATCCTCTTTCTTCCCATTGCATTGGGCTTTCAGCTTCATCATTCCATCATATCACCTCAATTTTTATCTTCCATGGCTTCATTTTCAAGTCACCATCTTGAACAACTTCACAAAGGTCTGTGAAACATACGGGGTGCAATCTTACTGCCTTTTCATGCCACACCCCGACGGCAGCGAGGTCAGAGAATTTGGTGGCCAGCCAAATCTCCATTCACAGTGGCGGGATGGGAAAATCCCACCGGCGCGAACAGTAGTAAGATTCCGACCGTGACGTTACTCGTAGAACCCCATGTCCATCTGACATTAACTTAATGCTCTCCTTCTGCAGTTATTGTTCCAATAGTCACAAACCATTTTTTCAAAGTGTGTGGGTAAATGGCAAATGAAATTCAGGATAATGAAAGGTGGCTCATGAATATATTTAAAATGGGGAAGAAGAAAAGGCATGTATGGCTTGGAAAAAATCTTGAAGGTTTTTTTTGATTTCATTTGATTTGATTTGATTTATTATTGTCACATGTATTAGCATACAGTGAAAAGTATTGTTTCTTGCACGCTATACAGACAGAGCATACCATTCATAGAGAAGGGGAGGACAGAGTGCAGAATGTAGCGTTACAGTCATTGCTGGGGTGTAGAGAAAGATCAACATAGTGCGAGATAGGTCCATTCAAAAGTCTGACGGCAGCAGGGAAGAAGCTGTTCTTGAGTCTGCTGGTACATGACCTCAGACTTTTGTCTCTTTTTCTTGACGGAAGAAGGTGGAAGAGAGAATGTCCGGGGTGCGTGGGGTCATTAATTATGCTGGCTGTTTTGCCGAGGCCGTGGGAAGTGTAGACAGAGTCAATGGATGAGAGGCTGGTTTGCGTGATGGATTGAGCTAAATTCACAACCTTTTGTAGTTTCTTGTAGTCTTGGGCGGAGCAGGAACCATACCAAGCTGTGATACAACACGAAAGAATGCTTTCTGTAAAAGTTGGTGAGAGTCATAGCTGACATGACAAATTTCCTTAGTTTTCTGAGAAGGTAGAGACGTTGCTGGGCTTTCTTAATTATAGTGTTGGCATGGGGGGACCAGGACAGGTTGTTGGTGATCTGGACACCTAAAAACTTGAAGTTCTCGATCCTTTCTACTTCATCCCTGTTGATGTAGACAGGGGCATGTTCTCCTCTACGCTTCCTGAAGTCAATGACAATTTCCTTTGTTTTGTTGACATTGAGGAAAAGATTATTGTTGCCGCACCAGTTCACCAGATTCTCTATCTCATTCCTGTACTCTGTCTCATCATTGTTTGAGATCTGACCCACTACAGTGGTGTCGTCAGCAAACTTGAAAATCGAGTTGGAGGGGAATTTGGCCACACAGTTATAGGTGTATAAGGGGTACAGTAGGGAGCTGAGAACACAGCCTTGTGGGGCACCGGTGTTGAAGATAATCATGGAGGGGGTGTTATTGCCTATCCTTACTGATGGTGGTCGGTGAGTTATGATGCTCAGGATCCAGTCGCAGAGGGAGGAGCCGAGGTCCAGGCCACGGAATTTGGGGATGAATTTCGTAGGAATAATGGTGTTGAAAGCTGAGCTGTAATCAAGATGACAACATCAAGTAGGAAAAGGGGCCGTTCTCCTTATGCAGAAAGATGAGATGAGATAATCATAGAGATATTTAAAATCATGGAGGTTAGATAGAGCAAAGAAAGAGAAACTGTTCCCAATTAATGAAGGATTGCTATCCAGAGAAAATAGATTGAAGGTGACTGGCAAAAGAATGAGAAGTACATGAGGATTTTTTTTAATGCAACGAGTGGAGTGCATTGTCAGAAAGGATGGTGGGTATAAATACAACAATAGCCTTCGAAAAGAAACTGGATTAATACTTGAAGGGTTCAAAACTGCAGTGATATAGGGAAAGAGCAGGTGAGTGGGACAAGCATGATTTCTCTTCGGGAAAGTCAGCACAAACTCGATGGGTTGTGTAGTAGTTAGCACCTTTAAGGGGCATGCATCGGAAGGGTCTTGTGACCTGATTGCCCAATGGGGAACAAGCGTGGGGATCTTGGGGCAAAGCGTGTGTTTTTGCACCCGATTGATTCTAGAGCTAAGAATAAACACATCAGTTGGAGCATCCTGTATATCGTTGTAAATAGTATACAACCTGTTGTTAGCTAACTGGTGGTTGCCAATTATTGCATTTACTATAGACTGAATGACCTCTTTCTGTGTTGTACTATTCTACAATTTTACAGCTGTTTACATGGTTTCCCTTGAAGTTCCTTCAGTCTCCCACTGGATTTATTTTGGAAAACCAAAGATACCATGCTTATGTTACCTCCAAACTTGACTATTTGAATGCTTTTCTGACTGATATCCCATAAACTTGAGCTAATCATAAACTCTGCTGACTGTAAAGTTAAAGTTTATTTATTAGTGCCACGAGTAGGCTTATATTAACACTGCAATGAAGTTACTGTAACCCAACTCACACCAAGTTATATTCTTGAATTAAAATACTTCCTTGTCCTCGTTCCCTCCCTATTGCTGTAACCTCCTTCAGACCTATAACCCTCCAAGAGATCTGCATTCCTCCAGCTCTGGCCTCTTGTGCATCCCCCACTTCCTTTGCTGAAAAATTGACACTGTTACTCAGGGGAAGTGAAGGCATACTGGTATTATTGCTAATCAGCTAATGTTCTGGGGACCCGGGTGCAAATCCAGCCACTGCAGATGGTAGAATTTGAATTGGTCTACTGTTGACCATGAAACTATTGTCGATTGTTGGAAAAACACATCTGATTCACGAATGTCCTTTAGCGAAGGAAATCTGCCATCCTTACCTGGTCTGACCTACATGTGACTCCAGAACTACAACAATGTGGTTAACTCACAACTGCCTTCTAAAATACCCTAGGCAAGGCACTCAGTTCAAGGGCGACTATGGATGGGCAATAAATGCTGGCACTTCACCTTCACCAACCAGTTTTTCATCCAGACACATGGAACAGCCATGGGGACCAAATTCACACCTCAATATGCCAACATCTTCATGCACAGGTTCGAACAAGACCTCTTCACCGCACAGGACCTTCAACCGATGCTATACATTAGATACATCGATGACATTTTCTTCCTTTGGACTCATGGTGAACAATCACTGAAACAACTATATGATGACATCAACAAGTTCCATCCCACCATCAGACTCACCATGGACTACTCTCCGGAATCGGTTGCATTCTTGGACACACGCATCTACATTAAGGATGGTCACCTCAGCACTTCACTGTACCGCAAGCCCACGGATAACCTTACGATGCTCCACTTCTCCAGCTTCCACCCTAAACACGTTAAAGAAGCCATCCCCTACGGACAAGCCCTCCGTATACACAGGATCTGCTCAGATGAGGAGGATCGCAACAGACACCTCCAGAGGCTGAAAGATGCCCTCATAAGAACAGGATATGGCACTCGACTCATCGATCGACAGTTCCAATGCGCCACAGCGAAAAACCGCACCGACCCCCTCAGAAGACAAACACGGGACACGGTGGATAGAGTACCCTTCGTCGTCCAGTACTTCCCCGGAGCGGAGAAGCTACGACATCTTCTCTGGAACCTTCAGCATGTCATTGATGAAGACAAACATCTCGCAAAGGCCATCCCCACACCCTCACTTCTTGCCTTCAAACAACCGCACAACCTCAAACAGACCATTGTCCACAGCAAACTACCCAGCCTTCAGGAGAATAGTGACCACGACACCATACAACCCTGCCACAGCAACCTCTGTAAGACGTGCCGGATCATCGACACGGATGCCATCATCTCACGTGAGAACACCATCCACCAGGTACACGGTACATACTCTTGCAACTCGGCCAACGTTGTCTACCTGATACGTTGCAAGAAAGGATGTCCCGAGGCATGGTACATTGGGGAGACCATGTAGACGCTACGACAACGGATGAATGAACACCGCCCAACAATCACCAGGCAAGAGTGTTCTCTTCCTGTTGGGGAACACTTCAGCAGTCACGGGCATTCGGCCTCTGATCTTCAGGTAAGCGTTCTCCAAGGCAGCCTTCACGACACACGACAGCGCAGAGTCGCTGAGCAGAGACTGATAGCCAAGTTCCGCACACATGAGGACGGCCTCAACCGGGATCTTGGGTTCATGTCACACTATCTGTAACCCCCACGACTTGCCTGGACTTGCAAAATCTCACTAACTGCCCTGTCTGGAAACAATACACATCTCTTTAACCTGTGCTTAACACTCTCTCCACTCACATTGTCTGTACCTTTAAGACTTGATTACCTGTAAAGACTCGCATTCCAATCATTATTTTGTAAATCGAGTTTGTGTCTTTATATGCCCTGTTTGTGAACAGAACTCCCACTCACCTGACGAAGGGGCAGCGCTCCGAAAGCTAGTGGCTTTTGCCTCCAAATAAATCTGTTGGACTTTAACCTGGTGTTGTGAGACTTCTTACTGTGTAGACAGCAATGCCCATCAAAAAAAGTTGTCTGGAACCTAAGCTGTGAAATTCCCTCACTAAATGTCTATGCCTCTTCACCTCTCTCTCCTTTTTTAAAATGCACTTGAAAACCTACCTCTTCAACCATTTTTTTGGTTATCTGCACCAAGATCTCCTTCTTTGGCTTGGTGTCAGTTTTTTGTCTGATTACCTTCCCGTAAAGCAACATTGGGATATTTTATTACACCAAATACACTATATTTTCACAGTAACTTAATTGCAATGTTAATGTAAGCCTACTTGTGACACTTAAAAATAAAAAAAATACAAGTAGTTGACTTGATTAGGGTGTTTAAAACTATGAAGAGACGCGACTGAGCAAGTATAAACAGGCCATTTCCAATAATTGAGAGAATATATAAGATTACATTTGTGAAATTTTGAACAGAAAGCAAGAGAAATGTTTTTGCTTTTTTACACAAATTAGTGTGAAGCTGTTAAATGAAGCCAGATTGAAGTAGAGACCATCATTTAAGAATAGGTACAAAATATAGGTTGACTAATATCTGTTGTGGGGTAGTTACTGCAATCTGTAATTATGGACAAAGTGATTTAGAAAGAAATTTGAGCTGATTAGGGAGAATCAGCATGGATTTCTAAAGGTTACGTCATCTCTAATAGCCGAATTGAATTTCTTGATGAAATAACTAAAATAGAATGCAGGGGAATGTCTATAGATGTTGTTCTTGTGGACTTCCAAAAGGCATTTGATAAAGTTCAACACAAGTGATTATTAGCTAAAATTAAAGCTCATGAGAAAGACGGCAAATTATTGACCTGGTAGGAAATAAGGATATTGTGTATGTACTCAAACTGGAAGCAAATGTCAAGTGTTGTCCCACCGGGATCTGTGCCTGGGCCTCAACTATTCATTATATTTATTAATGTAATGATTTATTAATGTAATTAATATAACATAATAGAGTGACTTGGTGGCAAGTAAGGTTAATTTTTTTTATTCGTTGCCCTGAGGGCAGTTGAGAGTCAACCACACCTTGCTGTGGCTCTGGAATCACATGTAAGTCAGACCAATTAAGGACGACAGATTTCCTTCCCTCAAGGACATGAGTAAATAAGATGGGTTTTTCCGACAATCGTTTCATGGTCATCAGTAGATTCTTAATTCCAGATTTTCTTATTGAATTCAAATTCCACCATCTGTTGTGTGCGGGATTCGAACCCAGGTCCCCAGAACTTTAGTTGAGTTTTTGGATTAATAGTCTAGCGACAATACCACTAGGCCATCACCTCCCCATAATAGGAGTATAAGATCCATTATGGGAACCATTGATAGATTAAGTCCGTTAAACTGTGGGAGATTTTAATGCAGGTAAGTGTGAGCTTATCTATTTTGGATCAATAAATGATAGATTCAATTTATTTTATGATTTAATTTTGTTTTTAAATTAACCTAAGAATAGGCAAAGTCCAAAAAGATTTCGAGTCCATGTACAAAGATTATTAAAATGTAGTAATCGGGTACAAAAATATCAATAGTCTCATGGAATGTTTTGCTTTATATCGAGAGGGCTTGAATATGAAGGGAAGAAAGTTTTGCTACAGCTATAAAATCCCTGGTGAAACAACATGTGAAGAATTGTGCACAGTTCTGGGCACTTAACCTCAGAAAAAATATATTGGCCTTGGAAAGAATGAATCAGAAATTCACTAGAAAGCCGCCAGGACTCCAGGAGAGTTTGTATAATCTAGATTTGCATACCTTGGAATAGAGAAGGTTAAGAAGTGATTTTGTTGCAGATATTATGATTTTAGAAACAATTGATGGAACGATAGAAGCCTTTTCTACAGGTGAGAGTATCTAAGATTGGAGAAATAACATTAAAATCAGAGGCATTCAAGAGAGAAGTTAGGAATCATTTCTTCATGCAAATGGTGATGGAAGTCTGGATCTTCTACAAAAAGCTCGCACAATTTATAGCTCTTTTACAGACAATTATTTACTTTGATACTATGGAGGGAAATCTGCTCCAATCTGATCATAGAGTCATAGAGTCATAGAGGTTTACAGCATGGAAACAGGCCCTTCGGCCCAACTTGTCCATGCCGCCCTTTTTTTTTAAACACATATTGTGGTCGGTGCAGACTCGATGGGCCGAATGGCCTCTTTCTGCACTGTAGGGTTTCTATGATTCTAAGTGGATCAAGTGTGTATTAAACCTAAGCTAATCCCAATTGCCTGCATTTGGCCCATATCCCTCTATACCCATCTTACCCATGTAACTATCTAAATGCTTTTTAAAATAAAAAATTGTACCCGTCTCAACTACTATCTCTGGCAGCTTGTTCCAGACACTCACCACTCTCTGTGTGAAAAAATTGCCCCTCTGGACACTTTTGTATCTCTCCCCTATCAGCTTAAACCTATGCCTTCTAGTTTTAGACTCCCCTACCTTTGGGAAAAGGTGTTGACTATCTAGCTGATCTGTGCCCCTCATTATTTCATAGACCTTTATAAGATCATCCCTCAGCCTCCTATGCCCCAGAGAAAAAAGTCCCAGTCAATCCAGCCTCTCCCTATAACTCAAACCATCAAGTCCTGGTAGCATCCTAGTAAATCTCTTCTGCATTCTTTCTAGTTTAATAATATCCTTTCTATAATAGGGTGACCAGAACGGCACACAGTATTCCAAGTGTAGCCTTATGAATGTCTTGTACAACTTCAACAAGACGTCCCAACTCCTGTATTTAATGTTCTGACTGATGAAACCAAGCATGCCGAATGCCTTCTTCACCACTCTGTCCACCTGTGACTCCACTTTCAAGGAGCTATGAACATGTACCCCTAGATCTCTTTGTTCTGTAACTCTCCCCAACTCCCTACCATTAACTGAGTAAGTCCTGCCCTGGTTCAATCTACCAAAATGCATCACCTCGCATTTGTCGAAATTAAACTCCATCTGGAATTCATCAGCCCACTGGCCCAATTGATCAAGATCCCGTTGCAATTGGAGATAACTTTCTTCACTGTCCACTATACCACCAATCTTGGTGTCATCTGCAAACTTACTAACCATGCCTCCTATATTTTCATCCAAATCATTAATATAAATGACAAATAACAGTGGAGCCAGCACTGATCCCTGAGGCACACCGCTGGTCACAGGCCTCCAGTTTGAAGAACAACCCTCTACAACCACACTCTGGCTTCTGTCAAGAAGCCAATTTGTATCCATTTAGATACCTCACCCTGGATCCCGTGAGATTTATCCTTATGCAACAACCTACCATGCGATACCTTGTCAAAGGCCTTGCTAAAGTCCATGTGGACAACATCAACTGCACTGCCCTCATCATAACCATTCTTGGTTACCCCTTCAAAAAATGCAATCAAATTTGTCAGACATGAGTTTCCACTCACAAAGCTTTGCTGACTGTCCCTAATCAGTCATTGCCTCTCTAAATGCCTGTAGATCCTGTCTTTCAAAATACCTTCCAACAACTTACCCACTACAGATGTGAGGCCCACTGGCCTGTAGTTCCCAGGCTTTTCCCTGCAGTCCTTTTTAAACAAAGGCACAATATTTGCCACTCTCCAATCTTCAGGCACTTTACCCGTGTCTATCGATGATTCAAATATCTCGGCTAGGGGACCCACAATTTCCTCCCAAGCCTCCCACAATATCCTGGGATACACTTCATCAGGTCCCGGGGATTTATCTACCTTCAAGACTTCCAGCACCTCCTTCTCTGTAACATGTACACTCCTCAAGACATCACTATTTATTTCCCCAAGTTCCCTAACATCCATGCTTTTCTCAACAGTAAATACTGATGAGAAATATTCATTTAGGATCTCACCCATCTCTTGTGGATCCGTACATAGATTACCTTGTTGATCCTTAATAGGCCCTACTCTCTCCCTTGTTACTCTTTTGCCCTTTATGTATTTGTAGAAGCTCTTTGGATTCTCCTTTGCCTTATCTGCCAAAACAATCTCATGTCCCCTTTTTGCCCTCCTGATTTATCTCTTAACTCTACTCGTACACCCTCTATATTCTTCAAGGGATTCACTTAATCCCAACTGCTTATGAATGTCATGTGCCTCTTTCTTCTTCTTGACCAGGGCCTCAATATTCCGAGTCATCCAGGGTTCCCTACTTCTGCCAGCCTTGCCCTTCACTCTAAGAGGAATGTGTTTACCCTGAACCCTGCTTAACACGCTTTTGAAAGCATGCCACTTACCAGATGTCCCTTTTCCTTCCCACAGACTCCCCCAATTAACTTTTGAAAGTTTCTGCCTGATTCCCTCAAAATTGGCCTTGCCCCAATTTAGAATTTTAACTTTTGGGCCAGACCTGTCATTCTCCATAGCTATCTTAAAACCAATAGAATTATGGTCACTGGTCCCCAAGTGATCCCTCACTAACACTTCTGTTACCTGCCCTTCCTTATTTCCCAAGAGAAGGTCAAGTTTTGCCCCCTCTCTAGTCGGGCCATCCACATACTGAATGAGAAATTCCTCCTGCATACACTCAACAAATTTCTCTCCATCCAACCCTCTAATACTATGGCTGTCCCAGTCAATGTTGGGAAAGTTAAAATCTCCAACTATTACCACCCTATTTTTCTTGGAGCTATCTGTAATCTCCTTACATATTTGCTCCTCAATTTCCCGCTGACTATTTGGGGGCCTATAGTACAACCCTGTCAAAGTGATTTCCCCCTTCTTATTTCTCAGTTCTACCCATATAGACTCAGTGGCCGAACCCTTGGATATATCCCTTCTCAGTACGGCCGTGATGTTTTCCCTAATCAAAAGTGCAACTCCTCCTCCTCTCTTACCTCCTGTTCTATCTTTCCTGTAGCATCTGTACCCTGGAACGTTAAGCTGCCAGTCCTGTCCCTCCCTTAGCCATGTTTCAGTAATTGCTATAATATCCCAGTCCCACGTACCCATCCATGCTCTGAGTTCATCTGCCTTGCCCGTCAGGCCTCTTGCATTGAAATAAATGCAGTTTAATCTGGACTTCCCTGGCTCTCTGTCTTGCTTTTGCCTGATCTGTCTGGTACTAGGATTACTGACACTGCCTTTACTACTTAATGCACTCTCTTTAACTTCTGTGCTGTCCTCAAACTTCTCTTCTGCCTCCCTACTGCTTTGGATCCCAACCCCCTGCAAAACTAGTTTAAACCCTCCCAAGTGGCTCCAGCAAATCTCCCCGCCAGGATGTTAGTCCCCCTCCAGTTCAGATGTAACCCATCCCTCTTGAACAGATCAGCCCTTCCCCAAAAAAGATCCCAATGATCGAAAAATCTAAATCCCTGCCCCCTGCACCAGTTCTCATGCCACGCATTCATCTGCCTAATCTTCCTATTCCTACTCTCAGTAGCACGTGGCACTGGTAGTAGTCCTGCACTTTAGCCTGCTGCCTAACTCTTTATATTCACACTTCAGGACCTCATCCCTTTTCCTACCTATGTCATTGGTACCAATATGTACAATGACCTCTGGCTGCTCACCCTCCCCCTTAAGAATGTCCTGCAATCGCTCAGAGACGTCCTTGAATCTGGCACCAGGGAGGCAACACACCATCCTGGAGTCTCGATTGCGGCCACAGAAACGCTTGTCTGTGCATCTAACTAGCAAGTCCCCTATTACTACTGCTCACTTGCTCTTTGCCCGACCCTGTCCCACAACAGAACCAGCTGTGGTGCCACAGGCCTGGCTGCTGCTGGTATCTTCCCCTGACAGGCTATCCCCCCTCAACAGTATCCAAAACGGTATACCTGTTTGAAAAAGGATGTCAACCTTCTTTCTATATTTTGATCAATTCTGTTGGGGTTGTCTTTGTTCCGTTCTGAGAGGAGGCTGAAACCAAATTTTAACCTTTCTTTTATCAGATTCAATCAGACTGACTGTGCAGTACCACCATTTTCTGTTTTGTTGAAGAACTGATTATTATTTTCTCAGTGGTGGGTCAGATGCTACTAATCATTGGCCCATCAAACTGTGAATAGCAGAGATCTCTGAAATGGCCCTGCCCCATCCTTCCCTGGCTCCTGTCTACCACATTCAAAATATCTTGTTGGTGCTTTTCCCCCCTCTTTTTAGAAGGTAGTTGCATACCTATCATACTAGATACTCAAGTGATCTCTCTGAGATGTTCCTGATTCTGCCCATCACCCATAAGTACAGATGCCTACACCCACAGTGCTTAGTGACTGCTCCCATGCTGGTGATCCATTACATTGTGGACTAGCTGGTATCTTGATCTGAGCTGGTGATCACACAGTCTTGGTGACTGTGAGAGTGACTTTGATGCAGTCATTTGCTTCAGTTGGAAGGTCAAAGATTTCCTGTTGAAGAGGCACAATAATAGATCTCTCTGAAGCACCAAAGCACTGTCAGAAAATTGGCACAATTCTCGTTCAGTAATTCAGCAGTTAGCATTGTTCACGTGTGTTGTCCAGCCCTCAATGCAGCTTACTGTCCACTGCTCCAATGCACATGACGTTCACAACAGAACGCTTACTAGATATGCCCAGATTGTTGCATCATGTTCTGTGGAACAAATTGTCCCATCAACTTATCTCTCTCATCATGCCTTGCGATTGAAGATTGGTTAGGATGCTGTTGTCTTTTTCTGTATAGTGTCATAGAGGTATACAGCATGGAAACAGGCCCTTCGGCCCAACTTGTCCATGCCGCCCTTTTTTTAAAACACCTAAACTAATCCTAATTGTCCGCATTTGGCCCATATCCCTCTATACCCATTGTACCCATGTAACTATCTAAATGCTTTTTAAAAGGCAAAATTGTACCCACCTCTACTATTACCTCTGGCAGCTTGTTCCAGACACTCACCACCCTCTGTGTGAAAACATTGCCCCTCTGGACACTTTTGTATCTCTCCCCTCTCACCTTAAACCTATGCCTTCTAGTTTTAGAGTCTCCTACTTTTGGGAAAAGATATTAACTATCTAGCTGATCTGTGCCCCTCATTATTTTATAGACCTCTATAAGGTCACCCCTCAGCCTCATACGCTCCAGAGAAAAAAGTCCCATTCTATCCAGCCTCTCCTTATAACCCAAACCATCAAGTCCCGGTAGCATCCTAGTAAATCTTTTCTGCACTTTTTCTAGTTTAATAATATCCTTTCTATATTAGGGTGACCAGAACTGCACACAATATTCCAAGTGTGGCCTTACCAATGTCTTGTACAACTTCAACAAAACGTCCTAACTCCTGTATTCAATGTTCTGACTGATGAAACCAAGCATGCTGAATGCCTTCTTCACCACTCTGTCCACCTGTGACCCCACTTTCAAGGAGCTATGAACATGTACCCCTAGATCTCTTTGTTCTTAACTCTCCCCAACTCCCTACCATTAACTGAGTAAGTCCTGCCCTGGTTCAATCTACCAAAATGCATCACCTCGCGTTTGTCTAAATTAAACTCCATCTGCCATTCATCAGCCCACTGGCCCAATTGATCAAGATCCTGTTGCAATTGGAGATAACTTTCTTCACTGTCCACTATACCACCAATCTTGGTGTCATCTGCAAACTGACTAACCATGCCTCCTATATTCTCATCCAAATCATTAATATAAATGACAAATAACAGCGGACGCAACACTGATCCCTGAGGCGCACCAGTTTGAAAAATAACAATCTACAACCACCCTCTGGCTTCTGTCAAGAAGCCAATTTTGTATCCATTTAGATACCTCACCCTGGATCCCGTATCATAAACATTTTCCCTGATCTAATGCAGGATTCGATATGGGCTGAAATCACTTTTATTCAGTTGGTGATGCCCTCCCAGACTTGTTCTCTCGCATGTGAATTAAGGCAGAAATTGTGCACTTGAGGCCAATATTGTGGCCAATTGCTCTTTCACATTGATGGGTATTTCAGGGTTGGCAAAACATCTTCTGGATTTTCTGAGTTGTAGATCTATTTTCTTTCAGCAAACATGAACTGCTGAGCAGTTTCTTATGGGAGTCAAAATGTTTGCTTCCTGCTGCTTAGGATGCTGAACTAACAATGACCGTTCTGCACAGGTCAGTTAGCTTGCTGAACTTCTTGAAATGAGGCTGCTCTGAGCAAACTGCAGCAGTCTCACATTTGTCTTGTGCAATGATTTCCCCTTTATTGATCCTACCAGCCAATGCCTGAAATTTCAAGTATTTGTTTTTGTCTTCACTTGTCAAACAAAATACATTTCCTTAGATTCCTTCAGAGCCCAATGGGACAGATCTGATTTCAGTGCCATCAAAGACTATCATAAAATATGCTAATTAACACATCTGGCTGAGTGTTGTGGTAATTCGATTTGTTTTATGTCTGAATTGTGCATTTCTTCTACATATCTTATACATATGGCAAAGTTTATGGTCCTAAATCATGTAGAGAAATGTTAGTCTTCTGATCTGAGCCAATCTTTATTGTCTGACATTTTTATGTTAATGTTGCATTTTATATGCTTACAGGCTGTTGTGCATGGTTGAGATCGCTTTCACTGTATGTGGCAAGATGAGAGCACTTTTTACCGATTTTACAGAGATTTTAAGATGAAGGGCAAAAGTGCAATGCAATGTATCCAATCAACTCCTTTTCATAGACTGGTTCTTCACTCCCCTTTCTACCCCGCCTATCGTCCCTCATCCTCTTTCCCTCCACCCTCTCTGGGCTCTGTTTTAAAACAGAGGTGGAAGGTTGGGAGGCAGGCTGAAGGAACTCTAAGTGAATTTGTGCCAATTTTCTTAACCACTGCTGTTGTACCAGTTGGTTAAATGTGAATAAATCAAAATAACCCAAAAGTACAATGCACGATGAGTAACAGGCATGGTGGAACATGTAGGGGAACATGTGGCAAATAGTGACCACAACTCTGTTAACTTTAGGATAGTAATGGACAAGGATGAGTGCTGTCCTACGGGCAGGGTGCTAAATTGGGGGAAGGCTGACTATAGCCGGATTAGGCAAGAATTGGTGGATGTTGATTGGGAGAGGATGTTCGAGGGTAAGTCCGCGTCTGGCATGTGGGAGTCATTTAAGGAACTATTGATAAGGCTGCAGGATAGGCATGTGCCTGTAAAAAGGAAAGATAGGAAAGGTAGGATTCGAGAGCCGTGGATAACCAGGGAAATTGAGGATCTGATTAAAATGAAAAGGGAGGCGTACGTTAAGTCCAGGCAACTGAAAACAGATGAAGCTCTGGAGGAATACAGAGAGAGTAGGAAAGATCTCAAACGGGGAGTTAGAAGGGCAAAAAGAGGTCACGAGATGTTCTTGGCAGGCAGGATTAAGGAGAATCCTAAGGCATTCTATTCATACGTTAGGAACAAAAGAGTTGTCAGGGAGAAAATCGGACCTCTCAGGGACAAAGGAGGGGAATTATGCTTAGAACCCAAGGGAATAGGGGAGATCCTAAATGAATACTTTGCATCGGTATTCACGAAGGAGAGGGGCGTGTTAACCGGGAGTGTCTCGGAGGGAGGTGTTGACCCGTTAGAGAAAATCTCCATTACAAGGGAGGAAGTGTTAGGTTTTTTAGGGAACATTAAAACTGACAAAGCCCCAGGGCCTGATGGCATCTATCCTCGACTGCTCAGGGAGACGAGAGGTGAAATTGCTGGGCCTCTGACGGAAATCTTTGTCGCTTCTTTGGACACGGGTGAGGTCCCTGAGGATTGGAGGATAGCGAATGTGGTCCCGTTGTTTAAGAAGGGTAGCAGGGATAACCCAGGAAATTATAGGTCGGTGAGCTTGACGTCCGTGGTAGGGAAGTTGTTGGAGAGGATTCTTAGAGACAGGATGTATTTGCATTTAGAACGGAACAATCTCATTAGTGACAGACAGCATGGTTTTGTAAGAGGGAGGTCGTGCCTTACAAATTTGGTGGAGTTTTTTGAGGAAGTGACAAAAACGGTTGATGAAGGAAGGGCCGTGGATGTCGTCTATATGGATTTCAGTAAGGCATTTGACAAAGTCCCACATGGCAGGTTGGTTAAGAAGGTTAAGGCTCATGGGATACAAGGAGAAGTGGCTAGATGGGTGGAGAACTGGCTTGGCCATAGGAGACAGAGGGTAGTGGTTGAAGGGTCTTTTTCCGGCTGGAGGTCTGTGACCAGTGGTGTTCCGCAGGGCTCTGAAATGGGACCTCTGCTATTTGTGATATATATAAATGATTTGGAAGAAGGTGTAACTGGTGTAATCAGCAAGTTTGCGGATGACACGAAGATGGCTGGCATTGCGGATAGCGAAGAGCATTGTCGGGCAATACAGCAGGATATAGATAGGCTGGAAAATTGGGCGGAGAGGTGGCAGATGGAATTTAATCCGGATAAATGCGAAGTGATGCATTTTGGAAGAAATAATGTAGGGAGGAGTTATACAATAAATGGCAGAGTCATCAGGAGTATAGAAACACAGAGGGACCTAGGTGTGCAAGTCCACAAATCCTTGAAGGTGGCAACACAGGTGGAGAAGGTGGTGAAGAAGGCATATGGTATGCTTGCCTTTATAGGACGGGGTATAGAGTATAAAAGCTGGAGTCTGATGATGCAGCTGTATAGAACGCTGGTTAGGCCACATTTGGAGTACTGCGTCCAGTTCTGGTCGCCGCACTACCAGAAGGACGTGGAGGCATTGGAGAGAGTGCAGAGAAGGTTTACCAGGATGTTGCCTGGTATGGAGGGTCTTAGCTATGAGGAGAGATTGGGTAGACTGGGGTTGTTCTCCTTGGAGAGACGGAGAATGAGGGGAGATCTAATAGAGGTGTACAAGATTATGAAGGGTATAGATAGGGTGAACAGTGGGAAGCTTTTTCCCAGGTTGGAGGTGACGATCACGAGGGGTCACGGGCTCAAGCTGAGAGGGGTGAAGTATAACTCAGACATCAGAGGGACGTTTTTTACACAGAGGGTGGTGGGGGCCTGGAATGTGCTGCCAAGTAGGGTGGTGGAGGCAGGCACGCTGACATCGTTTAAGACTTACCTGGATAGTCACATGAGCAGCCTGGGAATGGAGGGATACAAACGATTGGTCTAGTTGGACCAAGGAGCGGCACAGGCTTGGAGGGCCGAAGGGCCTGTTTCCTGTGCTGTACTGTTCTTTGTTCTTTGTTCTTTGGCACAGTGGTTAGCACTGCTGCCTCACAGCTCCAGGGATCTGGGTTCGATTCCCGGCTTGGGTTACTGACTGTGTGGAGTTTGCACATTCTCCCATTGTCTGCGTGGGTTTCCACCGGGTGCTCCGGTTTCCTCCCACTGTCCAACGATGTGTGGGTTAGGTTGATTGGCCGTGCTAAATAGCCCCTTGGTGTCCCGGGATGCATAGGTTAGAGGGATTAGCAGGGTAAATATGTGGGGTTACGGGGATAGGGCCTGGGTGGGATTGTTGTCGGTGAATAACTCGATGGGCCAAATGGCCTTCTTCTGCACTATAGGGATTCAATTATTCTATGAACTGCACATTCTCCCCCACTCATAGTAAGTTGCAAAAACTAAACAATCTCTTAAATTATTTCTTCACATTGTCATTGAGCACTAGTTTCCTTCTTCATGTAGGTTAGAAATAACATCATAGTACACAATTCTGAAAAAGTTGACCATTCAATATTAGAAATACATGAAAGAAGTTCACTGAGAGTGGAATGTCCTCTTGCCCAGTTTTTCTCTGGGGCCTGAGAGTTGCAGGATTTTCAGTTGCTGTGGTCAAATTCTGTACAAATTGAACTCCAGCATGCACTGTGCTTGACTTATCTTACCATAGACTTCAACGAAAAGGAAAAAAAAAGTCTTGCTGCAACTGTACAAGGTATTAGTGAGACCACATCTGGAGTACTGTGAGCAGTTTTGGTCCTCTTATTTAAGGGTATTATTTCCCTGGAGGCAGTTCAAAGAGGGTTCACTAGGATGATCCCTGGTATGGAGGAATTGTCTTATGAGGAAAGGTTAAACAGGTTGGGACTCTATTCATTGGAATTTAGAAGAATGAGAGGTGATCCCATTGAAACATATAGGATTTTTCAGGGGCTTGACAGGGTAAATACTGAGAGAATGTCTCCCATCATGGGAGAGTCTCAGACCAGAGGGCATAGTCTCAGAATAACGAGGTGCCAATTTAAGACTGAGATGAGGAAGAATTTCTTCCCTCAGAAGGTTGAGAGTCTTTGCCACAGAGAGCTGTGGGGCAAAGGTACTCTGTATATTTAAGGCTGAGATAGATAGATCTTCGATCAGTAAGTGAATCAAGGGTTCTGCGAAAAGTTCAAGAAAGTGGACGTGAGGATTGTTGGATCAGCCATGATCCTATTGAATGGTGTAGCAGGCTCAAGGGACTGAATGGCCTCCTCCTGTTCCTATTTCTTATGATCTTGTGCTCAAAGCGAAACAACAGTGTTTTTTGATTAGTCTGATGGAAAGTATTTGTCACAAGACACTTTTGTTGGTAATAAGTCTATTGGGCCTGAATTCATTTAATTGTTCTGTGTTAGATATTGGTTGCACCTCAGCAGTGTGTAGAGCAGATTGGTTAAAATGTTCTTTACATTCATTCAGCAGTGAGGATCGAAGTAAGGTCAGGGAATATGAAGGTTTTACTTGTTTCAGCTTTGGGGATGACAACACATTGAGGTAATTAAGAAGAGTGATTCTATGCAAAATTGCTGAAGTAAGCCACTTCACTAGTAGTGATGTAGTCTCTAGTGGGATACCCTGGCTGCTGAGCAAATCTTCTATTAAAATGCACAAATGGAACTGGACATGGAACATGATGAAGCAATTATTTTTGGAAAGTCAATGGACTTGCAATTTTTTGCATCCCCTTAACAGGTGTGGTTGATGCTAAGGATACAAGGCTCACTCTGGAGATTAGTGCAAAATGTGACATAGGTTAAAAGTATCAGGGGACACTATCATGTCCCATTGTAAGTTGTCCAGTCTTTCATTGGCAGCAGACTTGAATGAAGAAGTGGCCATGGCTTTGACGGTGTGGGACAAAGACAACCATTTTAATTTTACACTTTACACGTGGCAACAAGATTCAATCTTACTACATTAATACATGGTATGGACAAAAGGGTGATTTTCAACGAAATCATGGAGTAATGGATAGGGACTGGAGTTGGCGCACTGGCTAAAAGACTGACTGGGGTGGGGGTGGGGGGCGGGCTATTTGCCAATGACAGGTTTAGCGATGTGTGAAAATATCAACATTGTGGTCATGAACACCAAAATGGAGGCCCTCTCAGCAGTAGCCAATCAATGAAACTGCAAGTTAAATGGCATGGTCAGTCCATGCAAAGAATTTGCTTCAGATGTGGAGGCAAGCATTATAGTCCTTATCAATTGGTCTGAGAGGAATTTCAAATTACCTTCTGTGCCATGTCATGTCCTTCTGCCGAGAAGGGACTACAATTAGGTATTTTTTTCTGCACACTTGAATGTAGGGGCAGGGCATTCATCACGTCAAATTCCCAGAGAAAATTCAGAGAGCTCTAAAACATTGTGGCAGACCGTCTGAGATAAATGTTAATCCTGGGATTTAGTATACTCTAAAGGGTCATTAAAAAGTGGAAAGATCTGGGGAAGATGATAAAGTGTGAAGATGAGACAATTGTTCTTCAACATGGTAGTTAAACTGCTGAGGTCAATTAATGATGGCTCATTGAGATTGATTGCAAACATTCAGAATTTGAAGAGTTGAGGCACCCTCCACCTCACATGCAAGTGGGAGTCTTTTAAGGAACAATTGATAAGGCTGCAGGATAGGCATGTGCCTGGAAAAAGGAAAGATAGGAAAGGTAGGATTCGAGAGCCGTGGATAACCAGGGAAATTGAGGATCTGATTAAAATGAAAAGGGAGGCGTACGTTAAGTCCAGGCAACTGAAAACAGATGGAGCTCTGGAGGAATACAGAGAGAGTACGAAAGAACTCAAATGGGGAGTTAGAAGGGCAAAAAGAGGTCACGAGATGTTCTTGGCAGGCAGGATTAAGGAGAATCCTAAGGCATTCTATTCATACATTAGGAACAAAAGAGTTGTCAGGGAGAAACTCGGACCTCTCAGGGACAAAGGAGGGGAATTATGCTTAGAACCCAAGGGAATAGGGGAGATCCTAAATGAATACTTTGCATCGGTATTCACGAAGGAGAGGGACGTGTTAATCGAGAGTGTCTCGGAGGGAGGTGTTGACCCGTTAGAGAAAATCTCCATTACAAGGGAGGAAGTGTTAGGTTTTTTAGGGAACATTAAAACTGACAAAGCCCCAAGGCCTGATGGCATCTATCCTAGACTGCTCAGGGAGACGAGAGATGAAATTGCTGGGCCTCTGACGGAAATCTTTGTCGCTTCTTTGGACACAGGGTGAGGTCCCTGAGGATTGGAGGATAGCGAATGTGGTCCCGTTGTTTAAGAAGGGTAGCAGGGATAACCCGGGAAATTATAGGTCGGTGAGCTTGACATCCGTGGTAGAGAAGTTGTTGGAGAGGATTCTTAGAGACAGGATGTATGTGCATTTAGAACAGAACAATCTCATTAGTGACAGACAGCATGGCTTTGTAAGAGGGAGGTCGTGCCTTACAAATTTGGTGGAGTTTTTTGAGGAAGTGACAAAAACGGTTGACGAAGGAAGGGCTGTGGATGTCGTCTATATGGATTTCAGTAAGGCATTTGATAAAGTCCCACATGGCAGGTTGGTTAAGAAGGTTAAGGCTCATGGGATACAAGGAGAGGTGGCTAGATGGGTAGAAAACTGGCTTGGCCACAGGAGACAGAGGGTAGCAGTCGAAGGGTCTTTTTCCGGCTGGAGGTCTGTGACCAGTGGTGTTCCGCAGGGCTCTGTACTGGGACCTGTGATATATATAAATGATTTGGAAGAAGGTGTAACTGGTGTTATCAGCAAGTTTGCGGATGACACGAAGATGGCTGGACTTGCGGATAGCGATGAGCATTGTCGGGCAATACAGCAGGATATAGATAGGCTGGAAAATTGGACGGAGAGGAGGCAGATGGAGTTTAATCCGGATAAATGCGAACTGATGCATTTTGGAAGAAATAATGTAGAGAGGAGTTGTACAATAAATGTCAGAGTCATCAAGAGTATAGAAACACAGAGGGACCTAGGTGTGCAAGTCCACAAATCCTTGAAGGTGGCAACACAGGTGGAGAAGGTGGTGAAGAAGGCATATGGTATGCTTGCCTTTATCGGACGGGGTATAGAGTATAAAAGCTGGAGTCTGATGATGCAGCTGTATAGAACGCTGGTTAGGCCACATTTGGAGTACTGCATCCAGTTCTGGTCGCCGCACTACCAGAAGGACGTGGAGGCATTAGAGAGAGTGCAGAGAAGGTTTACCAGGATGTTGCCTGGTATGGAGGGTCTTAGCTATGAGGAGAGATTGGGTAAACTGGGGTTGTTCTCCCTGGAAAGACGGAGATTGAGGGGAGATCTAATAGAGGTGTACAAGATTATGAAGGGGATAGATAGGGTGAACGGTGGAAAACTTTTTCCCAGATCACCACCTTCTCCACCTTCACAAGGGGTCACGGGCTCAAGGTGAGAGGGGCGAAGTATAACTCAGATATTAGAGGGTGGTGGGGGCCTGGAATACGCTGCCAAGTAGTGTGGTGGAGGCAGACACGCTGACATCATTTAAGACTTACCTGGATAGTCACATGAGCAGCCTGGGAATGGAGGGATACAAACGATTGGTCTAGTTGGACCAAGGAACAGCACAGGCTTGGAGGGCCAAAGGGCCTGTTTCCTGTGCTGTACTGTTTTTTGTTTGAAGTGCTTGGCAGTTGTGGGGAACAGAATATGGTAGACCTCAGGCCTGGTGATGACAGGCAGAATGATACTGATGTACTGAACAGGACTGTTGTGGACAAAGGGCAACTGCCTAACATTGACACTAGGATGATATACATACCAGAATGGACCAATGCAACTATTGTAGAGAGGGCAGGGAAAGCTACCATCAAGTTCAAATATTGATTACATGTCTAAGACGATGGAGAAGTAAGATCTATGGAATGGTAGAATGACGTGGAAGAGTGGAAAGCAAGGAAGTTCTCATAGTAGTGCAAGTTCTCATCATGGATCTGGGAGTGATTCTTGTGTTTGAAAATGTACCAGTGATCGAACATGATCATGGGAGGGAAAGATCCTGTAGCAGTAGTCCAGAAAGAAGTGCACCTAGAGGCCATTGCATGACTAGATTATGCGTTACATTAGACTAGATCAAGAATTACAGCAAAATCTAGGAACACTACTAGAAATAGAAGCCTTTATGATCATTAAGTTTTCATTGCTACCAACAATTGATGTAGCTAGGACGTTTCCCTCAGCTGGTGAATCTAGAACCAGAGGGCACAGTCTCGGAATAAAGGGCATTTCGAACTGAGTTGAGGAGCAATTTCTTCATTCAAAGGATGGCAAATCATTAAAATTCTCTACTCCAGAGGGCTGTGAAAGCTCAATCATTGAGCATGTTGAAGACAGACATCGATGGGAAGGTAAGAAAATGAAAAGGATGCTTAAAAGTATCCTTGGCTCTGGTCAAAACAATAGATGTACTAATGACATCAAGGGACATGAGGATTGTGTAGGGAAGTGGCATTAAGGTAGGTGATGATCAGCCATGATCTAATGAAATGGTAGAGCAGTCTCAAAGGGACAAATGGCCTACTCCTGCTCCTATGTTCCGAACAAATTACCAGATTAAGAGAGGCCAAAGAAAAAGAGTTGGAAGGAATTTGGTGTTTACTCTGAAGAACCAGGTAGAGGACAGCTAGCCTTATGGAAAAAGTCATCCCAGCTACAGCAAGACTAGTGGTTCAGGGTTTTGAAGAACCACTTGGAGATCAAGCTGTTAGAACGGACTCCTCACATTGTGGGAAAAAGAAGTCTGAACTGTTTTTTTTAGCTTTTTTGGCTCAACTTTTATGGAAATGTAAGTTGATCAACATTAGAGTCAATTTTCAGAGAAGTGCTTTTGAAATTGCCTAAAGAGGCAAATGATATAGAAGGGAAATTGTGGAAATTAAATGCATTTATAAATTGAATGATGGATGCAGCAAGGCTTTGGTGGTATTCCTCAGTTGAAAGTAAGCTGTACTTAACTGAAAGCAGATCCAGCAATGTTCTACTGGTACCATGAACACAAACTCTCAGGCATTTTTGATACTTGTCGATGATTTTCAATGGGGAGGTTCTGTGGAATTTGAGGAATTAGGTATAGATAAGATTAAGGGGGAATTTAAGATTGCATGTCAGACTTAGAGGGCCTTTAAATATATTGCCCTAGACATTAAATAGGTCTGGAGTAACGTTTAATCTTAACCAGAAAGTATTACTCATATACTGATAAACCATGCTAGGTTGTCACATAAAGTTTGTATTACATTTAAAGAAACAGAGCAATTAAGAAGCTTGATTGGACAGTTGAATCGGCTATGCACTCAGACAAGACCAGATGCTATCTTTAATATCTTGGAACCAAGTACTATGATGAAACATGCTACAAGAACAAATAAAACATTAAACAATTAAACATGGAGAAATGCGTACCCAGGGTTTTTAGCCGAAAGGGATGAAATTAGTCATTTTTAGTGACAATTCTCATGCCAATCTACTGGATAGGTATTTGAGTTCAGCTGGTTTTATAATGTTCTTGGTGGGTGAAAATGGAAAACGTTGTCCCTTGGCCTGGGAAGTTACGAAAATGAAAAGGACACTTAAAAGTATTTCAGTTGGGGAAACACCGGCTCTTGTCGAAACAATAGAAATTGGCTTTTACTTGTCAAATATTTTAGGGGAAATTCTATACAGGGGGTGTTCAGGGGATAGTTTGCCCATTGAATGTTAAGTAGATCATTGTTCCCTATGGGATAACGTACATTCGAGAAAGTGTGTGACTGATTTGAGAATTGACTCGCTACTGTAAAATAAATTTCCAAGATCAAGTGGGTTGATACAATTCATCAATTGCTGGAATCTTTTACAAAAAGGGATGCTTGCACAAAGAAGGTATTGGGAGTGCCGAGAAGAGGGACATCCAGTGTAATGATGTGGCGTACAGAACATGGAAAACAATTTTTCTTTAGTTTGTTTTCAAATATGGCTTGTCATAATGCTTTGTAGAGGAGAATCTGTTAATCGCATTCAGGGTAAGGATACTTACCCTGGAGGGCATTGATTGATTAAGTACCATAAGCAGGTATAAAGATAGACTTTTGTTTTTCTTACAAAGAGAATGAAGAGAGATTTCTGGGACACTGGGAGTTAGTTAGGGAGGAGGCGAGCATTTTTAATGCTGCAATCTATAAATTGAGGAAAAGATTACCATCTGGTTTCCTACATCATCAACCAGCTTCAAAATGCATTAATAAAAGATCCTTGGTATCATTTGCCAAAGGACGGGGGGGGGGGGGGGGGGGGGGAAGGTTCTTTCGGTGTCCTGGTAAACATCTATCCCTCAGTCAGTATCTAAAATAGATGATCTGGGCATTTGTTTCTGGGATTTTGTTGTGTGCAAATTGGATGCTTAATTTCCTGTATTACAGTTGATCACACTTTGTAAGTACTTTTATTGGGTTTGAAGTTGGGATGTTTTGCGATCATGTAAGACACTGTGTAACCCAATGTCTTTATTTTTCATATTGATTCAGTAAATGTGTTGTACTATAGCAACGCAGGGTTAATCATCATGTATAAATATCAGACACTATACTGATGCTTCCTATTCCACTGCTATGATCAAACTAAAAAATAATTTTATATTTGTTTTTTTGCAACCAATGATTATTATGCAGGTCATACTTATAGCTCATCCAAAACAAATTGGTCAATTTTACATGGAAAAAGGGTACAGAATTTAAGTGCATGAATATTTTTTATAATTGGCTTAAAATATTGCCGTACCATTATTCTTGAAGTTGGATGTCCTACAATTTGATTGGTATCAATATTTTTAGACATTAGGCATGATGAAGTAACCCTTCATAAAAAGCAATAATGTATCAAATTTTGCAAATACACTTTTACTGGTTCACAACCTTCACTCTGATGACTGCATTAACTTTGCATTTTGATACTTCCGTACTTTGTAGAAGTGGGAGAGTTGTTTTCAAGTGCATTGCAAGGTTGTAACAAATGAGTTTTAATTGAAATAAATTATAAGGATGAAGCTTAAGAGATTTATACGTGCATCAATGATGTTGCGCTATATTTGATTAAGTAACTATGGGTGGAGTGATTAAACAGAATAATCCACCTCCTCTCCAGCTGCATATATAAGGTTGCAGTGCTTCCAGGAATAAATACAGGCAGACTGAAGTGCACAATCACTGGAGGGCCTGGCCTCATATGGTGGAAAAGTATGTGCAGAGTGTGCTAGGGTTCCCAACAGGTGTGGTTTCCTGTTGGGATTGGTTTTTTAAAATTGATGGAATCAATCTGCTGTGAATTTTTCTCTTTGCCAACTTGATACTTCAGTTCAATTGCTCATTGCATTCATCAGTCCTACAGAAAGATTTCTTTTGTATTAATTTGATGACTCTTCTTTCAGATTGCAACTGATTGTAATCCCAAATTTATAGGCTGATACAGTCCTTGATTGATACACACACAGCTTTCAGGATTTAGCTAACCTTACTTTACAGCAAATAAATACCTTGTGAACTTGTTTTTATTTTTTAAAATGTTCTGCAGAAGATTTGGTTTCATCGGAGACCACAAATTAATAAATGTTGCAACAAATGTCACATTACATCAAGAACAGTAATAAAAAAATTCAAATCTTTAATGTTTATGTCATATTACAAGATTCTTTTCTTCGAAGGTAGACGTGAGGAATTCCAAGGCAGTGAGGAAGCATGGCACCCCTGTTAGGAAAACGGTATACAAACCATTCTTGACCTAGGAGCTAAATCAGCTTTTGACAGTCTATCTTTCAAACCTAATAATTAAGATTATAAAATGAGACATTGCACCTGTGGAACCAAAGGCCTGAGAATTGCTGTTCAGTTAAAGTTATTTAAAACAAAATGCTATATTAATATGATGGCTTGGAACTAAGTAAATTGCATACTAGAAGCTTACTTTGTAGGTTGCATCATGGAAAATCCCATCAGCCAGAATATTAGATTTAATAAGTATTGAAAATGCATATATTAGGTTAATATGAAGATGCGATATAAAAGCACTTAAAAATGCCACATCAACGACTATTTTTAATGTTAATAGTTTGAGCTAAATGAAATCCTTTTAATGGTCAAACATTTTAAAATAAATAAACCCAATATCACAGTTCCTACAATTTGAAATGTGTTTAAAAGAATATACTTAGATGATACAACAGTTGAATATTAATTTTAGATCCCTTTTGAAATAATAAGAATCAGTGACATTTTTATTTTTAAAATTATGAACAGTTAATCAATAACCGGTTTTAAACATGGCTATTGACAATTTGATTATTTAAATGTTACCCTGAGTGTTCTTTTTACAATTCATACAGATTTTACTGTCAAATTATTCACCAAATGTGCACCCCTCAAAATACACATTCCCTGTGTTACAATATAGAGTAATTTGCAGTTCAGTAATTAGCAACGGACAAGCTTAAATCTACACAATTTAAATGTGTAAAGGCATCTCTGGTGCCCAGCTACTTAAAAGATGAAGGATAATGAAGCTTGTGGAAGTACTATTTAATGACCAACTTCCAAAAATAGGATCCAAGAACTGAACGGTAAACCAAAAATTTGGTTCCCAAAATCTAGTCACATGTCTGGAATTATCTGCCACTCCCTTAGGAAATAAATAAGGATTAGAGTGCCCATTCTGTATGGGATATGCATAAATATATCCACAGATTTAGGGAGTTAATAATGGTCTACTACTTTTAGAAAAGCATCACAAAACAGCTGGTGTGTGACCTTGACAAATGCATACATTTATCTTCATGAAACCAAAATGGTTGTTGGAATGAAATCAAATACAGATTGTTATGAATTGCACTTTAGTAATGTGCTTATATCATAGATTTGAGATTCTGAGGCCATTCCAGGAGATGCCGTGCTAAAACAAGAGGCTTTGAGATAATAAAACCACTTATCATTTTGATTTTGTTTTACATTTCACCCTATTAATATTGTCTAAAAATGTATAATCTGAAAACTTGATCAGAATATTGTAGATAAGTGACATTTGAATGTATTTTGGATACTGTCAAGTCAGAATTAAATTGTGTCACGATTGTGGAGTGCAGGTCTTTAACTTCAAAAGATATATTCGATTATAAAATATTTATCACCAAAAATTCCAATTCTATATACTGTATGGTAAAACGGAATCAGAGAAACATGCAGATGTCAGCATTTTTCAAAATATGAAGAATTAGGAGGCAAGGCTGCCAACACAGAGCACATTTGAGATCCTACCACATTTGACTGCCTACATTCAAATTCAGGCTCGTGTCTAATATTTTTTTCAAATAAATACTTGTCATATTTAAAATTCTATATTTTAAATTTTGTTGGAAACATTGATTCGTATTTATATATTTTGAAATATATTTATTGTTGAAGTGTATTCTTAAGTACCCAAAAGGGCTAACCATTTAACTTATGCTGGTATTGAATAAATCCAGAAATACAAATACACCTTGGTGTACAATAGTTATTAGAATGTGTGAACCTTCAAATTATGCTTTTTTAATTGTTTGGATGGACTACTGAAGGGTGATCTGAAATGATGTATTCTAATGGGAAATTTTGTGCTTTTGTTTACTTTTAGATTTGGGAAATCTTGTGTGACATTAAGGCAAAGTGTTAAAGTATTTTATGAAAAACAATGTGACATTATAACCATAAAAGGTTTCTGTTCATCTGTTCCGATTTCAAACAGCAGATAAGCATATTAAGACATAGCTAAAACAATATCTACCAAGTAAACAAACCAAACAGCATTCTCCTGCAGAAGACAGAATTTAGTGCCAAGGTGTACAATGTGTTGTGAGTGTGTTCCTATTTTTTAAAGCACACAAACTTCTGTAAAGGCAGACGCAATTTAATTTTTGTACAAAAAGTTGGAAGTTTTATTTCAATGAAATTAAAAATATGGAATATATAAACTTTTCTATTGCTCTATAAATATAAAGGATTCTGTAATGGTGAACAAGAATAAATGAATACCAAGTTCAGACAATTTTTGCTCGTCGGGGACTTGAAGCCAATAATGAATTTGAATCATGAGTACAGGCTTGTATGGTGTTATGGCTACAGACTCCTATTAATTATTTGATAACAATCATGCAAATTATCTTAAAATACAGTACAATAAAAATGCCTGTATGTGCAGTTACGGTGCTTTTAAAATGCTTGTACTAAAATGCTTGTAATATAGCACAATGAAAAAGAAAAAGGCATTTGCCATTTTCACACAAAAATGTCCCACACTTCAATCAATGGATTAAATGTGCTGGGTATGGTACTACAGATTATTTCTACAGGTAATCTGTTTTCTGGACCACTCACTTGGAATAGAATGGGAATGGGTTCTTTTTAAACGCTAATAAAACATCAGTCGAGTCTTATTATGGTCTACCCCATAACAACATTAACTCTGGGTCCTAACATTACTCTCAGCTCAACCTTGATCCCGTTCACATGATTCTGAAGTTCACCACTCCCCCTGTTCTCTAAAAACAAAAAAGGCTACCAAAAGAGTATTAATTTTGCTTATTCAGCTGTTCAATATAAACATCGCCATCTGGTTTTTAGACTTTTAAGCAATTCCTTTATGGGATGCTACAGAAAAGCAGTATTTTCTGCCTCTCCCAAGAAAACATTAAAGCAAAGTCAAGTCAAAAACAATCTATAACAAAAATGCATTGAGAGTGATCTTCCAGTAGGGCTGAATTAACATAACAAATGGAGTGTTTTTATTTTCCCCTGGTGCACCAGCCAATGAAATTAGTACTGACAATTGAGGAACTAATCAAAATAAATAGCAAAACTAAGTGCTCCTATGCCCTGTATAATTTCAGATTTCAAGACTTATTTTGATTCAGCAATTTTGTATAAATCTATATGGGGTAGATTAATTTGCAAGACTAAAATAAACAAAATCAATTAACTTTATTACTTGGGAAGCAGGGCACCCATCAAATATGGATTATACTGGATTGTAACCTGGGTGTCCAGAGGTAAAAGTAAAGTAATGCATAAAATCATTATTTAGTTTATTTAAAAAAAACAGCCTCGCCTCTGATTCAATCGTTCTAAAGTTGTGTAACGAATAGCGATGTGATAGTAAGCTGGTTGGCGTTAGGACCCAAGGGGAAGCCTTTAATTCCGGGATAAGACTAAATGTCCCATTGCCTCCGGGTCCAATTTATGTGTCGGAAGGTCTCGACATTCAGACATGCGAGTTGGCAGGCACCAGGATTAACTTTCCACAGTCTACGATTCATTGTGCAGTCCAGTTCCTCCACGGTGTTTTGACTACCAAAAGTTGAGTTGCAACAATCCTCGGTTTGCGAGCACTGAAACAACCAGTGCCTTTTCCTCCTCAAACCAAAAAAGATTTTTTTTAAAAAAGAGAAAAAAATCCTCCACACATGGGGGAAACGAGATACACCTCTGGAGGTGATATTTTAAATACAAATATATAATTACAAAAAAATCTTTACAAGAAGCTATTTACAAGGTACATTACAGTACTTGAAATATAGTCTGTCACACCTCAGAAAGTAGGACTCTCAAGTCAGAATGTGGGAATCTCATTTCAGACAGTGGGACCCTCACATCCTCAGAAAGTGGGAATCACACACCTCAAAGTGGAAATCTCATATTTCAGAAAGTGGGAACCTCACACCTCAAAGTGGGAATCTCAAGTCAGAAAGTGGGACCCTCAAGTCAAAGTGGTGATCACACATTTCACAAAGTGGGACCCTCACAAGTCAGAAAGTGGGAATCTCACAAGTCAGAAAGTGGGAATCACACATTTCAGAAAGTGGGTGCCACATACCTCAGAAAGTGGGTGCCACAGACCTCACAAAGTGGGACTTTTGAGTCTGTGTGTGTTCTCTCTCCCTTCCTCTCGGAATGGTGATTTTAATTTTTTGCTTTTAAAAAAAGACAGGAGTTTCCCGCTCACACCGTGGTCTCGCCGTGTTTGCTGTTCGTCAGTCTGGTGTAGAACTTGCGCCACGAGTGCAGAGTCTTGCCCGACCAGATCCAGAAGCCAGAGGTGATGCCCACGATGAGGGTCATGAGGTACTTGATCATGTAGACGGTGAAGTCGGGCCGCATGGGCGGGCGCGGGGCGCGGGGGCAGGGGATGGCGTACGCCTTGCACGCCTGGCCGACCCAGCTGCGCTGCCACTGCGGGCGGAAGGCCTGCTCGTAGAAATAGCAGGCGATGACGATGGTGGCGGGCACGGTGTAGAGCACGCTGAAGACGCCGATGCGCACCATCAGCTTCTCCAGCTTCTCGGTCTTGGTGCCGTCGTGCTTCATGATGGTGCGGATGCGGAACAGGGAGACGAAGCCGGCCAGCAGGAAGGAGGTGCCGATGAAGAGGTAGACGAAGAGCGGCGCCAGCACGAAGCCCCGCAGCGCGTCCACGTTGTGCAGGCCCACGAAGCAGACCCCGCTCAGCACGTCGCCGTCCACCTGGCCCACGGCCAGGATGGTGATGGTCTTGATGGCCGGCACGGCCCAGGCCGCCAGGTGGAAGTACTGCGAGTTGGCCTCGATGGCCTCGTGGCCCCACTTCATGCCGGCCGCCAGGAACCAGGTGAGGGAGAGGATGACCCACCAGATGGAGCTGGCCATGCCGAAGAAGTAGAGCATCATGAAGAGGATGGTGCAGCCCTCCTTCTTGGTGCCCTGCGCCACGGTGCGGTAGCCGTCGTCGGCGAAGCGCTCGTTGCACACCGCCCGCTCCTCCAGCAGGAAGCCGGCGATGTAGGCCACGGCCACCATGGTGTAGCAGCCCGACAGGAAGATGATGGGCCGCTCGGGGTAGCTGAAGCGCGGCATGTCCACCAGGTAGGTGAGCACGGTGAAGAGGGTGGAGGCGCAGCACAGCACCGACCAGATGCCGATCCAGACGCGGGCGAAGCGCAGCTCCTCGGGCCCGAAGTACATGAGGCCGTGCCCGCGGCCCGGCTCGCAGGGGGCGCCGCAGTCCTTCTCGCCCAGGAAGCGGTAGTTGAGGTAGCCGGGCACCTTCAGCACCCGCGGGCACACAAAGTGCTGGTGCGGCGACGACGGCGGCGGCGGCAGCGGGCCCCGCGGGTAGACGGTGCCGGTCCCCGGGCCGGGCTCGGGCAGCGACTGGGTGGGGTCCAGGGTCGGGCTGCCCCGCTCCGTGTTGTTCTGGCCCACGCACAGGTCGAGGGAGCCGTGCACCGGGAAGTTCTCGCAGCGCAGGCTCTCGGGCCACTGGAAGCCGAACTTGTTCATCAGCGCCTCGCAGCCCTGGCGGGCCCGCTCGCACAGCGAGCGGCAGGGCGGGATGGCCTGCTCCAGCACCGTGCACACCGGCGCGTACATGGAGCACAGGAAGAACTTGAGCTCGGGCGAGCACTGCACCTTGACCAGCGGGTAGAACTGGTGCACCTCCAGGCCCGCGTCCTCCTGGTTGGTGTGCCCCAGCAGGTTGGGCATGATGGTCTGGTTGTACGCGATGTCCGTGCACAGCGGGATGGAGATGGGCTGGCAGAAGCCGTGGTCGGGGATGGAGATGCCCCTCTCGCTGTTGTACTGTCCCTGTGGCCGGACCGCTCCCGGAGCCTGCAGCAGCAGCAGCAGATGAAGCGCCAGCAGCCAGCGAGCGCTCGCAACTTTGCCCAGATCCAGATGGAAACAATTACTCACAGCCATACTTTTTTCTTCCCTCGCTCTTTCCTTCTCTCCAAACAACTTCGCGGCAGCAATTGATTCCACGGCATTAAAACAAAAAGTTTTCGTTTTGTTGTCGCTTTAAAATTTCGGACGCCGGAGTTTGGAGATGTGATTTGTCGCCCGAAGAGAACAACGCTGGAAGTAATTCAAACGCCGAAAGGAAAAGGAGAGTCCCAACCCGAGCAGCAAGCAAGCCAGCTCCGCGACTCCACTGTCCATTCGTGTCACTCCATCAGCTCCCCGCCGCCTGTTTCCAGGCGCCCACCTCCCCCAGTTCTCTCCGCCCGGCTGCTCAACACGGCATCAGCAAGGGGTGCCTTGAAACCGGCTCGGTGCATTCCTCTATCCGCCAACTCGAGCCAATCGCGAGCCGATCCCGGCCCAGCCCGAGCCAAAGGGAGCGCCCTGATTGGTTGGCGGCCGTGCGGAAATTTGAATAATTGGCACCATTGGCTGGATGTTTAGCGCGGGGGGGGGGGGGGGGAGAGTTGGGGCTGCGAGCCCGGGGAGCGGCCACTCAGCTGGGGCTTCACTTCCAACTATGTCCCCGGTCAGTGGCTAGCCAGGGCGGTGGGGAGTTATACAGGACTCACAACCTTGGGGGCTTCACTCACCCTCTCTGTCCCCGATCAGTGGGCTAGCCAGAGCGGTGGGAAGTTACAGGACTCAGCACTCTGGGACTTCACTCACACTCTGCCTTACCCCGGTCAGTTGGGCTGGCCAGAGCGGTGGGAAGTTCCAGGACTAACACCCTGGGCTTTGCACCGCTGTAACCCCCAGGGAAGCTGAGTTTTAAGGGCAGGGTGAAGGAAGAGGGAGGCGCCAGGGTGCTGAGCACACCGATGGTAAACAGAGTTAAGGGTTGTAGAAAGGAATGTGAATGAAACACGTCTGAGGATACGAGAGGGAGCTGATCTTTTTGAGTGTTCTAGGAAGGCGTGTGCGAGAGAGAGAGAGAGAGTTAGGAGGCTGAAAATTTCAGGGACGTGGGGACCAAGGAAGGGGAGTTGGGGCTCTGGGCTTGGGCAGTGTAAGTCGTAAACTTGACGAGAGTTTACAAGGGCATGGTTCAGGCACTGCAAGTGTTCCGAGTTCGAGATAGATGTTGTCGGCGCTGCGAGATTCCCAGATGTTTAGCGGTTTAGGTCTGAGTTGGGGGACAGCTGGGGTGGGAACTTATTCAGGAGGACGAAACAAGGATGAAAAGCTCTCCCCCCAGCATACACAACCAAATGTCACTCCCCATGAGTTTTGTTTCTCTCCGCCCAGTGAGTAACGAGGGCATTCGACCTAACTTTTCGACGTTCAGGTTTTATTTGCAACCACGAAAATTACTGCGTGAATCTGGCATTAGGGCTGAGTTATTTTGCAGTTTTTTTTTCGTTTATAAGCCCAGCAAGTTACGACAGCTTTTTACAGTTGAACTAAATCACGAAATAGCAAAAAAAAGCATTTAAAATTCAGCGTGAATTTTGAAAGTAAGTGCACTGGCATTTTTATTACAAACAAAATAGAATTTGAGAGGATTATAAACCATAACAAGAACACTTCAATCATGACTGTCTCCAAGCTGATGCAACACATAATGTACAAAAAATTCCCTTATTGGGTTGAGTTAAAGCGATTCTTTTTTAAACGCGGCATGTCGCAGCACGTTGACAGTTAAGTACGTCCCTACTTCCCCATATTATTTAATCTCGTCAACAATAATTCGTTGGTATGATCGTCGATGTTTGGAGTGTTTTGGCAACCTGTTGTCGAATTTCATTCATTGTGATACAGTGCTATCGAAATAAGGCAATAATTGTTTCTTGTCTAAATCAGTTAGGTCTGTTATCAGCTCCTGCTTTGAAAGCACTTTACAAGCGAGACTTTGAGGAGAAGTGACAATAATTTGACGCCACGGTGCCGAGGCCAGAAAAGGCTGACAATCATTCGGGCATCATGGACATTAGCAGATAAATAGATTGATAAATTAAAGGAATCACAGGGCGCGCTGGCTGTTAAACACAGCAATTATTAGAATTTTGATATATTTGCCGTTTATTGTGATAACAGCAATGACTTGCATTTATATAGTGCTTTTCAAGACCACTGCACACCTTTAATCGCATTACAGCAAATGGAGAAAAGCAAATTGCTGCCGATGCTGGAATCTGAAACCAAAAGAGAAAATGCTGGAAAACCTCAGCAGGTCTGGCAGCATCTGTAAGGACAGAAAAGAGCTGACGTTTCGAGTCCAGATGACCCTTTGTCAAATCAAGTCAAATGGAGTACTTTTGCATTAGCTGTTGAAGTGCGGGAAAAGCGGCAGCCAATTTCCACAACTAACAATGTGATAATCACCAGATAATCCGTTTTGGGAAGTTGACAAATATTGACCAGTGCACAAGGGTTAACTCCCCTATTCTTCAAATAGTTTCATGAAGCTGGCAAGATTTCCATCTCTGACCATAGGTAGATAATGACTGGAACTTTCCTCTCCCACCCGCCACAGGAATCGTAGCGGGTGGGGGAGGGGGTGGGAGAAGGACCATACAAAGGTCCGTTGATCTCAGGTGGGATTTTCTGGTCTTGGGGTGAGCACGGCTGGAAAATCCCACCCTTATTGAAAAATCAATGTGGCAAGTGCTGAATTGTGATGATACAAATAAAATAAGCAATCATAGTTCATGACATTTTCTTCTTATACAGTCCCTCAGAGCCAAAGATGACTTGCTTTCACACTAAAAATGAGTTCTGAGGAGTCCAGTGCATAACCTACAGAGATTACCTGCACAGGAGGTGCAGACTGTGTTTGGTGGAGCGGGTGGGTAGGGTGCTCGGATTGCAAAGCTGTCCTTTTGCTGTTGACGCTTGGCTTCAGTTTGCTCTTGGTGATGAAATCTAAGGGGTTCAGCTCTTTCCCAGAATTCTTCCCTCTATTTAGCACAGTCTTGGGCCAGGGATCCCTAGGTGTCAGTGGAGATGTTGCACTTTTTCAAGGAGACTTTGATGATGTTTATGAAACGTTTCCTCTGCCTTTCCGGGGGCTCATTTGCTGTGTTGAAGCTCAGAGTAGAGCGCTTGTTTCAGGAGTCTCACGTCATGCACATGGATGATGTGGCCCACCCAGTGGAATTGATTGAGCATTGTCAATACTTCAGTGCTGGGGGTGTTGACCTGAGCAAGGACATTGATGTTGGTACGTCAAATTGCCAATGGATTTACAGGACCTTGCAGAGGCAGCGCTGGTGATACTTTCCCAGGGTTTTGAAGTTTCTGATGTATATAGTCCACATCTCTGAAGATCTTGGTCTTACAGATGTTTAGTGTAAGGCCCATTTTCTTGCTCACCTCGGTGAAGGTGTTAACGATGACTTGGAACTCGGCCTCCAATTGTGTGCAGACACAGGCGTTGTCTGTATACTGCAGTTCAATGAGAGCAGAAGGGATGATCTTGGATCTGGTCTGCAGGAGCCAGAGGTTGAATAGAACATAGAACATAGAAAGCCACAGCACAAACAGGCCCTTCGGCCCACAAGTTGCGCCGATCACATCCCCACCTCTAGGCCTATCTATAGCCCTCAATCCCATTAAATCCCATGTACTCATCCAGAAGTCTCTTAAAAGACCCCAACGAGTTTGCCTCCACCACCACCGACGTCAGCCGATTCCACTCACCCACCACCCTCTGAGTGAAAAACTTACCCCTGACATCTCCTCTGTACCTACCCCCCAGCACCTTAAACCTGTGTCCTCTCGTAGCAACCATTTCAGCCCTTGGAAATAGCCTCTGAGAGTCTACCCTATCCAGACCTCTCAACATCTTGTAAACCTCTATCAGGTCACCTCTCATCCTTCGTCTCTCCAGGGAGAAGAGACCAAGCTCCCTCAACCTATCCTCATAAGGCATGCCCCCCAATCCAGGCAACATCCTTGTAAATCTCCTCTGCACCCTTTCAATGGCTTCAACATCTTTCCTGTAATGAGGTGACCAGAACTGCGCGCAGTACTCCAAGTGGGGTCTAACCAGGGTCCTATAAAGCTGCAGCATTATCTCCCGACTCCTAAACTCAATCCCTCGATTAATGAAGGCCAGTACGCCGTACGCCTTCTTCACCGCATCCTCCACCTGCGAGGCCGATTTAAGAGTCCTATGGACCCGGACCCCAAGGTCCTTCTGATCCTCTACACTGCTAAGAATGGTACCCTTCATATTATACTGCTGCTTCATCCCATTGGATCTGCCAAAATGGATCACCACACACTTATCCGGGTTGAAGTCCATCTGCCACTTCTCCGCCCAGTCTTGCATTCTATCTATGTCTCGCTGCAACTTCTGACATCCCTCCAAACTATCCACAACACCACCTACCTTGGTGTCGTCAGCAAACTTACCAACCCATCCCACCACTTCCTCATCCAGGTCATTTATGAAAATGACAAACAGCAAGGGTCCCAGAACAGATCCCTGGGGCACTCCACTGGTCATTGACCTCCATGCAGAGAAAGACCCCTCCACAGCCACTCTCTGCCTTCTGCAGGCAAGCCAGTTCTGGATCCACAAGGCAACAGCCCCTTGGATCCCATGCCCTCTCACTTTCTCAAGAAGTCTTGCATGGGGGACCTTATCGAACGCCTTGCTGAAGTCCATATAGACCACATCCACCGCTCTTCCTTCGTCAATGTGTTTGGTCACATTTTCAAAGAACTCAACCAGGCTCGTAAGGCACGACCTGCCCTTGACAAAGCCGCGCTGACTACTTTTGATCATACTAAACTTCTCTAGATGATCATAAATCCTGTCTCTCAGGATCCTCTCCATCAACTTACCAACCACTGAGGTTAGACTCACCGGTCGGTAATTTCCCGGGCTGTCCCTGTTCCCTTTCTTGAATATAGGGACCACATCTGCAATCCTCCAATCCTCCGGAACCTCTCCCGTCTCCATCGACGATGCAAAGATCATCGCCAAAGGCTCCGCAATCTCCTCCCTCGCCTCCCACAGTAACCTGGGGTACATCCCATCCGGTCCCGGCGACTTACCAACCTTGATGCCATTCAATAGTTCCAACACATCCTCTTTCTTTATGTCCACATGCTCGATCCTTTCTGTCCACCGCAAACCAGCAGTACAACCACCCAGATCCCTTTCCACCGTGAATACCGAGGTAAAGTATTCATTAAGCAGCTCCGCCATTTCTAACGGTTCCGCACAAACTTTTCCCCCTTCACCTTTTAAGGGTCCTATGCCTTCACATCTCATCCTTTTACTCTTGACATATTTGTAGAAAGCCTTGGGATTCTCCTTAATCTTACCCGCCAAGGCCTTCTCATGACCCCTTCTCGCTCTCCTAATTTCCTTCTTAAGCATAGATTCCCATTTGCTCTGTAGTTCAGCTCCACTCCAGCTGAGAATGAGATGGAGCATTGCAATAAGTAAGATTGAGAGGAGTGTTAGTGCAATGACACGTCTTTGCTTGACTCGAGTCCAAACGTGAATTTATTCTGGTGGATTCATTGATCAGGATTATAGATTGAATGTCATCATTGTTAGGGACCAGATCAGAAACGCCAAGGTATATCATGAAGTTAACCTAGACCCTAACCTCTCCTTCCGATTTTGGCATTAGAGTGAGCATAAGGTATTTCCCTCCAGGTATGATTCAAATGACCCACTAGGAAGCTTTTATCAAAACAAATTTTATTTAAGAACACAGTTATGATATAATGAAAAGAATGAGCTAACTTTTACCAATTAACTTACTAATTTACTTAATCATGACAAAATATAATTCTTAATAGTTATCCATATCCATTATTCCAATTTAGCAGTATCCCCATTGACATAAATCCCTTCTTCAGAACCAGTTAGTACCAAAAACTAAATATGCTCACATGGATGTTAGATTTCCAGCCTTTTAACACTTCTGGACAGAGATCCAGACAGACACCGATCTTCTGACTTTTTTACAGCAGAATCTCAGAGAAAGAGTCTTATTTCCAGGCAGATTCCAGTCACCAACTTCAGAGAGGGGAAAATAGAGGCATTGCTCTCTAACAACTCCAAGCAATATCTGACTTGTATAGTCTGTGTAAGCTTAGCTCCACCCAGTCACATGATGTGTTCCTTGTCAATCATTCTAATCAAGCCCTACTCTGCAAAATCCCAAGGGAACACTAAAAACAACAGTATAGCATTTGCCCAGATTAAAACAAATATTCCAGCAATTATATGGCTGCAGTAACAATAGAAAATGGTGGTTATAGACCCAGCAGCACCGATAATAAAAAGAACGGCTAAAACAGACCCTGCACAAGAAGCATTACAAATACATTTCTTAAAGGCACAGTATCGTCACATCGTGGAACAAGTGGAGGATGGTGACAAACCTTTGGGGGCTGCTGAAATGGAGACGGACACTCCATAATCCCTCGTGGTTGACAGCATCAAGGGCCTTTGTGAGGTCAAAGAAGGCTATGAAAAAGGGGTGCAATAGTCTGCATTTCTTTTCTCGTTGCCACATCGTGAAGATCATGTCCATGTGCCCTTTCATATTGTGAATCATTAAATAAAATTTAAAATAATAAAAGGTTGTGTGCAATTATCATTTCAGCTTACAAATAATTACAATACGTTTCAAAATACAGGTATCCTCAATTGGCAGAATAGAAATGAAACATCTACTACACTGCATTCGTATCAAAGTTCATAGATTATATGTTGTCAGGTTGTGTTCATTAAATTTTCAAATTATTTACAAACCATTATGGGTTTTATAAAGTAGGGATTTGCTTGTTTTGTAGGCTGTTAATTCTACATCTTATTTGTGAAATGGTGTCTTTTCTCCTTTATTCCATCGTACATTTACTTTTGTGTGTTTGTGGCAAGAGATCATGGCAATGTGAGGTCGGATTCAAGAGTTTCCTCATGAAGCCAAGACAGAGCTTTTTCCACCTTTCAACAAGGGGACACACAGGGTGAGATTTTACAGTCTCGCTCATCCCAAAACCGTAAGATCCCACCTGAGGTCAATGGACCTTTTCATGATCCGCCCCCTCCAATTCCTGTGGCAGGCGGGGTGGTAAAATTCCGGTCACAATGTTATTTAATTATGTCAGAGTAGCTCTGGTATGCATTGCCTTGGATCAGTCAGACAACGCAACATTTCTCAATAATGCAGTGTCGGTCTAGATTCCTGGAGTCGGACTGGATACTGGAACAAGTGAGAGTGTTACCAAATGAACCATGGATGACTCATTGGGCAGGATTTTACAGCCTCGCTTGTCCCGAAACCATAAAATACCACCCAAGGTCAATGGACCCTTCCATAGTCCACCCCTCGCATGCTCTGATTCTTGTGGCAGGCGGGGCGATAAAATTCCAGCCACTATGTCACTGCTTTTTGATTTGAATTATTATTTGATTTATTATTGTCACATGTATTAACATATAGTGAAAAGTATTGTTTCTTGCGTGCTATACAGACAAAGCATATTGTTCACAGAGAAGGAAATGAGAGAGTGCAGAATGTAATGTTACAGCCAGAGCTGGGGTGTAGAGAAAGATCAACTTAATGCAAGGTAAGTCCATTCAAAAGTCTGACAGCAGCAGAGAAGAAGCTGTTCTTGAGTCAGTTGGTACGTGACCTCAGACTTTTGTATCTTTTACCTGATGGAAGAAGGTGGAAGAGAGAATGTACGGGGTGCGTGGTGTCCTTAATTATGCTGGCTGCTTTGCAGAGGCAGCGGGAAATGTAGACAGAGTCAATGGATGGGAGCCTGGTTTGCATGATGGATTGGGTTACATTCACAACCTTTTGTGGTTCTTTGCGGTCTTGGGCAGAGCAGGAGCCATAGCAAGCTGTGATACAACCAGAAATAATGCTTTCTATGGTGCATCTGTAAAGGTTGGTGAGAGTCATAGCTGACATGCCAAATTTCCTTAGTCTTCTGAGAAAATAGAGGCATTGGTGGTCTTTCTTAACTATAGCATTGGCCTGGGGGGACCAGGACAGGTTGTTGGTGATCTGGACACCTAAAAACCTGAAGCTCTCAACCTTTTCTATTTAGTCCCCATTGACATAGACAGGGGCATGTTCTCCTTTATGCCTCCTGAAGTTGATGACAATCTCCTTCATTTTGTTGACATTGAGGGAGAGATTATTGTTGCCACACCAGTTCACCAGATTCTCTATCTCATTCCTGTACTGTCTCGTCATCGTTTGAGATCCGACCCACAATGGTGGTGTCGTCAGCAAACTTGAAAATCGAATTGGAGGGGAATTTGGCCACACAGTCATAGGTGTATAGTAGGGGGCTGAGAACACAGCCTTGTGGGGCACCAGTGTTGAGGATGATCGTGGAGGAGGTGTTGCCTGTCCTTACTGATTGTGGTCTGTGAGTTAGGACGTTCAGGATCCAGTTGCAGAGGGAGGTGCCGAGGCCCAGGCCACAGAGTTTGGAGATGAGTTTCGTGGGAATAATGATGTTGAAGGCTGAGCTGTAGTCAATAAATAGGAGTCTGACATAGGTGTATTTGTTATCTAGGTGTTCCAGGGTTGAATGCAGTGCCAGAGAGATGGCATCTACTGTGGACCCGTTGCAGTGGTAGGCAAATGGTAGTGGATCCAGGTAGTCCGGGAGGCTGGAATTGATTCGTGCCATGACTAGCCTTTCGAAGCACTTCATAATGATGGATGACAGAGCCACTGGCTGATAGTCATTAAGGCACGCTGCTTCGTTTTTCTTAGGTACCAGGATATTGGTTGTCTTCTTGAAGCAGACAGGGACCTCAGATTGTTGTAAAGCTTCCTAAGCTATTTTCCGATGTGAATACATTTTAAAAACTGAAAATCAGCATGACCCCGAATGCCAGCAAAAACAAAACAGCAATACATCAGCATAGTAACTCTCAGTATATAATTATTAAAGTTTGCAATTACAATACGCATCCTATGCACGTTATGTTTTAACATATTTTGTGAAGATATTTCATGCACTCTCCATCTCCCCGGTGAAAGAAGCCTCAGCGAAGCCCCTCTCCAAGCCATGCATGTGTTGCAATAAGCTCCTCTTCCCTGCTACACACACACACAATGTCCCTCTTTCCAATCTTCTCTTTCCCCTACTCAATCACTCTTCAGTCTCTTTCCCAATCTGCCACCCCCACTCAGGAGCCCCTCTTCCCAATGACCCAACTTCCACTCAGTCATTACCTCAGCAACCCTTCCTACCAAGCCCCAGCCGCACTCACCCAGCAGAACCTCTGTCCAACCTCCCCCCTCAACAGAGTCCTCAATATTGACTCCAATCCCCATGAAGTCTCATGGCATCAGATCAAATATGAGCAAGGAAACTTTCTGCTGATTACTACCTACTGCGGCTTCTCAGCTGATGAATCAGTACTTGGAGGAAGCATGAGGATGGCATGGACAGAAAATGTACTCTGGGTGGAGAATTTCAATGTCCATCACCACGAATGGCTCGGTAGCACCACTACTGACCAAGCTGGCTGATCCCTAAAAGACATAGCTGCTAGATTGGGTCTGTGGCATGTTGTGAAGGAACCGACAAGAGGGGAAAACCTACCTGACCTCATCCTGATGAATTTACCTGTAGCAGATGCATCTGTCCATCACAGTATTGGTAGGAACGATCACTGCACAGTCCATGTGGAGACAAAGTCCCGCTTTCACATTGAGGATAGCCTCCATTGTGATGTGTAACATTACCAGCATGCTAAGTTGGTTAGATTTTGAACAGATCTTGCAATTCAAAACTGGATATCCACGAGGTGCTGTGGACCATCAGCCGCAGCAGAATTGTATTCAACCACAATCTGTAATCTCATGGCTTGCACATTCCCCACTCTACCATTACCATGGAACCAAGGATCCATTATGGTTCAATGAAGAATGCAGGAGGGTATGCCATGAGCAACACCGGGCGTACCTAAAAATGAACCTGGTGAAGTTACAACGCAGGCCTACTTATATGTCAAACAGCAGAAACAGCATGTCATAGATAGAGCTAAGTGAATCACACCCAGCTGATGAGACCCAAACTCTGCATGCGTTCCAGTCATGAATGGTGGTGGATAATTAAACAACTAACAGGAGGAGGTGTCTCCACAAATATCTTCATCTTCAATGATGGTGGGGGAGATGGGGCGGGGGGGGGGGGGGGTGCCTTGCACATCAGTACAAAAGATAAGGCTGAAGCATTTGCAAATATCTTCAGCCAGAAGTGCAAAGTGGATGATCCATCTCAGTCTCCTCCTGAGCTCCCCAGCATCATAGATGTCATTCTTCAGCCAATTCGATTTACTCCATGTGATGTCAAGAAACAACTGAAGACTCTGGATACTGCAAAGACTACAGGCCCTGACAACATTCCAGCAATTGTATTGATGACTTGTGCTCCAGAACTAGCTGCACCCCAAGTCAAGCTGTTCCAGTACAGCTATCACACTGATATCTACCCAGCAATGTGGAAAATTGCTAAAATATGTCCTGTCCCCAAAAAGCAGGACAAATCCAAACTGGCTAATTACTGTTCCATCAGTCTAGTCTTGATCATCAGCAAAGTGATGGAAGGTGTCATTAGCAGTGCTATCAAGCAGTACATACTCAGTATTGACCTGTGCGCTAATGCTCATTTTGGGTTACAGCTGGGCTACTCAGTTCCTGACCTCTTATAGGCTTGGTCCAAACATGGACAAAAGAGTTGAACTCAAAACGTGAGGTGAAACTGACTGCCTTTGATATCAAGACAGCATTTGATGGACTTTGGCAGCAGGGAGCCCAAGCAAAACTCGGAAATCAATGGGAATCAGGGAAAACTCTCCATTGGCTGGAGCCATACCTAGCACAAAGGAAGATGGTTGTGGTTGTTGGAGATCAATCATCTCAGTTCAAGACATCACTGCTGGAATTCCTCAGACTCACCATCTTTGGGGGGGGGCATGGTGGTACAGTGGTTAGCACTGCTGCCTCACAGCACCAGGGACCTGGGTTCGATTCCCAGCTTGAGTCACTCACTGTCTGTGCGGAGTTTGCACATTCTCCCCGTGTATGCGTGGGTCTCCTCCTGGTGCTCTGGTTTCCTCCCACAGTCCAAAGATGTGCAGGTTAGGTGCATTGGCTATGCTAAATTCTCCCTCAGTGTACCCAAACAGGCACTGGAGTGTGATGACTAGGGGATTTTCACAGTAACTTCATTGCAGTATGAATGTAAGCCTACTTGTGACTAATAAATAAACTTTGCTTTTCAACTGCTTCATCAATGACATTCTCTTCATCATGAGGTCAGAAGTAGGAATGTTCACTAATTATTGTACAATGTTCAACACCATTGGCATACTCAGATACTGAAGCAGTCCATATCCATGTGCAGCAAGATCTGGATGATATACAGGCTTGGGCTGATAAGTGGGAAGTAACATTCATGCAACACAAGTGCTAGGCAATGACCAACTGCAACAAGAGAAAATCTAACCATCTATCTATGAATTCAATGACATTACCATCACTGAATCTCCACTATCAACATCCTGGGGGTTGCCATTAATGCAAAATGGAACTGAAACAGTGGTACAAATACTGTGGCTCGAGGAACAGGTCAGAGGCTGGAATTCTGCAACACGTAATTTACTTCTTGACTCCACAAAGCTTGTCTACCATCTGCAAGTTTCAAGTCAGGAGTGTGATGGAATACTCTCCACTTGCCTGGATGAGTGCAGCCCCAACAACACTCAAGAATCTCAACAACATCCAGGATGGAGTAGCCTGCTTGATTGGCACCTCAACCACCACTTAAACATTCACTCCCTCCACCAGTGAAGCATAGTGGCATCAGTGTGTACCATTGACAAGATGCACTGCAGCACCTTGCTCCTTCCTTTTCCATGCCATTATTATGACATTACACCTGTCTATTTGCAACATTGGTGTCACATTTGACTCTGGGATGAACTTCTGTTTTTATACTCATTCACTAGACAGCCTTGTTCCATTCTGTAACTTCACCTGCCTTAGCTTGTCTGCCACTGAAACCTTTATTCATACCTTTATTACCTCTAAATCTGACTATTCCAAAGCTTTCCTAGCTGGTTTCCCACAGTCCACCCTCCACAAACTTGAGTTCACCCAAAAATCTACTGTCTGTGTCTTAACTCACCATAAGTGCTATTCACCTCTATAGAAAAATCCTGATCTTAAAATCTGCATCCTTTCAAATTTTTCCATGGCCTCCCCCTCCTTATCTCTGTAATTGCCTCCAGCCTCACAACCCATTGAGATAATTAATTGGAGGAAAATTGTGCCCATCCAGTGCTAGATGATGGAAAAGCAGTCTACTGAGTTAGGACTAATTAATGACCCCAGAGTAAAGACACTCTTTGATAGCAGCGACCACAATATGATTGAATTTTACATTCAGCTTGAAACAGAGAAGAGTGGGTCTGAGACTAGTATTATAAACTTAAATAAGGGCAACTATGCAGACATGAAAGATGAGCTAGCTGAAATTAACTGGGATATTAGGCAACAGGATAAATCAATAGAAGAGCAGTGGCAGACATTTAAGGGGATATTTCAGAATATTCAGAGTAAGTATATTTCTACTATTAAAAAAAAATCTAAGGGGAGGACCCACCATCCCAAAAGCATCAAACTTAAGGAAAAAGCATATCATTTCACAAAGATGAGTGACAGGTCAGATGACAGCTTAGAATGACTGAAAGGTTAATCAGGAGAAAGAAATTAGAGTATGAGAGGAAGAAGGCTGGAAATGTTAAAATCAATAGCAAGAGTTTGTACAGATATTACAAAAGGAAAAGAGTAAGGAAAGTGAGTGTTGATCATCTAGACAGTGAGAATGGGAGTTAATAGTAGATAATAAGAAAATGGCAGATGAAATGAACAAATATTTTGCTTCTGTCTTCACTACTGAGGATACAAAAAACATTTCAGTAATAATTGTAAATCAAGAGTTGGAGGGAGAGGGGAACTTGGTGAAGTTACAATCATTAGGGAAGCAGTACTGAGCAAACTGATGGAGCTATGGCTGATAAATCTCTGGGTCCTGATGGACTTCACCCGAGGGTCTTAAAAGCAGTGGCTAATGAGGTTGTAGATGCATCGGTGTTAATTTTCCAAAATTCAGTGGATTCTGGAAAGGTTCCATCAGATTGGGAAGTATACCCCCTCAATTCAAGAAGGGAGGAAGGCAGAAAACAGGAAACAATAGGCCAGTTAACTTGAAGGTGCTCGAATCAATCATTAAGGTGGTTATAGCTGGGCACTTATAAAAACTCAAGGTAATTGAGAAGAGTCAACATGTTTTTGTGAAAGGGAAATCATGGTCAACCAATTTATTGGAGTCCTTTGAAGGAGTAATGTGCTGTGGAAAGAGGGAAACCTTTGAAGTACTGGACTTGGATTTCCAGAAGGCATTTGATAAGGTGCCACATTAAAGTTTATTGACAAAAATAAAAGCTCATGGTATCAGGAGTAACATATTAGCATGCATAGTAGAAAATAGAGTGTGCATAAATGGGTGATTTTCTGATGGCAGGATGTAACGAGTGGAGTCCCGCAGGGGTCTGTGCTGGGACTTCAACTTATTAAAATTTACATCAATGACTTAGATGAGGGGAGCAAAGGCATGGTAACTAAATTTGCAGATTACACAAAGATAGGTAGGAAAACATGTTGTGAAGAGGATATAAGACATTTGGGGATGGATATAAACAGGTTGAGTGAATGGGCAAAAAATCTGGCAGATGGAGCATAATATGAGAAAATGCAAAGTTGCTCACATCAGCAGACAGCATGAAGAGAAGAATATTGAAGTGGAGAATGATGGCAGAATTCTGAGGTGCAGAGTGATCTAAGTGTTCTAGCGCATGAGTAACAAAAAGTTAGTATGCAGGTACAAATATTTAAGAAAGCTAATTGAATGGTATGCTTTATTACAAGAAGAATTGAACATGAAAGTAAGGATGCTATGCTTCAGTTCTCCAGAACATTGGTGCGACCACATCTCGAATACTATGTGCAGTTTTGGTTTCCTTACTTAAGGAAGAATAAATGTGGCTTAGAGGTAGGGGAGTTTACAAGATTGATACCTGGAATGAGTGGGTTGCCTTATGAGGATAGGTTGGAACGGCTGGGCTTGTTTCTACTGGAGTTTAGAAGAGGGATGACTCGATTGAAATAAATAAGATTCTGAATGATCCTGACAAGCCAGTATGAATGAGCCCTCATGTAGGTGAACTAGGGGCCATTGATTTAAAATTAGGTGGCAGCCTTTTAGGACAGAGATAAGAAGAATTTATTCCATTACAGAGTTGTGAGACTTTGGAACTCTTCTGCCTCTATAGGCAGGGAGGGCAGAGTCATTGAATATCTTTAAAGTGGAAGCAGATAGATTCTTTCAGGCAAAGGAATAAAAGTTTATCTGGGATAGATGGGAATGTGGAATTAGAAACACAACCAGATCAGCCACAATCTTATTAAATGGTGGAGCAATCTCGAGGGGTTGAATCGCCTACTTCTGCCCCTATTTCATATGTATGGAATAGGCATGACTGTACTGAACAAAGAACAAAGAACAGTACAGCACAGGAAACAGGCCCTTCGGCCCTCCAAGCCTGTGCCGCTCATTGGTCCAACTAGACCATTCGTTTGTATCCCTCCATTCACAGACTGCTCATGTGACTATCCAGGTAAGTCTTAAACGATGCCAGCGTGTCTGCCTCCACCACCCTACTTGGCAGCGCATTCCAGGCCCCCACCACTCTCTGTGTAAAAAAACGTCCCTCTGATATCTGAGTTATACCTCGCCCCTCTCACCTTGAGCCCGTGACCCCTCGTGATCGTCACCTCCGACCTGGGAAAAAGCTTCCCACTGTTCACCCTATCTATACCCATCATAATTTTGTACACCTCTATTAGGTCTCCCCTCATTCTCCGTCTTTCCAAGGAGAACAAGCCCAGTTTACCCAATCTCTCCTCATAGCTAAGACTCTCCATACCAGGCAACATCCTGGTAAACCTTCTCTGCACTCTCTCTAAAGCCTCCTTCTGGTAGTGTGGCGACCAGAACTGGACGCAGTACTCCAAATGTGGCCTAGCCAGCATTCTATAGAGCTGCAACATCAGACTCCAGCTTTTATACTCTATACCCCATCCTATAAAGGCAAGCATACCATATGCCTTCTTCACCACCTTCTCCACCTGTGCTGCCACCTTCAAGGATTTGTGGACTTGCACACCTAGGTCCCTCTGTGTTTCTATACTCTTGATGGCTCTGCCATTTATTGTATAACTCCTCCCGACATTAGTTCTTCCAAAATGCATCACTTCACATTTATCTGGATTAAATTCCAACTGCCATTTCTCCGCCCAATTTTCCAGCCTATCTATATCCTCTGTATTGTCCGACAATGTTCATCGCTATCCAGAAGTCCAGCCATCTTCGTGTCATCCACAAACTTGCTGATAGCACCAGTGACACTTTCTTCCAAATCATTTATATATATCACAAATAGCAGAGGTCCCAGTACAGAGCCCTGCGGAACACCACTGGTCACAGACCTCCAGCCGGAAAAAGACCCTTTGACTGTTACCCACTGTCTCCTGTGGCCAAACCAGTTTTCTACCCATCTAGCCACCTCTCCTTGTATCCCATGAGCCTTAAGCTTCTTAACCAACCTGCCATGAGGGACTTTGTTAAATGCCTTACTGAAATCCATACAGACTGGTGTCTTCCAATGTCTCTCCCTCTTTCTATCTCACTTTCCTCCTTTAAGACGCTCCTTAAAACACACCACTTTGATCAAGCTTTTGCTCAACTGACCTTTTATGTGTTTCAGTGTTATATGGTTATGATATTCTTATGAAGGACCTTGGAAAGTTTTATTACATTAAATGCTCTATATTTATATAAATTGTTGTTGTAGATAACCATCTTCTGCTAGCAGTGCTGAGTGGATGATCTATGGTGACCTCTTCCTGAGGTCTCCACTCTTGTTCTCTCTAAGGTGTGTGGGTGCATGGCCATGCAGCAATTGGGAATGTGTCACCCAGCGGAATAAATGAGCTGGCACAGGCAGCAGCCCCTTTATCATGTATGCATGCACAGCCATATTAAAGGGACACCACAGTGCAATAGTGGGTCGCTCACAGTTAAGGGATATTTGAAGGAATACGGCATCCATCGTTACAAAAGCCAGTCTTCAGTCAATTCAGTTCACTCCACATGACATAAAGAAATAGCTGAGCAGTGTGGATATAATAAAGGTGATGCATCCTGACAACATCCCGGCTGTAGAACTAGAATCTTGTGCCCCAGAATTAGCTATGACTCTATCACAGAGTCACAGTCTGTGATTCTGTGATCTCTTCCAGTAGAGCGACGTCATTGGGATCTACCTGCCAAGGTTGGAAAATTCCCCAGGTATGCCCTGTCTACAGAACAGATTCAATCGGGACAATTACCACCCATCAGCCCACTTTCAATCATAAGCAAAGAGATGGAAGGTGTTGACAGTGCCAACAAGTGGCACCTATTCACTAATAACCTGATCATTGATGCTCAGTTTGGGTTCCACCAAGACCATTCTGATCCAGACCTCATTTCAGCTTTGATCTAAAAATGGAAAACACAACAGCTGTGTGTGGCAGGAAGTAACTAACCTGATTTTGCCTATATTACAACATCTTTGGAAGGTAGCTAACAGGAGGCCAGAAGGGATTGTATTACGTATTGGCATCCTTCCGTCTATGAGAGGTGATGGAAATGCAGGTGAGAGGGGGTTTCATTTAGTGCAGCTTTGCTGATGGCTATGAAGATCAATCCTTGAGAGGCAGGTTCTGCCATAAACACTGCACATGAAACAGCCAGGTGACATTTTGGTTGTTGTTTCCAGAGTTAGCACCTGTTGCCAAGCTGCAGTAGCCACTGGTTGTCATGGTAGCACATGCCAGCCCACAGGAGGTACCACCATTTCCCTCTTCCGAGGCTAGTGGCTCCCAAGTATGATAGTCAATGTTTAAGGGTCTCAAGGATCCTTGAACCAGAGTCTTGTCTTGCTATTGACAAATATATATCGTTCATGTTGAATGCCATGTTTTCTATGACTTTCCTAAAATTTCAAAGTGAATGGAGACAACTGCTCCCCTGATGAACAACTTTTCATGAAAGCCCCTTTAACCTTTAGCCTTTTTGCTTAAATGAAATCTGGATGCAATTTGGGCTGGAACCAACCTCTAAATTTTATGATTACAAAGCAATTGAAAAAACCACCTGATTTTTTCTAGTAAAACTATCTTTTATTTATTTATACTTTTATTTATTATAAAATTACACTGATTTTTTTTTCTGAAGACACAAAAGCATCTTACGTTACTGTTACTTTAACACTAGTGGCAATCCGGTTAAAATAATACTCATCGGTAAATCTAAGATCTAAAGTTCTGGGTCTCAGACTGAGCCTGTTCTATGCACCAGCCTATTCCATTTAAAATATTGTGAAAATGCTGGAGATTCATACCATGCATACCAGTGATTTGTAATTAATTCCATGACTGAGTTATAGGTAAATCTTTGATGTAATTTCCTCAAATCAGAGAGCAACCCTGCTGTTTGGCAATTTATCGAATTGGCCATGAGAAGGTTCTCCGAACCTCTACAGTGCAGAAACATAGGGGCCGATTTTACCAAATCGGCTCTAAGTGCTGGATGCGGTCGTAAATCAGACCCGCGCCCGGCAGCCACGCTCCAGCGCTCCCATACGCCTTTTTTCGGCGCGGGTCCAGTGGGCAGGGCCTAGCGCATTTGTATCTGTCGGAGCACCGAACTGCACATGCGCAGTTCGAAGCCGACAGCACTCAGCACCCGAGCGTAAAAGTCAAAGGCAGCGCTGACAGAACTGCTGTCTGCGCTGCCTTTGACTTTCTCTGTTGAGGGGGTGGGGGTGGGATGTGACGTCTCTTCCCTGGGGGGGGGGGGGGGGGGGGAGGGATGGGAGGGGGAACTGACGTCTCTTCCCTGAGGGGGGTGTGGGGGGGGATGTGACGCCTCTTCCCTGAGGGGGGGGGGGAGGTTTGGGGGGTGGAATCTGACATCTCTTCCCTGAGTGGGGGGAGGGGGTGGGGGGGGATCTGACATCTCTTTCCTGAGAGGGGGGGGGGGGGGGGGGAGGGTAGGGGGGGGATCTGATGTCTCTTCCCTTAGGGGGGAGATGTGATGTCTCTTCCCTGGGGAGGGGGGGGGTTGGGGGGGATGTGACGTCTCTTCCCTCGAGGGGGGGGGGGGTTTGACATCTCTTCCCTGAGTGGGAGGTGGGGGGGCGATATCTCCAGGGGCAGAGACGTCACATCCCCCTCCCTACCCCTCCTCAGGGAAGAGACGTCTCTTCCCCCCCCCTCCCCCCCCTCAGGGAAGAGATGACACATCCCCCCCACCCCCCCCACCCCCCCCAGGGAAGAGATGTCACATCCTCCCCGACCCCCCCCTCAGGGAAGAGACATCACATCCCCCCCCCGCCCCTCAGGGAAGAGACATCACATCCCCCCCTCCCCCCCCAGTGAAGAGACGTCATCCTACCCATCAGGACCCCCGGAGCAAGGCCAGGATCCAGGATCACAAGATGCTTTCGACGGACACCAGCAATCAAGGTAGGTCAGGGGCCCGATCCCGGGGGTGGGGGGGGAGGGGAGGGGGGGGCTGCTGGCGGGGCCTGCGTCCCAGGGTGATTCGATCGGGGGGGGGGGGGGGGGGGTGGGCTGCCGGAGTGGTTCGCGGGGGCGGTCCGCGAAGGGTGGTCGGGGGCGACTCGGCGGTTCAGTTGCTGAGTTGAAGCCCTATCGGATTTGAATTCAGCAACACGGTAAATGCGCGGGCGCCGATCGAATCGTAGCCTCGCAAAGTGGGAATCCTTGGGTAAGTTGGGCGCGGGCTTCATTATGCCGATTTAAATGCATGCAAATACATTTAAATCGGCCCGCTGGCCGATTCGGGCGCGCGCCGGATCGGCGCTCGGATTGACCGTTGGTAAAGGCGCGATTGGCCTTGGGTCGGGTTTGGTAAAATCATGCCCATAGTATCTTATCCATCAGTGAGATTCCGTTTATATGATGTTGGTTTTGATTTTAAATCTGGTAGACGGAGAATTAAATACAATGATGTAGAATGATTTCTGAGATTGTAAACTCTCAACTGCTGATGTTTGCAATGGTGAAATATTACACAATAGCTTTCTGAACAGTCTCTCCACACCCACAGCAATGTGGTTGTCTCTTACATGCACTCAGAATTGGGCAATAAATGCTGGCCCAGCAAGTGACGCCCTCACCCCATGAACAAACATATATTAAAAGATTCTGTGAAGTTCACACACAATGAAGCCAGCCAGTCTGCTAGATTTCTGAGGTTTGCAGCTAACTCAAACTTCCCTAGAGTACAGGGTGCAACCAATTACACACATGTAGTTTTGAGAGCTCCATGGCAGCAGCCCCTGATGTTCATTCACCCGACCTCTTGGCCCCAGACCAGGAACTACAACTGTCTTTTAATGAGCTCTCCCAGTCTTCCTTTACTGATGATAACACAGTCTCACTCACCACCCACCCCAAGAGTCTCTATGCAACTGTCCATTTGTGCAAGATGTTCCCCACCCCCATGAGCCTCTATGCAACCCATTCCTCGATTCTTCTTGTGCCACATTTCCCGATATACACACATGTATTCCAGAGTCCTTGTGCACTCCCACCCATTCATACAGTTCAATTTCCCTTCCGTGTCTGTTACAGTCTTCTGTGTCAGGCTCCAGCTTCCCCACTCTCAGTCTCTCCTTTGCCTGCCATTGTCCCCCCGCCACCCACCCCAGCCCCACCATAGTCCATTGTCTCCCACATCTTCCACATCTCCGTCATTTCCCCCACTCCAGTCACAATGCTGGTCTCTGATTCAGTATGCAGCCTTATCTGAGACTTGCAGAATATACCCCCCTGCCCCCGCACAATGTTGCACTTACTCCAAGTGGCGATGATCTTTGCGTCGTCGATGGAGACAGGGGAGGTGCCGGAGGATTGGAGGATTGCGGATGTGGTTCCTATTTTCAATAAGGGGAACAGAGATAGCCCAGGAAATTACCGACCGGTGAGTCTAACCTCAGTGGTTGGTAAGCTGATGGAGAAGATGGAGAAACAAGATTTATGAGCATTTAGAGAGGTTTAGTATGCTCAAGAATACTCAGCATGGCTTTGTCAAAGGCAGATCGTGCCTTACGAGCCTGGTGGAGTTCTTCGAAAATGTGACTAAACACATTGACGAAGGGAAAGCGGTAGATGTGGTTTATATGGATTTTAGCAAGGCATTCAATAAGGTTCCCCATGCAAGGCTTCTAGAACAAGTGAGGGGGCATGAGATCCAAGGGGCTGCTGCCCTGTGGATCCAGAACTGGCTTGCCCAAAGGAGGCAGAGAGTGGGTATAGATGGGTCTTTTTCTAAATGGAGGTCGGTCACCAGTGGTGTGCCCCAGGGATCTGTTCTGGAACCCTTGCTGTTTTTCATTTTCATAAATGACCTGGATGAGGAAGTGAAGGGATGGGTTGGTAAGTTTGCCGACGACACGAAGGTTGGTGGGGTTGTGGATAGTCTGGAGGGATGTCAGAAGTTACAGAGGGACATAAATAGGATGCAAGACTGGGCAGAGAAGTGGCAGATGGACTTCAACCCAGATAAATGCGTAGTGGTCCATTTTGGGAGGTCAAATGGGATGAAGGAGTACAATATAAAGGGAAAGACTCTTAGTACTGTAGAGGATCAGAAGGACCTTGGGGTCCGGGTCCATATGACTCTAAAATCAGCCCCACAGGTGGAGGTGGTTGTTAAGAAGGCGTATGGTGTGCTGGCCTTTATCAATCGAGGGATTGAGTTTAGGAGTCCGGGGATAATGATGCAGCTATATAAGACCCTCGTCAGACCCCACTTGGAGTACTGTGCTCAGTTCTGGTCGCCTCATTACAGGAAGGATGTGGAAAAGATTGAAAGGGTGCAGAGGAGATTTACAAGGATGTTGCCTGGATTAAGTGGCATGCCTTATGAGGATAGGCTGAGGGAGCTCGGTTTTTTCTCCTTGGAGAGATGTAGGATGAGAGGAGACCTAATAGAGGTATATAAGATGTTGAGAGGCATAGATCGGGTGGACTCTCAGAGTCTTTTTCCCAGGGTGGAAATGGCTGCTACGAGAGGACACAGGTTTAAGGTGCTGGGGGGTAGGTACAGGGAAAATGTTAGGGGGAAGTTTTTCACACAGAGGGTGGTGGGCGAGTGGAATCGTCTGCCGTCGGTGGTGGAGGCAAACTCAATAGGGTCTTTTAAGAGACTCCTGGATGAGTACATGGGACTTAATAGGATGGAGGGTTATAGGTAGGCCTAAAAGGTAGGGATATGTTCGGCACAACTTGTGGGGCCGAAGGGCCTGTTTTAGAACATAGAACATTACAGCACAGAACAGGCCCTTCGGCCCACGATGTGTGCCGAGCTTTGTCTGAAACCCAGATCAAGCTATTTCCTCCCTATCATCCCGAAGTACTCCATGTGCCTATCCAATAGCTTCTTAAATGTACCTAAAGTTTCTGACTCCACTATCCCTGCAGGCAGTCCATTCCACACCCCAACCACTCTCTGAGTAAAAAACCTACCTCGGACATCCTTCCTATACCTCCCACCATGAACCCTATAGCTATGCCCCCTAGTTACCGCTCCATTCACCCGAGGAAATAGTCTTTGAACGCTCACTCTATCTATCCCCCTCATCATCTTATAAACCTCTATCAAGTCTCCTCTCAACCTCCTCCGCTCCAAAGAGAAAAGCCCAAGTTCCCTCAACCTTTCCTCATAAGACCTACCCTCCAAACCAGGCAGCATCCTGGTAAATCTCCTTTGCACTCTTTCCAGTGTCTCCACATCCTTCTTGTAGTGAGGTGACCAGAACTGCACACAATATTCCAAATGTGGTCTCACCAAGGTCCTGTACAGTTGCAGCATATCCCCACGGCTCTTAAACTCAAACACCTTGTTCATGAATGCCAACACACTATAGGCCTTCTTCACGGCTCTATCCACTTGATTGGCAACCTTCAGAGATCTATGGATATGAACCCCAAGATCTCTCAGTTCCTCCACATTCTTCAGAACCCTACCTTTGACCCTGTAATCCACATTTAAATTTGTCCTACCAAAATGAATCACCTCACATTTGTCAGGGTTAAATTCCATTTGCCATTTTTCAGCCCAGCTCTGCATCCTATCTATATTTCTTTGCAGCCTACAACAGCCCTCCACCTCATCCACTACTTTGTGTTGTAGGTTTGTGCTGTAGTTTTTCTATGTTTCTACTTCAAAGTCATGAACGAAGTGAGGGCAGACCGCTACATTCCACTTCTATCCAAAAGTGCTTTAGAAAGTTCTAATTTTCCACTGGCTTGGCATATAATTGAGAGGAATGTGTTTCCGGCAGGTAGCATTCATGACAATTCATGACATGCATGCAAATTGCATTCCCAACATAGATCAGTGGGAAATATGACCCACCATCAGCTTGCCCTGAAGGTTGGGGGGGTGGGGGGAATTCTGCCTGCAGGGATTCTGATTCTCTCTGGATTTTCCACTTCCACCTTTCGCTGGCAGGATCAGAAGACCGCACCCATTAATTCTGTCTCTCCCCACAGATGCTGCCTGACTTGCTGAGAATTTCCAGCATTTTTTTAAATTTCAAAGTCGATACCCTTGATGGAATCTAAGCAGCACAATCTGAAGGCGATTAAATGGTTAATTATACACTTGTTGAGTTATTTAATTGTGTGTGTTGCTTCCTGTGGTTCAGTCGCTCTTCTCAATGTTTCTCCTCAGCATTATTTTGTATAAAAATATTCTTCCCACCTCTGCATTCTAGACAGGACAATTCAATGCAGATGACTTCTAGACGTGGTGATTTGAAATGTCAGTAATATTTAAGTTTTTTTTAATATATCCTTGGAGGCCTGTTGAACAGCACATCAAGTATCAAATACACACTTTCATGGTAATGCCAACTATCTTATCAACAACAGACACCTTGCATATTGCCAGGCCACAGTAAACGCCCACATTTATGATCTAACCTCCAAGGCATAATAAGTTCGCAAAAGCAAGCTGCCAGCAGTGCTCAGGGATTACAAGTGGATTCTCCGATGTGCTTTACTTTGTTCTGGTAATTGGAACCATAATGGTAAAAACATACAAATCTTTTAAGACAGACATAACATTTATCAGGTAAGCAAGACATTTTAGCAGAGGGGACACAAAGTCTGACCTAAACCATGGTGAGAACAAATATATTTTGAATGTCAGCCTTAATTACAGAGCTGATCTATGAAATGTAAGAGTGTTAGCTGTTTTCCACAGAATTGGCTTATATCCATTGAAGTTTTGAAGAATGAGATGATCCGATTGAAAACTAAGATCTTGAGGGGACTTGGAAGGTAGATAACGGAAGGATGTTTCTGCTTGTGGGGGAGACTGGAGCCAGAGGACACAATTGAAGAATATCCTTTTAAAACTGAGATCAGGAGAAATTCTCTCCCAGAGGGTCATTCCCCAGTGGAAACTGGGTCATTGTTTATTCGAGGCAGAGTTAGATGTTTGATAGACACAGAAGTCAAGGATTATGGGAACAGAAAGAAAAGGAGTCGAGACCACAATGAGACCAGCCATGATCATATTGAATGGAGGAGCAGACCCAAAGGGCTGTATATCCTTACTCCATAAAATCCTATGTTCCTATCTGGGGTTCCTATCTGGAAATAATAAGCAACCTAGGCCTAGAATGTTGCATGTCCATCATAGGACCAACCTCTTTAAAAATGTTCAAATAAAGCTCATTCGCATCTGCCCACGTCTCAGCAATCCAATTATGTCTCTGAATTGAAGCTTCAGAATGCAAGAAATTGTGGAAGGACAAATATTTGTTTGTGTACGAAGATACTATTATTTACCTAATGTGACTTCTTTCGTTTCACAACCACTGACTGTTCCCCCCCCTTCAGTTTTAATTTTCTCTTCCTGAAATACTGACATACAATTCTATGGCAATGCCTTATCCAACTTGTGTGAGATGAGACAATCAGTTAAGTTTATTTATTAGTGTCACAAGTAGGCTCACGTTAACACTGCAATGAAGTTACTATGAAAATCCCCTTTTCCCCCTATTCTGGGGACACGAGTGACTGCGGTGACAAAAAAACAAAAATGTTGGAAAATCTCAGCAGGTCTGACAGCATCTGTGGGGAGATTAAAGCCAATGTTGAGTCTAGATGTCCCTTCATCAGAGCTCTGACAAAGGGTCATCTAAACTCAAAATGTTTGCTCTATTCTCTCCCTACAGATGCTGTCAGACCTGCTGAGATTTTCCAGCGTTTTCTATTTTGTTTCAGATTTCAGCATCTGCAGTATTTTCCTTTGATCTTAATGACTGTAGAGAGATCAGCTGAGAGTCTTAGGGTCATCCTGGTCATTGTTGCTTAGCACCACACTAGGTCACAATTCAGTAGTTTTCTACATTTCACACTCGCAGAAATACATCAGATTCCTCATAGTCATAGAGGTTTACAGCATTCAAACAGGCCCTTTGGCCCAACTTCTCCATGCCGCCCTTTTTTTTAAACCCCTAAGATAATCCCAATTGCCTGCTTTTGGCCCATATCCCTCTATACCCTTCTTATCCATGTAACTGTCTAAATGCTTTTTAAAAGACAAAATTGTATCCGCCTCTACTACTACCTTTGGCAGCTTGTTCCAGACACTCACCACCTTCTGCGAAAAAATTGCCCCTCTGGATCCTTTTGTATCTCTCCCCTCTCACCTTAAACCTATGCCCTCTAGTTTTAGACTCCCCTACCTTTGGGAAAAGATATTGACTATCTAGCTGATCTGTGCCCCTCATTATTTTATAGACCTCTATAAGATCACCCCTCAGCCTTCTAAGCTCCCGAGAAAAAAGTCCCAGTCTATCCAGCCTCTTCTTATAACTCAAACCATCATCAAGTCCTGGTAGCATCCTCTTTGAAAAAAATCCTTAAATGCAGTGTTTTCTTAAGTATTTTGCCCATTTAATTTTACTTCGTTATATTGAAACGAAAGGACAATGTGTAACTAATTATCGCATTAAGTCATGAACTATTAAATGGTAACGCCACTCGGAATTTGGTGCTGGTACTACCTATTAGCATGTCTAAAATATGAGTTTAAAATAAATTATACCAGCACATTCTCAAAATAAGTAGGCAGTAATTAATTCTCACTCATTCAACAGATGTATTATATTTTATTTTCATGTAACAAGAAACCAACAGTTACAGAAGGACATACGATTAATACATCTGTAATAATTCATTACATATAATTTGTAACAAACAATGCAACATTTATACTGTTACTACATTCTAGGCTTTTAATGTTTGTAATGCATGTATATTATTGTTTCTGTACCAAACTACAGCATGTCAAGGAGATGGATTTGAAGAGATGTAAATTGAAGCATAGTTGTACAGTTTCTTTGAACAACACATTATGGATACATATTTGGGATTCTTGCCTTCACCTTGGTGCTCAAGGAATTTACAAGGCAGTACAGCATGAACATACAATAATCTTCATGTAAATGTCTGTGGGGAGACATTCAAAACCCAGTATGCAAGGTACCTCAGTTATTGCAATCACTGAACCATCATTTGATTTGAGAGAGGAACAGCTTATTTATTTTAACTCCTCTTTTGTAAAGACATGGAAGGGAAGATACATTATATATTTCCTTTAAAAAAGGTTACAAAAAAATAAATATTCACAGGACATTTTAGCAGGATAATCTATGAGACTGCACATTCCAAGATGCGGACACATGAAGTGAACAGATTAACTCTGATTATCAGACAAACTGCACAGTGATTGTTTATGTTTTTCTGCATTCTTGCTATGTACCAAAGTTTAGTCAGCCAAGAATTATTTATCAGTTTAAAAATATTCAAATAAAGCTCATTAACATTTGCTGATTTGTCACACAAAAACTCAAAGAAAAATAAAATATTGTATGCTCAACATAGTATCACCGTGAAAGCACATGAAAGATGAATATTTACAAAGAGAGATAATAAAGGTGTTCACTTCATAGTATATTTCCAAAGTTTCTAACTCCTAGAGTTTGCTTTCTTGTGCAAGTACTGACATAATTGAAGTACTCAGTGCACCATTAAATTCCTTTAAAATTCTAAACTGTATATTTCAGTGATTGTAAAGTCAGCATAACACAGTGCAACCTATTTTATAGAAAAATCAGACTGATAAATAAAAAGAGCACATTATAATCAAATATAACAACCACACTCATCAAGTAACTATGCTATAGTACAAGTCAATTTGCATTTTCTGTTAATTTTAATATTTTAATTTCATGACTCAATTTGCTATTGACATGATATCTCATACACATTGTAGGAAGGGGATCATATTACACACAAGTACTGTAAACGGGTACTACACCATTGTTAGAAGAAACATATCCATATCAACAAGCTTGATAAAAAAATTAAAACTCCTAAAAGATATTTTTCTTAAACTATCCTCCTTAATTTGCTTTTCGACATTTATTTTAAAAGCCATTTGTGTGCTAATTTTTCCAAGACCCTTATATGTGATTAATGGTATGGTTGCATCGGTAAAATGTGCTTCTGAGATTCGCTTCTTCAAATAACAGTGTTTTAAAAAAATTGATGCAACCAAAATAAAGCTGGAATCAAAGGAACCATCAGAGTGAAAGTTATATACATATAGAACTTCTGAAATCAATTAATGTTTGGGAGGTGAAGCATAATCTTATGAATTGATGTCATGATCTTACACAGTGTAAAAACTGCAAATTTTTACTTTAACTTCCATGCCAATTTTTTGTGCCAAATTTTAATAACCTAAATCTAAATTTTTGTGATTTTATATCTTTAATTTCTCCCAAATATATAAAACAAATTGCATTAGCAGTTGTTCTTTAATGTTAATAAGTCCTCAGTGGCATTTACAATTTTGAAAGTTATCATTCATAATATTGAACATTAATATATATTCTATTATGTCCGGGAGTATCCTAACAACCATGGACTGTACAAATCAGAGGGAGTGTGAATATTTTGCTGAGTAGCTCATGGAATATATTATGAAAGGATCAGAAACTATAAATAAGACTTCTTTGGTGTGGAACTAGACATTAATTGGAAAAAATGGGAATGTTCTGTAATATTGTTTGTTAAATTTTTAAAATGAAAATGACATTAAGTCACTGTTTCTTAATTCTCAATCTTTGTCTCGTTTACTACTGGACACTTTCTAGATGGAATGATCAAAAGCATTTTTAGTAGAATAATTTGCAACAGTTGACAACCTCTATATTTTTTCCCCTTCCTTCTGATAAGCAATGAACCATAATAGATGTGTATATGTTTAATGTACAATTTATATAATGCTTATACTGATTGCTTCCATTTTGTTGTAATGAGCGAGTCTTCAGGATATCAAGGGGTGTTCTTTTTTGGGTTTGGACACAATAGATAAAAAAAGTAGGATGTCAGATGGTTTATATTGAAAAAATGTAACTGATATGTTGCAAAATTAGTTATATTTAACCCTTTCTGAAATAATTCCACAAAATAATTTGAGAGAAAATATGATTTTACAGAAAGAAAGTCCTGACCAATGGTCTATGAATGATGAAAGAAAAGCCGTTTACACGAGCAGGCAATGGCAAGAGACATTGTGAATAAAAATTAGGACAGCATTAAAAACACTTGTTAAATACATGACTGCTTAGTATAACTGAAAATAACTTGTTATGTGTGAAGCACTTTGCATGTGCAAAGATCATGCTTACAATTTCACTATAAACAGAAAGGAGCAGAAATTTTACTGCAGCATTTAGTCTGGAGGTAAAAACCAAGCACTATTTTTTTTTTAAAACACATTTGTCTTTATGTTAGAATTAGGTCAGTGCTCTTGCTGGTACTGGACAAAATGAATGGTTCCAGGCCACAAGGTTAAAAGGACAGCAACAGTATTTGAAGAATCCAGTGGCTCCCGCTCAGTGTAGTGTGCAACCCCACAGGCTTTAACTCAATTTTTTGAATGAGTACCCTCCATTAGGTTGTCTTTAGCGTGAACAGACATGCAGCAATAATGCTTTTTCAGGGTCTGAACTGACAAAGAATGGGGCATAAATCTAACCCCAGACTTCATAGGAACTAAAAAGATTCCATTATATACATGGTTTTTGTATTCTTCCAAAAAAATCTAAGCAGGCGATCCTCATGGTAGTACAAACCATTTTAAACACTGCAGCTCACCCCATCAGCTGTGGATTTATCTATGTTCCTTGCAAGATCCCAGCTGGAGCACTGTCAGAAATGTTCACAGTGGTTCACTAGCTATTTTAGTTCAATTGTATACAAAGGTATGCTGATTTTTGTAAAACATATGCAATGTCTTTCATGCCACTGTTGATTGCTTTGTAATCCTGGCATCAGAGGATTTCCTGGCATGCCCGTGATAGTTTCAAAAATATCTTCAGAATTTCAATGTTGCCGGTGAAATCTGAATGAGCTTTACAAAAATGCTACCCTACGACAGAAAATCAAAAGACTGACAGACAAGAGCCTGTAAAGCAGCACAGATCACTTATCAGCAAAGTGGATCTCTAAACAAACTATTAAAAAAAAACAAGGTGGTTCTTGCATGCCATGGTTTAGCATTCAATATGTCAAATTCAGAGCACAAGCACAAATAAACCCACACAATGCTAAATGGCAAGAATTGTAATAAAGACAGCAGCCATTCACTAACATGACTGTAACAAGAGAATAGGTTCTTGAATTCCTTTGCTTCTCTGCTTCTTTAGCTGCTCTTTGGAACTGGCGATGGAGTTAACCTTCAACAAAAAGAAGAAACAATCACATCACTGTTATTAGAACGAACCTCAGCTTTGCTTTTTACCAATTTCAAATCAATACGGTGTTGGGCATCTTGATGTTCTCTGACATGTAGGAAACTGACTAACACGACTTCTAAAATAATATGCTTACGCATTGGACCACAAATTAATAAAACATTCACAATGGACACAAGATTGAAAGTGAAATTAATTCTGCCTATGTAACGAACTCCTAAAATAGAGGACAGGATAACATATTCTTAACAACTCCTAAAATGTTGCCATGGTCCAACTCAGTAAAGAACTGTTGTACACGTCATACAATTACACCTGAAGTTAGAATGATATTGTACCAATGTATCTCAATGCATCTGCTGACTAGGAGTAGGAACGTTTTACAGAAACAAAGTCAAATAAGACCAACATACTACTTGAAAGTAAGGTTCTTTTACAATTCATCCTGTATGGAAACATTTGCAGAAACATTTTGATCTCAACTAGCTGTGCTGATTTTCTAGCAGATTCAGTTTGAAGTATTTTCAGACAAGCATTTTATTATGGATCCTTTAACAAATGTGCAACAATCATATCACTGTACATATAACAGACACAGTGCACTGGTACATTCAATCCCCAATCTATACCAATGGCACTGACTAACATTAAATACTATTGCTTGGCTAATCTAGATTACATTTCCCAATTAGTTACCATTTACTAATGTCCTTCTAGATTTTCTTCACTCTTTCCATTTGATACTATGAATATTTGCAAATGCAGTATTTCAAAGTTAATATTTACTAAACCCAAATGATTAATTTCCACAAAAGGAAATCTATAAATTACCGATTATTTCAATAGCTGTTAATAATAGTGATTATGAGAATTATTCGGACATTGTAGCAGCAAATCCACTCAAATAAAAGCTAAATTACACAGATCACAGAATGATTCCGTCTCAAATTAGCTGCCATAAATGTTGACATACAAGTCGTCTCCAATTTTTACAATGCTTTTTGGGGGCCGCAAAGGTTGACTCAAAGTCATATATTTGGAAACAAGTGAGCAGAATCATATGAAGGCCCACATGGGAGAACGTATCTGAAGCAGATGATAATGGGCATCCTAAAATCTCAGCACAGCGAAGACATACATCAAAGTTTGAACCCCAGATGGGTCAGATACAGTCTGTTGTCTTAAGTGGTCGGTGCAGACTCGATGGGCCAAATGGCCTCTTTCTGCACTGTAGGGTTTCAATGATTCTAAGTGGCTATTATTGGATAACTTTGTATACAGTTTGTAAACACCTTTTTGGTCTAATTCTTGGTGGTGGGTGCATGTCTGATTTGTATTATGTTAACTTCACTCGGCTTTTTTCCTTAGTTAATGTTAATATTTAAATAAAGATGACAACACAATCAGATATTGTACCCAAGGGTAGGTCCTCGGACCACTAATGCACAGAATGGCTTCCCAGTTACTAGTATCTGTTTGGGTGACCTTCCACGCTTGGTCGACATTGAGGTTTAGAATTAGACATCTTAACCCCTGTCTCTAATAACATCAAGGTTCCTTCCCTTGGTTGTGGTCAACCCTGGAGTAAATCCCAATGTGGACAAGCCATGCAAATACTCAGACTGGGTGACCCATGTCTGTGCGTAATATAATAGCGGAGTATAAAATGTCAACCACCTAAATGGGTGATTGCCATTATGAAATGTGGAAAAAACATATCAGGAATTCATGCTAAATTAATGTGGCAAAGTTTATTGCATAAATTAATTGTAGAAAGATATATGTAACCTCAATAAAAGCATTTTAAAACCCATCAAATATATTGTTTTCTGCATCTGTTGCAAGGAGTTCATCAAATTGATTGAGTCACTTTGGCTATTGCAATGTCGTAAGAATCACACTCTGGATTAGATGATTTCAGAATCATCCCTCCACAACAAATCATATTCCTCTCCATCCATTGAATTGGATATTCCACAAATTTTGAACGATCTGATAACAGTTTGTGCGCTAATAACATGCTGTGCTTTGAGAACAAAACTTCACAAAACATGAAGCTGCACAGCATGATGTTTCCACTCTTTCTGAAGGTTTTGCTCTCCGTCAACCATTCACCTATTTCATTCAGCATGAACATGCCCACATCCAAAGGTTGAACGATGGACATTAGACCCCCCTACAGTTTGGGTATTGTTTCTTTGCAGGTGCCTCTTGATCTCATTGGTTTAATGGAACGTGTCCCACACAAATATGCTGCACTTTTTACACAAGCTGCATTTGACACATTCTTGATCCATAACTATATTCCATCCTCAACTGTCCAAGCATTGTCATAAACATGCACAAAGGTTCCTGCATGGAACTTGATTTTTGGTACCGCTTTACATTTGAAAATTACCATAGGCTTTAATTTCCTTCTATTGACCAAGCAGGCTACTACCATCATGAATCTTGGTTTCTCATGTCCTATGGTTTTCACTAGACTGTTTTTGAATGATTCCACTCCACAGATCAGGTGCTGAGCATATCAAAGTTCGTGGACATTTCATCCATGTTGCTGAAGTGGTATAACAGGTACTCATGTTTTTTTCCCCACTGTCAATGATGAATTGCTGCCAAGTATATCAGTTTTCTGTGAGGTATTTTAGTGTTCTCCGAATGATTCTGATCTTCTGCCACAACATGAGACATGTTTCTTCCACCTGTTGCTCTTAGATTTTTTTTTAAACCAGACTCCAGGTTTGATTTGACCCACTTAACTGCCTATATACACATTTAATTTCTGGTGATCATTTTCAATGCTTCTCAAGATTAGACCAGTGGCTGGTCCCTGTTCTCAAAGCACATTTGGTCTTGGGTGTCTTATTCAGGGTTGGATTACTTGTTCTTCCATTCTCACACCGGTTCTTCACAAACACTGAATTCTTTCACGGCAGCACAATTATTTGAAAAGTTAGCAAGTGTTACAATTTTCAGCTCGAGAGCAGCTTCACACCAAATTTATTTTTTTTGGAAGATTCATTTCTCTTTGTTCTGCTCTGTGTGGGCACGTCCAAAGCTCCCGCACATCTTCGCAACATAGCCCTTCTCAACTGCTCGAACCCCTGTGCCCAGTCTTAAGGCATTTGAGTGCTAAAAAATTGAGGCTGACTCGGATGCGAGTATGGCATGCCGTGACTGAAAAAGGGGGCCGACTTGTACGCTGTATATACAAAATCATGATTTTGTGGGGCTTAAAAAAAATCAGGTTGCCTTATACACCAGATCGACTTGTGTGCCACTATTTATGTGTAATCATAAAACCAGCTTGAAAGTACAGTCCATAGTCATATATCTATTTAGCCTGGAACTACGGTCCATTAATCACAAACCTATTCTGTCTGAAACTGCTGCTGTTGTTACCTATACTTTATAACATTTGTATTCAGCTGTTATCCTATTGCAGCTCGACAAGCACCAAGTGCTAAATAATTAATTGGCCTATCAGTACCCATAATGCATTCCCATCCTGACCTACATGCACTTTGAACTAAATATTTTTTGTCTCCTTTTTTCTTAGAACCAGCTGACAGCACCACATGATGGAAAAGATGAAAAATTAAAACGAGCGCTCCTGTAGGGTAGGTGAGTGACCTGTGGGAGAAAACTCAGCCGGAGAAGATTTTCGCACCTAGCATCAGACAGCTACAAATTGATTAGTTAGTCTGAGGAACTGCCACCAACCAGGCTCGAGAGACTAATTAAAGAGAGTACTGCCTGCACAGGCACCCCATTGACACTAAATTTGCTCAGCTGGGGCCATAAGGGAGGCTGCATTATCTCTACAGCTGTGGTTTCACTTGCCTGACTTACATTATAGATAGGAGATGAGTGCTGCTGTCTTCCTTCCCCCTAAAAAAATGTATTAAATTATAAATATCCTCGTCGATGCTTTTGCACAAGTGATCCAGGTTAGCTAAATATGTAAAAAGTTAATCGGCTGACAGGTGTCAAAGTCAAATGATAATCTGTCATTCAAACAGATTATCAGATTGAACAAAATTATCTGGTGCAAATTTTAAACTCAATTCCAATGCGAAATGCCTAAACGCGGACAAAACAGGTAGCCATTCGCAATTATGGAGGGAGGCTCTGGAAACACTTAGGATTATGGATGTTGTGGAGTTGAACCAATAAGCGGACAAGCATACACCATATAAATCATATCTTCTAATGTTTGTGGAATATTTGGCAACACGTGTTTACATATTATTGTGCATTGTACCTTTGACAACAGAATAAAATAAAGATGTGCATTTTTGGTCTAAAAGCTTCCGGAGTCAATTGCTGTACATATTCTTATTACATCAAATCTGCTCCCTTTCTAGAGGAAAGGAAGCCCAATGATCTAAAGGAGAAAAAAATGTTAAAAAGTTGCATCAACAATCACTGCTGATGTTGAAATTAGACACCCTCACATATGTACATATTTAGGGAGATCTTAGTGGGGTTGAGGAGGAGGGCAAGGCATTGAGCACCAGTGAGGCAGTAGGTTAATGAATGATCAGCAAGTAATCGATAGAGTTTAAAATTGCTCCTATTGACCTATACTCGAAGGCTTACCTTAGTGAGCAAAGTGAGAAAATATGGCGTACATCGACTATAACTTGTCTTCATGCACAATAATGAAATGTATATCAAGATGGATAAACTGCAATCTCTCATTAAGCACGTGGAAACACCAATGACAAACTCAGTTATGTAGGTCATAATTTCTCAGAAGTGTTCCTGGTGTTGCTCTCAAGGCTTTGAAATCCTATCAAGCATGGCCAGTATCAACCCAGAAAGAATCTTCATCCCATAGATATACAATGTTCTGTGCTTGTACACAATGTTTTAAAAATTCGTTCATGGGATGTGGGCTGGCTGACTGGGCCAGTATTTACTGCCCTTCCCTGAGGGCGACCCTAAGAATCAACCACATTGCTGTGGATCTGGAGTCACATGTAAGCCAGACCAGGTAAGGATGACAGATTTCCTTCCCTAAAGGACATAAGTGAACCAAATGGGTTTTTAATGACAATTGGCAATGGTTTCATGGTCATCGGTTGGCTTTTAATTCCAGATTTTAATTGATTTCAAATTTCACCATCTGCCATGGTGGGATTTGAACCCCAGTCCCCAGAGCATTACCCTGGGTCTCTGGATTATGAGTCCAGTGATAATACCACTACGCCATCGGCTCCAACATCTGTAGATGCTGGAAGAAATTCTGCAATGACAGTATCACTGGACTAGTTGGTTGCCCTTTATATCCTTGACAGTTTTGCACCATCAAACATGGCATAAATAACAGTGGATGCACGTTTTGAAAATGAAGGATCCACAGCAAGACCAGTAAAGGGGGCATGTGACATTGATACAGGTAAACTGGTATATTCTCTACAACTGGTTAATTAGTCATGCATTTGCCAAATTACTGCTCTTTCAACTCGAGGATAAACAAGATGGAGAAGGCCACAGCACAAAAGGCTAAATGCATCAATGATACAGTGAACACAGCAGCAAGCTGAGAAATTGAACCTGATAAACCTGGCAAGTTGTGGGTTAGTGCAAAAAAATAGAAACAAGCATGAATGTTGCCAAATTGGCATAAAAATTCAACTGATTCACTCATGTCCTCAGGGAAGAAAACCTGTTTCTCTTTCAAGTAACTCTAGTCCAGCACAAAGTAATTGGCTCTTACTGTCCTGGCAGCAACAAGGCCAGTAAAATACTATCAGTGCTCCCACATCTCAAGAACAAATTAACCAATACATAAACTAAAATGTTTTCATTCAATGTATCTTGGAACCTGTTAATTCTTTCATTCTACAGGGCAGCAACATGCATTTACAAACAGAGGTAGCAGCGGGGGAGGAAAGGAGACAGGAATACTAATGCAATACCAAACCTTGGACAGAGATTAAGAGGGATGACTGAAAGCTTGGTCAAAAAGTTGGTTCTTTGTGATGCTTCTTGAATAGTCGAGAGAGCAAGGACCAGAGGAAATGTTTAGTGATGGAGTTCCAGCATTAAGACTGAGGAATTGCAGAATTGTTACGGTGCAGGGAACCACCGTTTGGTCCATCATATCTACACTGGCTCTCTAAATGAGCATCATGTACCATTCTCCTGGCTTTTCCCTGTATCCCTGCACAAATCATCTAATGCCCTCTTGAATGTCTCAATTGAATCTGCCTCCACCACATCTCCAGGCAGTGCATCCCGAACCACTCATTGCATGAAAATGCTTCTTTTCACAACACAATTGCTTCTTTCACAAGTCATCTTAAATCTGTACTCTCTCATTCTTGATACTTTTACGAGCATGAAACATTTCTCCCTATCTACTCTGTCCAGCCTCCTCATGATTTTGAGCATCTCTTTCAAATCTCGTCTTAGCCTTCGCCTTTCCAAGGAGAACAGTTCTAACTTCTCCAATCTATCCTTTTAACTGAAGTTTCTCATCCTTGGGACCATTCTTGTAAACCTCCTCTGCACTCTCTCCAATGTGTTCACATCCTTCCTATAGTGTGGTGCCCAGAACTGTACACAATACTCCAGCCCACGTCTAACTAGTGTCTTGCATAAGTTCACCATAACCTCCTTGCTTTTGTGCTCAATGCCCACATTAATAAAGCCTAGAACACTATGATTTATTAACTGATCTCTCCACCTGTCCTGTCATCTTCAATGAAATACGCACATACACCCAGATTCCTCTGCTCCTGCACCCCTTTAAGAATTTTAGCCCTGATTTTATGTTGTCTTATTTTTGCATTGAGGCTCTAGATTCTGCCACCAATGGTATGGCAAAGGAAGGAGCTGCACAAATGGCCAAAGAGGACCAAAGGGTGCAACAAATTTACAAATTGTAACAATAATTTACACTTACTGACAGACACTGAATTCCACGAATCACGTATTTGCCCATTTTCATGATTAGCCTTTCGCAATGTCCTCAAAGAGTTGAGCAAAACATTTCTCCTTTACCTTTTGTTAATTTTCATAAAACTAATTTTTGGACAGCAGCAATTCTCAGAGCAATGCAAACCACTTAATAGCCTTTAAGTATTTTCTATCAGACAAGCAGCACTGTTTAAGTAAATCTACATTTTTAAAATCAATATTTCTGAACAGTGAGACGTGTTTAAACAGTATGACTTTTTTTTTGTTCCAGATCAGAAATTCTCAATTCACTCTCTTCCAGCAATCTACAAGGCTAGACTTCTCTCTAAGTGGTCATTCATAATGAAAGGCCGATACGCTGTCCAATGCAGGCTTAAGGAATCTCGTGCTTCCCCAGGCTCTGATAAGTATCTCAGTTATCTCCCTTTATTCCTAAAGATGAGTATTGCCAATGACAGCAAATTACAGAAACAAGTAAAGGTTGTATCATAGCTAACGTGAACATGTGTAACCCATAAGAAATACAGCATGCACCTTAAATTGATTAATCATAGGGAGTATATTATTGCCTTTGAGAGTATAGAAGTGAACAAAGATAGTCCCACTTTGGGGGAAATAATATGAAAATTGAGCCCATTTTCTTTGGGCAGAAGTAATCTAAATTGAGGCTTTCAAAAGTATGAAGAAAATTGGGAATACATCATCTCAATGACTTGTTCTGGCTTAAGAGTTATATACCAGAGACAGAATTTCAAAAAAAATTGTATTTTCAGGTTAGAAAAAAGTGAGGTGGAACATTTTCACAAAGGGATGGAAAGGTAGTTGAAGCGCACAGTCCAAGTTCGTTTGAGTCAACTGGGTGCTGCATTTCTGGAGAGAGAAGGTATTGAGTTGTATAGTGGGGAGGATGATGTGCGGTGGGTCTATGAAAATAGGAGCATAGGAATTAGGTGCAGAAGTAGGCAAATTCAGCCCTTCAAGCCTGCTCTGCCATTCAATCAGACCATGGCTGATCTCTCCCTGGTCTCAAATCTACCTCCCCCCTGAACCCCATATCCCCTTATCCTTTTCTTAAAAATTAAAAATATATCTATCTCTTTCTTGAAACCATTCGACATTTCAGACTCCACCGTGCTATGGGACAGTGAGCTCCACAAATTCACCACCCCCTACAAGAAGTAATTCCTCCTCATCATGTTTTAAATCTACCGCCTCTCAACCTATACCTGAGACCTCTTGTTCTAGATTGCCCCACAAGAGGAAAATGGAAAGCTTTGTTCAAGTCTAATGACCTTTTCCTGTTTATAACGCTAACATTTGTAGATTCTGACATGTTAAGGAGGAAAAGATTTTGTGCACATTATCTTTCATCAGTATTATCAGAATTAACACACTGGGTGTGAATCTCTCCCATAACAATTAAAACCAGTCCCTACGGAACTGAATATGTAGCATGGGTTGCTGCTTACAATAGCTAAATTTGGGATATATGACTAATGTTCGTGCCTAAAACTAGCGTTGGCAGAAATAAGGCATATGGGATGGATCTTAACCCACAATCACACTCGTGCTCTGGACACTAACTGCAAGCTCTGGACAACTTGAAGTCTTGTACAGGCTGCAAGATTTTCCTTTAAATAGTACACTTTCTGAAACAGTTTTCGGGTTCATTTTGATTTCGGTATCTCACTATAAGACATTCTCTGTTGAAATCATTATCATTACTCACAATCATTATTTATTAACAATGATCAAACTTCAGAAGTACAGCAGAAAACTCGGTTTCAGGCTCCGAAATGATCCTTCATGCTGCAGCCTTCAGCTGAAAACTGTTCTTTAATGTTCTAAATCTTAGAATTTTGAATTGGAAGTAAATGATTGCAGATGTATTTCAATACCACATTCAAATCCCTAAGGAACTGAGCGAGTTACAATAATTATTCTTTTGCACCCTGCTCTTACACATTTAGCACAATATTCCCCACCTTCCAGACATTTGAAAGAACATAGAATCCCTACAGTGCAAAAGGAGGCCATTGGGCCCATCAAGTTCACACCAACTCTCCGACAGAGCATCTCAACCAGGCCCTATCCCTGTAACCCCACTTATTTACCCTGTTAATCCCCCTAACCTACACATTTTGGGACACTAAGAGGCCAATTTAGCATGGGTAATCCATCTAGCTGGCACATCTTTGGATTATGGAGCACCCGGAGGAAACCCATGCAGACGTGGGAAGAAAGTGCAAACTCCATACAGTCAACCAAAGCTTGGTGCTGTGAGGCAGCAGTGTTTTAACTATGGTGCCACCATGCCACTCCATATATAAATATCTACACATTTCAATTTCAATAACAATGTATTTCATGCAGCAACCACATCAATACAATGTTATTTTCCCAATTTAAATAAGATCTGATTTAATGTCTATGTGACGCAATGCTCAGAATAGTTGCTGGACATAGTGAATGATACCAATGGATCACGCTGCTCGTTGCTTCCAACTCACAGCCAGCAGTAATTGGAATTTCTGGAATGAGTGCTCTTTTAATACGAAAGTAAATTAAGTTCAAAGCAAATTCTGCACACATACAAATCTGTGAATTGCACATTGTATAATTCACATTGTGATATGGTTCGAAAATAGAGCCCAAGATAGAAACTTATGTCAGATTCCATTTTACATAATTTCACTTGCACAAGTTTAGCAAACCAATACAGCTAATATAACAACAATGATTTAACACAATTTAACTTTTCTTGAGTTTTCAACCATTTAAGGCTAGTCAAGTTGTGAACAGCAAAACGAGGAAAGATCAGGAAAATAAACTAATAAACCATCTTGACCTCAGAGCTCCAGGGAGATGAAAGTCCAAGTCTACCATCCTTTTGAAGACACTCAGAATACGGTAGATTTTTGTTCCCAAGAGAAGAAATTGACTGACATCTGCTTTTCACACATATAGGATGCTTTCAGCAGTAAAATGATACAACAGCACACCGAATTCTAAACATATTAACAGCATGCATTAAGATAGCACTTGACACAAGCAAAACATAGAAAAATCAAACTCACTTTTTAAAATAGCACACAGCAGAATGTATATTCCTTATAATTTATAATTGCCAACTAAAAAGACTTCAGACAGCCTCCGGCAAGTTGTAAGGGGGGGGGGGGGGGGGGGGAGGGGGTGAAATACAGTAGTTCGCATTGAGGAAATCAACAATGGAATTTGTTGTTTCAGGGGCTAACTTAGTAGGAACAGATGTAGATTCTGTGCTGCAATGTGATCAAAGAGAAGCATGACTTAAATCCAGATGGAATCAGTGGGAGGGATTGTGGGAGGATTTGGGATGTGGCGTACCCAATTCAGCCAGCTGGTGTCCACACCACCAAACAAGCAAGAGGTGCCTCTGGCACTTAAACAGGACATAGTTCCAGTAGAAACTGGGGAAGGTTCAGTGCCATGGCCAGTGAAGGGGTCTGTGACATTGCAAAATAAACCTCACGTTTCAAATTAATCCCAGATCAGTTAGCTATTGTTGGTTAAATTAGCTGCTTCTGAAGTTAGCTGCATAGCCATACATCTGGATTTGGTTAAGTACATTTCATGGCCATTCCTGCTGCAATTACTAAAGTCCTACATCACATTTCACATAACCAATCATATTTGCACAATGGTAGTTCTTATCTAGGTATATATATGTTAAATTGAATTAACAGAATGCACTTTCTTTAACCCTTTCAAGTTCAAAATCCTACTTCCACATCAAAATCCTACTTCCACACCAATGTGCTGTTTTGTCTATTCTGACAATATTATTCGGATCATTGATCCAACAGTGCCTACCTGATGGGCCACTAAGTAGCAGGATGTAGGTTTATGGCTAAAGTAGGCCATTAAGTGGATCTACTGCCATGCAAGGAAGTAAATATTATCATAGATGGGCCACCCATGGATGTCCTTACACTGCTCATTTGCCTTTGCTCGGCACGGTCCTTTGATGGTTTAACTTGGTTTGTGCAGAGAATCACAATGGCTAACCCATCCCTTCAGGCCACAGTGTTAAAGAACCATCTTCTGCACACTGAACCTTACCCACTAAAGGAGGACCCGATTGCAAAACTGTAAATATACATTTTCATGAAATATCTCAGGCAACATTATGCCTCATGGGGTCAGGTTTCAGTTACACATAGCAGCACAAGTTATTTTTTATTTTGTAACGATCACTGTGTTAATTATTTTTGAGTTACTATAAAGATCAAGATAATCAAAATAAAACCCTAACCAGTTTGAAAAAAGAAAGGTGTGCAGAAAATGCTAGAAATACACAAGTACAACATCAAGTGAAAGAGGAGGAAATGTTTATGGAGCTTGGAATTAATCAAAATGGACCAGTGACACTCCAAATATTATCTTTCTCCTCCTGATGCTGATTAGGCTCCCTCACAAATTTTCAATCTTTAATATCTAAAAAGATAGCTAAGTAAAAATGGTGAAATTGCAAAAACATTAACAGAAGTAAAATGAAACGCTACATATATATATAAATATATAGCTCTTTCAGAATTCTTTTATCTTAATCCACAGGATTCATTAAAATAGTCTGCTTTGCCCTTCACTGCTGTAGAATTGAGATTAGAACACATCACTGTCAGTTCCAGATAAACATGTACCCGACAGTGACTGACACGTTCCAATCTACCAAAGCACTCCCACCCGCTTGCATTGTGTAGAATTTTTGACACAAGAATTACAGTTAAACAACAATAATTCACAGACAGTACCTTGTCCAATTATCTAGTTGTAACTATCTTCCCGTGAAAGGTAACTCTTATACTTTTCACTCGTCCACAAGAATTGAGTACATTTGCAAGCTGTCTAATTGAATAATGAAGCTTTTCATCCACTTTATTTTCTCAGTTCTTTTCATCTAGGTTGCTCAGTTAGGAGCAGAGGTAATAACTTACCTCAAAAGTTACTGCCAATTCTGCTCTTCAGCAGAATCATTTTTTTAATATTCATTCCTGGGACATGGGCATCACTGGCTGGCCAGTATTTATTGCCCATCCCTAGTTGCCCTTGAACTGAGAGGCTTGCTAGGCCATTTCAGAGAGTCAACCACATTGCTGTGGCTCTGGAGTCGTATGTAGGCCAGACCAAGTAAGAACGACAGATTTCCCTTCCCTAAAAGGACATTTGTGAGCCAGATGCGTCTTTCCGAAAATCGACAATGGTTTCATGGTCATCAGTATATCCTTAATACCAGAATATTCTTAATATTTTTTATCGAATTCAAATTGCACCTGTGGCGGGATTCGAACCCGGGCTCCCGGAACATTAGCTGAGTTTCTGGATTAATAGTCACGTGATAATACCACTAGGTCATCACCTCCCCTTAGCATCATGATAGCATGTTCATCAACCTTCCTCCCCAGCTGTTATAGCCCCATCCTCTAACTGATGCCTTCCCACTATAAGGAGAATTATAGGCATGAACCTACATTGTCCCTGTGACACAATATCCTGGTACATTAACATCGCGACTGTGTGGTGCATTGCATTAATGGATTGTCATCTTGACCATTGCCATGCAGAGGCACTATTGATATTCAGTTCTTGGGAGCCAGTGTTTTCTTCGAAGTTATATTAAAACATAGCTTTTACAGCTACTGGCTAATAGTCACACCACAATGGTTACAAATAGGGGGTCCTCACATTAAGTGGTCATTGCTTTCTGAAAAGCCGGCATTTTAAGTGAAACACCTTTTAAATGAAGCATAGTTTCCCATAGGAATCAATATTAAAGCAAGAGTTAGATTCTTAGAGCCAACGTTTGACCAGAAAAGTCAATGTAAAAATTGGATCACTGCCAGATAGTTGGATAGACTAAAATGTACAGCAGAGTAAGTGATGTTAAAATTGCTGCCTTACCTGCCGGCCCCATTCTAGTAGAACCCCCCTGAAAATACCAAGTTAACAACAGGTTCCTCAAACACAGGTATAAAGCAGAACAGTACAGTGCAGAACTGCTGTTTGGAAAGAATTCTTTTAAACACAGAAGTCCACAGAAGTTTCGGAGATATGTGCTGTGCCAGTAGAGGAGGGGAGGGGAGGGGAAGGGGCGACACTGGGGGGGAAGAGAGTCTGTGTTCGGGGAGAGACTCCATGCTGGGGGGGAGCGGGAGAGGAGGGAAAGAGACACTGTGGGAGGTGGGGGGGGGGGGGGGAAAGAGAGGCAGACACTGTGGGCGGGGAGGGGGGGGCAGCAGACACCATGGGCAGGGGCGGGGGGGGGCAGCCACCATGGGCGGGGGGGGGCAGACACCGTGGGCGGGGGGGGAGATACCATGGTCGGGGAGGTGGGGGGGGGGGGGGGGGAAGAGACTGGAGGAGACACCGTGGTCGGAGAGGGGGAGGTGGGGGGAGACACCGTGGTCCGGGGGGGGGGGGGGGGGGGGGAAGACACAGTGGTCGGGGAGAGGGGTGTGGGGGGAGGCACCGTGGTCGGGGAGGGGGGTGTGGGGGTGACACCGTGGTCGGGGAGGGGGGGTGTGGGGGAGACACCGTGGTCGGGGAGGGGGGTGTGGGGGGAGACACCGTGGTCGGGGAGGGGGGTGTGGGGGGAGACACCGTGGTCGGGGAAGGGGGGGGGAGACACCGTGGTCGGGGAAGGGGGGTGGGGGGGAGACACCGTGGTCGGGGAAGGGGGGTGGGGGGAGACACCGTGGTCGGGGAGGGGGAGGTGGGGGTGACACCATGGTCGGGGAGGGGGAGGTGGGGGTGACACCATGGTCGGGGAGGGGGAGGTGGGGGGAGACACCGTGGTCGGGGAGAGGGGTGGGGGAAGAGAAGGCACCCTACTGTGATAATAGCTGGTTGTGAAGTCAGTCATGCAGTATTAATTCAGTAATGGTAACCCTTAGAGTGAAATAGCAAGCAATTACTTCTTTAAAACACTCTAAATATTTGAAAACAAATGTCTGAAGAGCAAGTTTTTCAAAACCTTAGAAGCTTAACAGTTGCCTTTGGCAGTTCCTTATGGCACTTTTGAATTACTTCTGACAGTTCAAATGAGATTGACAGTTAGAATTTATGTACTTCTCAGGCATATTCATGCCTACTTTTAACAATCTCAAGGGGCACATGACCTCCCTAAGTTGTCCCGATACCACATTCCAAGGGTGTACCCCACCTCTCCAAAGGGCTCCAAAAATTTCAAAACCCATTCAGATCAGGTCTTTTCTCACACACTTGGGTCATCAAAATCAGATTTGAGTGGAGGAAGCTACTGATTTATATGGGCAGCTACCTCCATGAAGTGTGCATGTGCAAATTCTGACCAGAGTCCATTCCTGCCCCATTCGAAATGATCGTTGCCGTGCAAGACTTCGGATTTTTGGCCTGTTCTGCCATTTCCCCAGCAAAGGAGAGGCTCACCATTGTTGCAAAAATCCAAGCCATAATATCTCACATGGTTGCAGAAAACCATAGTGCACATTTAACCACCAGACTATTCTAAAATCCCATTGGATTCAAGGATGTCCTCCAATGGGAGGAAATCTGCCATCATTACTCTCATCTGGCTTACGTGCGACTTCAGACAGATGGCAATATGGTTGACTCTTAATGACCTTCTGAAATGACCGAACAAGCCACTAAGTTGAGGGCAAGTAGAGATGAGCAATAAATGTTGACCTTGCCAGTGATGCGAACATCCTGTGTGTGAGAATGAAAAAAAAAACTTCAAAAAGTTTAGAACAGCTGGCAGATTGGAACCAGGGAATAGATACGAAATTGACTGATGGGTAGAGAACAGCAGATATTTTTCAGAAGTGAAAGGCAGTGCCAAGCAAAGTTTTCCCCAGAGAATGGAATTGGTAACTCCTTGGGTTCCTAATTTATAGTACGGACTCGATTCAGAAGCGCACTGGAAACAGGTTAAATGTGGAGACAATAGGAAACGAAAAAGGGTCAATTGGATCAGAGAAAGCAATATCTCAACTACAAAACAAACTGGAAAAATATTTCCAGTGACACAACAGTGGCAGATAAAATTCATTACGGGCAAATGTAAAGTATGATATAACGGAAGAAAAAAATGGATGAAAAGAGATAGGTCAGTGTGAAGTGAAATTCAGTCAAAGGGCTTTAAGGGAAGAGAGAACTTGCACTGACAGAATCACCAAATTGTTATAGCACAGAGGGGGACCATTCAGCCCATTGTGTCTGTACTGGCTCTCTGTAGGATCAATTCATCTAGTGTCATTCTCCCTGTAGCCGCGCACATTCTTCCTTCTCAGATAACAACCCATTTACTTTTTGTATGCCTGTATTGATTCTGCCTCCACCACAGTCTCGGACAGTACGTTCCAGACTCGCAGTGTGAAAACATTTCTAATCATGTCACCATCGTTTCTTTTGCTAATGAGCTTAAGTCTCTGTCCTCTCTATCATTCCACCAATGGCAACAGCTGTTTCCCATTTACTCTGTCCGGATCCCTCGTGATTTTGAATAGATAGATAGATCATAGATACCCTACAGTGCAGAAAAAGGCCATTTGGCCCATCGAGTCTGCACCAACCATAATCCCACCCAGGCCCTACCCCCATATCCCTACACATTTACCCACTAATCCCTCCAACCGACACATCTCAGGACACTAAGGGCAATTTTAGCATGGCCAATCAACGTAACCTGCACATCTTTGGACTGTGGGAGGAAACCCACGCAGACACGAGGAGAACGTGCAAACTCCACACAGACAGTGACCCAAGCCGGGAATCGAACCCAGGACCCTGGAGCTGTGAAGCAGCAGTGCTAACCACTGTGCTACCGTGCCGCCCAAATACCTCAATCAAATTTCCTCTCAAACTTCTCCTCCAAGAAGAGCAATCCCAATTTCTCCAATCTACAGCCGTGACTGAAGTTCCCCATCCTGGATCATTCCCAGGAATCTATTGTGCACCATTGCTAATGCCATCATATATTTCTTAAAGTGTGGCACGCAGAACTGAATGCAATACTCCAGCTGAGACTGAGCCAATGTTCTATACAGGTTTAATATAACTTATTTGCTTTTGTACTCTACGCTCCTATTAATAAAGCTCAGGAAGTTGTATGCTTTATTAATCGCACTCTCAATCTGACCTGTCACCCTCAATGATTTCAGTATATATATATATATATCCCTCCATATGTGCGCCCCATAATTTTATATTGTCTCTGCAATTTTCCTACCAAATTTAGTCACAGTAATATTATTGTTTGACCAGTAATCCAGAGACCTGGAGTAATGCTCTGGGGGCCCAGTTAGGAATCCCACTATGGCAGATGGTGGAATTTAAAAACTCAGTAAAATATCTGGAATTAAAAGTCTAATGATGACCATGAAACCATTGTCGATTGTCACTCTAGTTCACTAATGTCCTTTGGGGAAGGAAACCTGCCGTCCTTACCTGGTCTGGCCTACATGTGACTCCAGGCCCACAGCAATTTGGTTGACTCTGAAATGACCTAGCAAGCCACTCAGTTGTATTCAACCACGGAACAAAAAGGAATTAAATCAGAAGGACAACCCAGCATCGATCTAAACACTGGAAATGACAACGGCAACCCAGTCAAGTCGACCCTGTAAAATCCTCCTTACTAACATCTGGAGGCTTGTGCCAAAATTGGGAGAACTGTCTCACAGATTAGTCAAGCAACAGCCTGATATAGTCATACTCATCGAATCATATCTTACAAATAGGAACACAGGAATTAGGAGCATAAGTAGACAAATTCAGCCTTTCGAGCCTGCTCCACCATTCAATCAGATCATGGATGATCTCCTCCTGGTCTCAAATCCACCTTACCACCTGTTCTCCATATCCCTCTTTCCCTTTTTAAAAAAAATTAAAAATATATCTATATCCCTCTTGAAACCATTCAATGATTCAGACTCCACCACGCTATGGGGCAGTGAGTTCCACAAATGCACCACCCTCTGTGAGAAATAGTTCCTCCTCATCTCAGTTTTAGATCTATCGCCTCGCAAACTATACCTGTGACCTCTTATTTGAGATTGCCCCAGAAGAGGAAACATTTGGTCTACATTTACTTTATCAATCCCTTAAAAAAATTTTATATACCTCGATCAGATCCCCTCTCATCCTTCTAAACTCCAGCGAGTACAAGCCCAAACTGTTTAATCTCTCCTCATACATCCCCGGAATCGATCTGGTGAACCTCCTCTGAACTGCCTCCAATGTCACCACATCCCTACTCAAATAAGGAGACCAAAACTGGACACAATACTCCAGATGTGGTCTCACCAACACCCTATACAATTGCAACAACACTTCTCTACTTTTATACTCCAGGCCCTTTGCAATAAATGCCAACATCCCATTTGCCTTTTTTATTACATGCTGTACCTGCATTCCGAATTTCTGTGATTCATGAACATAGACACCCAGATCCCTCACAATCCTGACACCATCATCACCATTCCTGGGTATGTCCTGTCTCACTGCCAGGATAGACCCAGCAGAGATGGTAGCATAGTGGTATACAGTTGGGAGAGAGTTGCCCTGGGTGTCCTCACCATTGACTCTGGGCCCCATGCAGTCTCATAGCACCATGCAAACATGAGCAAGGAAACCTCCTGCTGATTTACCACATACACAACGCTAACATCTACCTGGCAATGGTGAAAAATGCTCACAGGTTTGTTGTGTGACACTTTATCAAATGTCTTCTGGAATTCCATGCACACAACGACAACAGCATTACTCGCATCAACCTTCTCCGTTGTCATCAAAAACCTCCAGCAAGTTATTGAAACATGATTTGCCCTTAAAAAATCCATGCTGGCTTTCCTTAAGAGATCCACATTTGCCCAAGTGACTATTAATTTTTCCCCTAATTATCGATTCTAGAAAGCTTCCCCAGCATTGAGGATAAAATCACTGGTCTGTCTAGTGGTTGCTGGGTTTATCATTACACCCTTTTTTAAGCAAGGGTGGAACATCTGCAATTTTCCAGTCCTCTGGGACTACCCAGAGTTTAAGGAAGATTGCAAAATTATGGTCAGCACCTCCACAATTTCCACTTCCCTCAGTATCCTTGGATGCACCATCTGGTCTTGATGCTTCATCAACCTCTTAGCATGTATACCCTGTGCAATACTTCTTCCTGAGCAATTTTAAACATATCAAAAGGTTGAATTACATCCTCTTTCACCATGACCTGTGCAGGTTATATCCTTGGTCAAGACAGATGTCAAATATTACTTGAATACCTCAGCTGTGACCCCTGCCGCCATGTGCACATCATCTTTGCGATCCCCAATTGGCCCCCAATCAACACAGTAACTTTCAAACACACAGTGTCTCAAAACACTTAACCAATGAAATACTTTTCATCGAGTCGTCAAACTTGAGGCACAATTTATGCACAGCAAAATTCCACAAATGGCAATGAATGCCCATTTAATCTATTTCTTTAGCCCTGGTTTGAGTTGACTCAATACTCAGAATGTTCAACCACAAAGGGCCGCCGCAACAAAGTGAACAGAATGTTGAATCGTGCAGTCAAACCAGTGAAATAAAACTCAGAGAAAGCCATGTTCAATTGGTATTGTTCTGGTTAGACTACAAACACTGCATCCAATTCGGGACAGCAAGGCATAACTGAGGCTTTCCATTCATGGAGGCAGAGCTTGGGGAGTCTGAAGTTGGTTTCCTGGAGGCAGAAGACTGAATTATGAGGATTTTTTGATGAAACTTGGGCTTTTCATCATTGAAAGAAGGTGCTTGAGGAATGGATTAATCATTTGGGGTGGCACAATGGTTAGCACTGCTGCTCACAGCACCAGGGTCCCCAGTTTGATTCCCAGCTTGGGTCACTGTCTGTGTGGAGTTTGCACATTCTTTCTGTGTCTGCGTGGGTTTTCTCCAGATGCTCCGGTTTCCTCCCACAGTCCAAAGATGTGCAGGTTAGGTTGATTGGCCATACTAAATTGTCCCTTAGTGTCAGGGGGATTAGCAGGGTAAATGCATGGTGTTGCAGGAATAGAGCTTGGGTAGGATTGTGGTCAGTGCAGACTCAATGGGCCAAATGGCCTCCTTCTGTAGTGATTCTAGAGTAAGCTTGTTCCAGAAACATGCTCTAAGGCACCCTGCAGATGTCTTAAAAAGAAAAAGGAAGCTAAACCAAAGAAGACAGATTATGAAGGTTGATCAAAAGTTTGGTCAAGGAGGGGGGGTTTTAAAACTGGTTTTGAAGGATTAACGAAACATTGAAAGGTGGATGTGTTTACCGACAGAATTCCAGAGCACAGGGTTTAGGGGCTGAAGGCATCACCAATGAAGGAGAGAAGGAAGGAAGGAGAGATGCATAAAAGACCAGAGCTTCGAGGGTGGAGGGGGTTATAAGGTTGGAGGATGTTGCAGAGATGTAGAAAGGTGCAGTCATGAGCATTGAATTTAATCAGGAGGATAAGAATTTAAAACTTGAGGGGTTGAAACACCAGGAATCCAGAACGAGCAAGGACAGGGGTTGAACAAATGGCTTTTGATATGCAAAGTACAAACAGAAGATTTTGAATGAACAATGTACGCGAACAGAAGAAATCTGAGAGGAGAGGGGTGGTCAAGGACATTGTTGAGGGTTTCTGCAGCCAATAAACTGAGCTGATAATTTTACAGAGGAGAAAATATTTGTGACGGAGAGGGTATAAGATCAGAAACAGAGCTGACATTGAATATAATGCCATGGCTGTGTATGCTCTGGTTCAGCCTGAGGCAGTGGCTGTGGAGCTGGGTGAAATCAATGATGAATATGTTAGGAGCTGCAAAGGACTCCAGCTTTAGTTTTCCCATAGTTTATATGGAAAAAAACTGCTGCTAGACATTGGATGAGCAGTCTTTTAACACAGAGGCAGTAAAAGGGCTGAAACAACTGTTTTATATTCACTTAGGGGACATGGGTGTCGCTGACTAGGCCAGCATTTATTCCCCATCTCTAGTTACCCTTCAGAAGATGATGATGAGCTGCCTCCTCGAACTGCTGAAGTCCCTGATGTAGGAGAACCCACAATGCCATTAGGGAGGGAGTTCCAGGATTTTGACCCAGCAACAATGAAGGAATGGCGATATATTTCCAAATCAGGATGATGAGTGTCTTGGAGTGGAACCTTCAGGTGGTGGTGTTCCCAGGTATGAGTTGCTCTCGTCCTTCTAGATGGTAGTGATCGCGGGTTTGGAAGGTGCTGCCTAAGGAACCTTGGTGAGTTCCTGCAGTGCATCTTGTAGATTGTTACTTACGGCTGCCACTATTTGTCAGTGGTGGAATGATTGAATATTTGTGGAAGAGGTAGCAATGAAGCGGGTTGCTCGAATGTTGTTGGAGTTGCACTTATCCAGGCAAGTGGAGAGTGTTCCATTACACTCCTGACTTGTGTCTTGTAGATGGTGAAGTGGCTTTGGGGAATCAGGAGGTGAGTTACTTGCCACAGGATTCCAAGCCTTTGACCTGCTCTGGTACCCACAGCATTTATATTAAAGTTAAGGTTTACTTATTAGTCACAAGTAGGCTTACAGTAACACTGCAATGAAGTTACTGCGAAAATTCCCTAGTCGCCACATTCCAGCATCTGTTTGGGTACACTGAGGGAGAATTTACTATGGCCAATCCACCTAACCTGCACTTCTTTTGGACTGTGGGAGGAAACTGGAGCACCCAAGGGAAACCCACGCAGACATGGGGAGAATGTGCAAACTCCACACAATGACCCAAGCCGGGAATTGAATTTGGGTCCCTGGCGCTGTGAGGCAGCAGTGCTAACCACTGTGCCATCCTGTCTAGTTTTATATGTCTAGTCCAGTTCAATTTCTGGTCAATGGTAACCCCTAGGATGTTGATAGTGGGGGATTCAGCAATGGTAATGCCATTGAATGTGAGGGGGCAATGGGTTAGATCCTCTCTTGTTGGAGATGATCATGCCTGGCACTTACATGACACGAATGTTACTTGCCACTTGTCAGCCCAAGCCTGGATTTTGTCTAGGTCTTTCTGCATTTGGACATGAACTGCTTCAATATTCGAGTCGTCGCGAATGGTGTGGTCATCAGCAAATATCCCCAGTTCTGACCTTATGATGGAAGGGAGGTCATTGATGAAGCAGCTGAAGGTGGGCCTAGGACCCTACCTTGAGGCACTTCTGCAGTGATGTCCTGTAACTGAGATGAATGACCTCCAACCACCACAACCATCTTCCTTTGTGCCAGTTATGACTCCAAGCAGGAGAGAATTTTCCCCAATTCTCATTGATTCCAGCTTTGCACTGGCTCCTTGAGACCATACTTGGTCTCACCTTACCTCTGGCAGTCAGTGCCTGTTTGAACCAAGGCAGTAGTGAAATCAGGAGCCAAGTGATCCTGGCGGAACCCAAACTAAGCATCCATGAGCAGGTTACTGCTGAATAAGTGCCGCCTGAAAGCACTGTTGATGACCCCTTTCATCACTTTACTAATGATTAAGAGTAGACTGATGGAGCGATAATTGGCCAAGATGGATTTGTTCTGTTTCCTGTGTAAAAGACATACCTGGGCAATTTTCCATAAGCCGGGTATATGCCATTATTGTAGCTGTACTGGAACAGCTTTGTGAGGGATGCGACAAGTTCTGGAGCACATCTTCAGGTGTATTGCTGGAATATTGTCAGGGCCCATAGCCTTCACAGTATCCAGTGGCTTCTTGACATCATATGGAGTGAATTAAATTGGCTGAAGACTGACCTCTATGATGTTGGGGACCTCCAGAGGAAGCTGAGATGGATCATCCATTTGGCACTTTTGGCTGAAGATTGTTGCAAATACTTCAGCCTTATCTTTTGCACTGATGTGCTGGGCTTCCCCATCATCGAGGATGGGGATATTTGCAGAGGTTCCTCCTCCTATGAGTTGTTTAATTGTCCACGGCTGGATACTGCAGATCTGCAGAGCTTAGATCTGATCCATTGTGCAATAGCTTAACCCCCTCTGTGGCATGTAAATTGTCTTGTGTTGTTGCTTCACCAGGTGGACAACTCATTTTTAAGTGTTGCTTCTGGCATGTCCTCCTGCATTCTTTGTGGAATAGTGTTGATCCTCTGACATGGTGGTAATGGTAGAGCGGATGATATGCCGGGCCATGAGGTTACAGATCGTGGCTGAGTAAAATTCTGCTGCCGGTGGCCCACAGCGCCGCTTGGATACCCAGTCTTGAGTAGCTAGATCTGTTCAAAAGCTAAGTCATTTAGCATGGATGAAATCTTGGGGTTCGCAAAAAGTAGAACCGAGTTCATAGCATGTCTGTAAATGCTGTAGTTTTAAGTTAGTTTGCTGTGTTTCATTCCTCTTTTCATACAATTTCGTTTTTATTTTAAAATTTTGTAGCATAATTCTGCTGGTTAATTTCTGGGTGTTTGGATTTCCTCTTTAAAATGTTAGCAGTCCCCAATAGGATTATAACAACAAGCAAATAGAGTACAGGGCTCGCATCTGCAGCCTTGGCATTATTAGTATCGTACCCTAACCCAGGGAGCTAACAGGCCCCACAGCAACACTTCACAAATCTGTGTGCTATCATTGCTCAAGTGCCGTGCTAATTTATATCATTCCCCTTTTAGTATATGCGCTATCAGAGTGACTAACACTGCAGTGGCACAAACTTGAAAGGCTGAATATTTCACTCACGTAGCTCTTGCACTGTGGAAATGAAGCAGTAGCTTGAAATGTGAGCATTACAATTCAAAGCAAGGATATGCAGGAAATCGTAGAAACTGTGTATGTGAAACATGAACCAACAACAAAAACATGAGTTAGCCTTGGACTCAAAATATAAAACCATACATGAACAATTGCAAAACATTAATAATCTTAAAAGCAACAGTATAATCGCTGTACTTCCATCATTCAAAATCTTGTTACTAAACCTGGGAGAATGTGGTCGGCTCAACTATTAATCTTCTCTCACATTGACTTTAAAATACAGATTTAAGCCAAATCAAATAAAACTGATGTGGTCAGAAAGAAACATTCATCCCCCCCCCCCCCCCCCCCCCCCCGCCCCCGCCCCCTCCTCTCTCAGCCCCTTCAATTGAACTTTGCTGTTAATTCATAGCCTGTTGCCTGACTAGATCTTCTTGCATGTTACTGGATGGGAATAACTGGGAGAGCAACTTCAGGACCTGATTATATATAACTAGGTAAATAGTTAAACCAAAATTACAAGACTGATCTAATTAGAATCAGTTTTGAAATATACCAAAATGTCCTGGATCTAATCACGGGTACTCCTCTATATGGCCTGCTGCAAAGCTAAAAAAGGTATAATATTGACCATATATTCAAGTAAAGCCCTCTAGCAATTCTTGTGGATAACTTCACACATGTTTGCAACATGAAATGCCCAGAGTCAATGAATGCTTGTAGACTACCAATAAGAACACTGGCATCACCCTCACACACACACACAACTGCATAAAAATCACCACATGGATATGGAAATGTGTTATTTATTTCCTGCTGACCGAGCAGACTTTCGCTGCAACAGAATAATTTCCTGTTTGCCAGGATTTCTTTTATTCAGAGATCAAATATCTCCAGTTATTGAGCATGATTAGAAGTGGAAATATTCTCTCGCAGACAGATTCAAGAAACATTTCTGATTCCAGTGCCTCTTCCTGCAGCGCCCCGCCAACAATATTATTTTTCACACAGCAATTTTGTGTCAAAAGAAAACTTCATTTATTTTCCCTTTGCAGATTCTTAAAAATAGTTTATTTTCTTTTTCAAAAAAGCTGAATTTAAGCTTGCGGCACATCACATATTTACACAGTTCTATCAAATATTTATATTTCCTTTTTAAAGGATATGGACATAATTGGAGACCAAAATATGGGACTGACTGTAAATAAGTGATTATGAACACAGCTGTGCATCCATATTAAAGACTGGCTGCATTTGGGTCTCGTGAGACTAGTTCTGCTATTACTAGTTTATTAACCAACCTTGGTGCACACTCGACACCTCACGGCACCCTCGCACAATGCTTAAAGTTGGGCTGGTATGATGGCTGTTTGTATGATCTTAAAGCTAGAAAAGTTTTTTTGCAGAATCTTCTATTGAGTATCTACAGCTGGTGACAGCAGATTGCTCAGCTTTCTATCTCTTTGAGAACAGGCACACAAGAAGACAACAAAAAAAGGACATGGGGGCGGGGGGGGGGGGTGGGGGAAAGCACAGATGAAGCAGCAAAGCTCAGTGCATCTGGCACAATTAGTCATCATCCTAATTAAAATAATATGCTTCTTTACCTGGAATTAAATGAAGCAGAGCAGTTGGAATTTAATTGATTCCATAAATCAGTAAAGCTAACTTACATTCCAACAGTGCAGTGAGATCGGATTCCACCCGGATCTTTGATTCACGATTTCAACTTCATACTGGGGGAAAATTATTCCCGGTCTTTAGCTACTGCTGTTTCTGGAGCAACTTTAAAGCATGGAATAGTCTAGCACAAGGCTGCTTGACTCATTGCAATGGATTTAACCACACCGCAACCACACCCACATCCAACCCCAACCTATGCAATGGGCAGTTGGCTGGTGGAACGCATTGATAGGGTGGTCACTTGATCCTCCTGGTACATTTTGAAAGAAATCGGGAAGTGGGACTCAGAGTTTCGAACCGTAGGGCTATGGGAACTGAAGACTCTGAAACAATGGTGAAGTGGTGGGGGAAGAGAGGCCAAATGCACAAAAAGCCATCATCAGAAGATCAAATGGGCCTGGGACAGCACGGCTGGAAGGGCTTGCAGAGAAAAAGGCGAAGTGCATGGAGGCATTTGAAGATGTTGAAGATTTCGAAAGGTATAGGGACTCAATATACATCAGTGAAGCAGTGAAGTGTTGAAAGCAATACATTGATTTTGTGTAATAAAACCCTTGTGTTGCTGTTCCATGAAGTAGAACAGATTTAATCACAGTACAGAACAGAATTTGCAAGACACAATTGGGACAGCTGATGTTTACAGACGGCGGAGAATAATATGCCAGCAAAGAGAATATTAAACTAATGGAATATAGAGGCTTAAAAAAAAGTGTGAATGAATTCCCATGCTGAGAGAAGCTGAGGTGACAGTGCTGCACAAGTGTAAGGACTGAGAGTCTGAAGTTCAGGTTAAGGTTAAACAGGATGCCAAGGCTTTGCATTGGTTGGTTCTAGACCAAGGGAGTCACCAGGGAGGAATGAAGACAGTAGCAAAGGAGTGGAATTTACTGCAAAAATAAAGATGACATCTTTTGAATGAGACATTAAACTGAGACCCCATCTTGGTGAATGTAAAAGATCCTATGGTACTATTTGGCAAAACAAAGTGTTATCCGAGGAATTGGCCAATATTTTACAATAAACAATCACAAAAATAGATTGTGCGTTTATTATCACATTGCTGTTTATGGGAACTTGCTGTGTATGGATTGACTGCCATGTTTCCTACAATACAGGAGTGACTTTACAACAAATTACTTAATTGGCACTTTGAGACCATCTGGTCATGGAAGACAAGAGAAATGCGCATTTTCTTTTTCTTTTAGTCTTCCTAATGTTGAGTTGGAAGAAGTTTTGTTTTATTTATGCCATGCCCTTCTACCGATGTATGCTTCACTAAAGTTTTATTTCAATCTGGAAAGCCAAAGATCTAACTATAGGGCTGATATTGCAAGCGAGCATTTCTAACAAGGATGGATGGAAAGTTCAAAGACGCAAGCCTGCAATTTTCCATCAACATTCCCTGCAAGTACCACTCCTCACTGGGAGTTCCTAATTGAAAACTCAGGCTTTATGAGACATAAATTCAATGGAATTCCAGGTAGATTTTCTAACAGACTTGCTGATCTGTTCTCCTGCCAAAGAGGAATTATACCTTTATATACGTCTCTTCCTTGCTAATCCAGTCTTTTGTTGGGTTTGTAACAAAGAGAATTATTGCACTTTAAGGAACAATAGCAACTGATGAAACATTTAAAATTCCCAAAGAAAGGGCTCAGTGGAATGCATGTGCCACATGGTGTTGCACTTAACAACATACATGGATCAGTGAGATTCAAGTTTGATCCCTGTTCTGTGATGAATTATTTTAGTGCAGCCAATGAAACAATTGAGGTACTGTAACATTCCCAGGTTAAAGGAATTAAGGTCAAAGATCACTGCATGACGTGCATGGAAAATGTTTTTTTTTGTGTGCATGCACATATGGAGGTACAATGGGGGAGGACAAAAATTGGGTTCAGGTCTTGTTAGTTCTCCATATTTGAATAGCCTGATGTGGTTACTGTTGAAGATCATCCATCAAAAATGACTACATGGGCAAAGTACTGCAGAGCTTCCCCCGTAGAACTCAATCCTGTTATGCGAACAGAAATCCTTTCCTTTGAGAGGGGGAAGAAGGAACTACTAGATTAAAGCTTACCAATGAAACGCTTTGTTTTCTTCTATAAGCATCAGAATACTGCGTATTTTATTGCATTTATTGCCATGATCTCTTACCACAAAAGTAAATGTGCAATGGAATTGAGAAAAAATACCTTTCCACAGATATGATACTGAATGAAGGGACTATGAGACAGTCCAATCACTGCTTTATAAATCTCAGACAATATGCAAATGATTGAGAATTTAAGGAACTCAATTTGACAATGTGAGACCTATGGCCTTTAATACAAAATGACCTTTCATTTCTATTCTGTCAGTTAAGGAAATCTACATTTCACAACCTATCGTGATTATTTGTATGCTGTAACTATTATAATTGTCCAAGTCTTTTATTGTTTTATACTTCATTTTTATTTTAATCATCATCTATAACAGTCACAAATTATGATTACTTGTTTTATTTGCATCATCATCACAATTTAGCATCTGCCCACCACGATGATTTTTCAATAAACGAATATCTATCCAGTGCACCAAGTATTTTATTGTACATACCCAGAGCCTTCTTGTGTAACTTGCCCCATTGAAGAGTTCACTTCAGTCCTCTGTGATCGCGCCCTTGGGCAAGCTGACCCCTGTGTTACCCTTACCCCCTGGCTCTTGCCGCAGGCCATTGGTGCCTGGTATCTCACCATGTGCAGACCCCATCCCTATGCTTTCCTCTAAATTGTATGCAGTGTTAAGAATCTAAGCTGGTGACTGTGGCTGTGAAATCGAGTGATAATCATTGCTGTCTTTTTGCTCACGTCCCATAAAATACATTTTTTAAAAAAAGTTCTTGTATATCTGAAGAGAGAAAAATACAAGAGTAGTATTGTGGGGAGGGAAGCATGAGCAAGCAAAGGTGCAGGCTTATACCATCTGCAACTTGTAAATCAGAAGTGATTTGGAATAAAGTGGAGGTGGGATGAGGGAAGATGGATGCGTGAAAGAGAATTAGCTATGAAATACCACCATCTTCAATGGCTTCAGCCCCACCAATGAGCACACTCGGTGATGTCAATTCCCTCCATTGAGCCAAGAACAGGCACCACATCTGTCCCCCACCCCTTAGTTTATTCTGTCTCCAGTTAGAATCTCAACAGTACAGAAGGAGGCCATTTGCCCATCAAGCCTGCACCAGCAACAGTCCCTTGACACTAAGGGACACTAAGTGGTATGTGTGGGGCGAGGAGAGGCTGTGAATGTCAGGTTTGAGTTGTGATTGAAAGAGATTGTTAATAGGTGAGTGATGGCAGTCCAGTGTACTTGGTGGGATATAGTATTTGAAAGTACATTCACTGGCCTTGACCATTCCTACGAGATTACATGGAACATTTTGCATCAAAGTCCTCAGGGTTTGATTCCTCACATTGGTCTCCATAGATATGTAGTCCTACTGCCTTCATAAAGTAGGTCTTGGAGAGGTGGGGGGGGTTTCCTCCTGGCTCCCTGTGGATAAAGGACATCGCCACTTCTCCAACTCTTGCGCCCATAACTTCCAGTGTATTGTTGGAGAATTCTGGAGCTTACCCTCTGCCACATTGAGCCATTAGCGTACTCTCTCGGTCAAAATCACTTTTTGGATGGCTTTCAACACTTGCTCCAGTCAGAGTGCACTTCCCTTCTAAAGGATACAGGCTAGCTTTAACTTTGCTAACCTCTCACGATTTTGCACCCCCTGCAACCACTGAACAGTATAATTAGCAGTAGTTGCACATTATAAGCTTAAAATGAGCAGAAATTACAGAGTTGGCATGCATCGGAAGCAACAGGCTTCTGGATGATGAATCCCATGCTCATTTTCAGGTCCTGTCCAATACTGCCCTTACAGGCTTACTCGAATATTTTTCACTTAATTTTGCAAAGGGATCCACAATTGTGAGGTAATAAATGTTCCCTTTTCAGCACTTCAGTTGGCAAGAGCATTCAGTACTGATCTTGGTAAAGTCGTTTATGCAGAAATATTTACATGAATGCGTATATATTTACATTAAGGTGACAGCGTGAGAACAGAAAATTTCATTGTCAACACTATTAATTTGAGATGTGTCAGGATCACTATGCTCCTCACCTTATGCATGGACTTCAGAAACGCAAGAGATTTTAAATGTGATATTCCCTCTGGTCCTATCTCTTGGACAATCAATCCAAGAATCACTACCAATTGAGAACTAAAATTCATGATCGAATGAGCTTTTAATGAGTATCACACATTGACTATATAGTTCCATTTATTCTTAATTATCTTTCCATCAAAATCCACAAAACTCAACTTGGAGATTACAATCAAAACTTTTGTATTTTGCTTAAAACAGTCAATTACTTCTTTATCAGCAGTTGAATTTCTAATAAAATATTGCAAAATGTGATAAACTAAAATCTAAATGAACCGGTTAATTCTGGCCAACTGCTTTCCTGCGTTCACAGTCGCACAGCCCATCTTGTCTGTTTATCTCTGATCTTTGTTTTCTGTCTGTAAGGTTTCCTTCACACATGGCAGGCAGCTGTCAGCATCAGTGAAGGGAGAGGCAAGGGTCAAAGGCCAATCCAGCTGTCTTGTGCAATCATCAGGCTTCACCGACAAGTCATGAATTCCAGCAGAGAGACAGCTAGCTAGTAGTTTTGGATTATAGTACACACAAGACCACCCCCTTTCTCAAGTGTGCGAGGCAATCACCATCAAGGGCAGTTCCACTGTCCAAGGCAATACAGCTTTGAAATCATTGTGCCTACAGTTGGAGTGGGGAGTTGACCTCACCAGCTTGAATGGGTCAGCGCCTTAAAATAAATTATATGTGCTCCCTACCCAACTTCTCAGAGAATACTATAGCTGCATGTAAGCCATTAATCTGGAGAGCAGCAGTTCATTTCTAAGCGTGCCCCCAGGTTTTAAGTGTTGCCTGACTCCCAATGGAAATGTGGGAACTAACCAAGCAGCTGATGTCAGAATTATCTCATTCATAGAATCCCTACAGTGCTGAAGGCGGCCATTTGGCCCAAAGAGCCTTCACCAACTCTCTGACAGAGTATCTTACCCAGGCCCTATCCCCGTAACCCCCACTAGCCTGCACATCTTGGGACACCCCAAGGGACAATTTAGCATAGCCAATCCACCTAACCTGCACATCCTTGGAGTGTGGGAGGAAACCAGAGCACCTGGAGGAAACCCCTGCAGACACGGGGAGAATTTGTGAACTCCACAAACGTCACCCAAGGCCAGAATTGAACCCGGGTCCCTGGTGCTGTGAGGCAGCAGTGTTAACCACTGTGCCACCCATTTCATAAGTGGTCACTGGATCCTTTGGTATACAAGGTGCAATGGGTTAAGAGCATCGATATTTGGGGCAGGGAGATTCTGTCCATGACTGACTATGCACATGTGACAGGAGGTGGCACAGTGAGTGAATATCATTTCCTATTTCGCGATGTCAAGACAGCAGGCGAAAAAGTTATTCTCTGGGCTCAATAAGAGTAAGGAGTCTAACAACACCAGGTTAAAGTCCAACAGGTTTATTTGGTAGCAAACGCCACTAGCTTTCGGAGTGATGCTCCTTCGTCAGGTGAGTGGAAGATCTCCCACTCACCTGATGAAGGAGCAGCGCTCCGAAAGCTAGTGGCGTTTGCTACCAAATAAACCTGTTGGACTTTAACCTGGTGTTGTTAGACTCCTTACTGTGTTTACCCCAGTCCAACGCCGGCATCTCCACATCTCAATAAGAGTGTCAAGGTTCCCATCGATTTCCAACTCGTATTTAATCCATGCCCATGGTATGGGTGGCACAATCTGGGTACCTCCAACATGATGCAGTATCATTGGACAGACATACTTCCTCACACCGTGTACACTCAAAATGCTAGGTTTGTAATGCTTTTTCATCTTACGCTTTGTAACAGTCCAGCAGAAAGACTTGTAGGGTGCAGCTGAATGCCTGTACTGAGCGCCATGGGCACTGCTGAGTAAGCAGCTGCTTGTCAACACATAAAATGTGTCTGCAGGAGTCTTCATTGCCAAAAGGCAACAATAAACAGCAGCAGAAAGTAATAGTGTCAAAATGATGCACAGGTTGCAGCATGCAAATACTAAAGAAATTCACAGCTGATACACTGTCAAACTACCAATCACATCTTTCAGCATCAAAATTCCCAAATCCAAAGAAAGGAAAGCTATATGGATTAACAGAATACTTTTAGCAAGAGCCCACCCAAACAGTGTGGAATTTATCATGGATTCATTTAAATAATGGCTTAAATTGGGCAAATAACAAGACCCGTACAAGTTCGTAGTATGGCCTTCAAAACCTTCTGGAAATTGTTGATTTCAATATCCAGCAAATTATCTGTTTGGGTCCACTTGGGAAAGCTATACTTCCTTCCGTCTGATGTTCCTTTAAATCCAAAGTGGAATGGAGAGTATTCTGGAAGATGGCTTCCTGATTATGACACCACCAGTTTCCAAGAAATGCCCATGTGATCTGAAGTTGCGATATGGATGAACAGCTAAGAATAAAGGGTGAATAGAAAGCTAATTGCACTGGGGTTGGGTCATCCTGTGTTCTTTATTTGAGAGTTCAGTACATGCCAAGAATTCATGCGAAACAAGTAGTTTCTCCCCGAATTGAATAGTTTTTCTGTTTGGCAGTTTTCAAACAGATGTTTGTGTTGAAGCAGGTGTCAGAGAATACACCTGGCCTTCATAGCAAGAGGATTTGAGTATAGGGAGTCCAGCGAAGGTTCACCAGACTGATTCCTGGAATGGTGGGACTGACATATGAAGAGAGACTGGGTCGACCGGGCTTGTACTCGCTGGAATTTAGAAGAATGAGAGGGAATCTCAGAAACATAAAATCCTGATGGGACTGGACAGGCTAGATGCTGGAAGAATGTTCCCAATGTTGGGGAAGTGCCGAACGAGGGGTCACAGTCTAAGAATAAGGGTTAAGCCATTCAGGACTGAGATGAGGAAGAACTTCTTCACTCAGAGTTGTGAACCTATGGAATTCTCTACCACAGAAAGCTGTAGGGGCCAGTTCATTTGATACATTCAAGAGGGAGCTGGACGTGGTCCTTGTGGCTAAAGGGATCAAGAGGTATGGAAAGAAAGAGGGAGTGGGATACCAAAAGTGCATGATCCACGATCATATTGATTGGTGGTGCAGGCTCAAAGGGCCGAATGGCCTACTCCTGCACCTTTTTTTATGTTTCTAAATCCCTTCTTTTCCATCAGGACTTCACCAGCACTCCTGACCGCCTCTCAAAGTGACATAACCCCTTTGGGATCCATGTCCACAATCTCAGGCAATGAGATTCCAATCCTGAAGCTTGGAAAGATGAATGGTCCTCACAAGAAGTCACTTCATGAAAGGTGCGACACAGGAGGTCCCTGGGTTTGAAGCTCATTTCTAAACCACATCCATGCAAACCATGGCACATGCAGATAACCTGGTGCACAATTGGAAAATTAAAAACTCTGCTGTGTGCATGTGTGGTAATCAGAACAGACTGTGGAACATAATGACTCAATACCTAACTCATAAATATACAAGGGAGTTATGACAGCGATATGCATCACCACTCCTGACATAATATCCTGGCTTCAACACCTTGCTGTAAAGTTAAAGTTATTGCTCTATAGTTATTGCTCTATACCCAGCCATACAAGAGGAGCAGCTCAGGATGTCCAAATGGTCCATCGTCAGGGACAGGAGGGTGCAACTATGAGCTAGGCAAGTATGGAATTCAAGAAGGGTCCCTGCACATGGATCATAAAAGGTTACAATGTAGGTAGAGCAAGTGATCGGGAAGGCAAATGGAATGGTGGTGCTGCTGCAAGGGGAAAGGAATAAAAAAGTAAGAATGTTTTTCTAGAGTTGTACAAGGCAATGGTGAGATCACATCTGGAGTATCATAGTGCTACGGTGCTGAAGGAGGCCATTTGGCCCATCGAGTCTGCACCGACAACAATCCCACCCAGGCTCTATCCCCGCCACCTCACATATTTACCCTGCTAAGCCCTCTAACCTATGCATCCTGGGACACTAAGGGCAATGGGGTTATCTTATGAGAAAAGATTGGACACACTAGGCCTATATTCACTGAGTTTAGAAAAATGAGAGGTGATCTTATTGAAACATCTAAGACCCTGAGGGAATTTGACAGGGCGGATGCTGGGAGGATGTTCCCTCTTCTGGAAGGAACAAGAACCAGGGGACACAGCTTAAAAATAACTGGTCTCTTGTTTAAGACAGAGATGAGGAGAAAGTTTATGCTGCAGAGGGTTGTTAGTCTATGGAATTCTCTTCCCAGTGAGTTCAGGATCATTGAATATTTTTAAGGCTGGAGTTGAATATATTCTTGGTTGGCAAGGGAGTCAAAGGGCATGGGGGGAGACAAGAAAGCAGAGGCCACAACCAGATCAACAATGACCTTACCAAATGGTGGAGCAAATTTGAGGGGCCAAAAAAACCTACTCCTAATTTCTATATTTGCATTTATTCTCTTTTGGCATTCCACTTTCCTTTGGTCACTGCAAAATGCACAAAGTTCACTGACTATTAGGCTGAGTGAAGGCTGGAATCCTTCCTGAGGGTTGAGGATTCCTAGGGTGAATTAAAAACTGCAAATTGAGATTTACAGACAACTTACTGTTTGCTAACACAGTAGACTGACAGCAGCCATGGAAATCAGGTGAGGAAAGGCAAGGGAAGTGGCAGCTGTTTTAGTACACATTTCAAACTTACTATTGACTTGCATGCCGCCTTGGCTCAATTTGTACTATTCTTGTCTCACAATCAGCAGGTTGTGTGATGGAGCCTCAACTTGACGTGTTGCAAACATCATTTGAATTGACACTTCAGAGCAGCAGAGAGTTGTACATCATTGTGGCTTCATTGCCACAGGTGCTATTTTCCCATGAAATGTTATACCAAAGTCCCATTAAGGTGGATATTAAAAATCTCACAGTACTATTCATAGAAGAGCAGCTTATTTAAGCAACCTACAATAAAGATGAACAAATCATTCACCTCTTTGCGCTTTGTATAAGTTGATTTGCCAACATAATGACATCAATCCAATTCAAAATTATTCCCCGTACATTCAGTGCTTTGGGATGTTTGCAGGACGCAAAATAATGTGCAACATCAATTCCCGAGTTATTATTTAAGGTACATATTTAATATTAAGAGCAAGTAAGGTTTTACATTATTAGCTCAAATGCATAAACTATTGTGCAGCTCCAGCTTGGATATGCTCATGCAACTGGAAAGAAGCAAAGTGAAGAATTTGGCCTCGTGATCACTGGGCTTTATTTTGCACCATTTACAAATATTACTGACAAATTTGACAAGGACAAAGCAGTCCACTTGATTGGCACCTCATCCACAACCATCCACTCCCTCCACCACTGACGCTCAGTAGCAGTAGTGTGTACTATCTACAAGATGCACTGCAGCAAAGGTCCTTTGTCCAAGCCCACAACCACTTCCATCCAGAAGGACAAGAGCAGAAGATACATAGGGACACTACCACCTGCAAGTTCCCCTCCAAACCAGTCACCATCCTGACTTGGAAATATACCGCTGGTTCTTCGCAGTTACTGGGTCAAAATCCTGGAATTCCCTCCCTTAACGGCATTGTGGATCATCCCACAGCATGCGGACTGCAGAGTTTCAAGAAGGTAGCTCACAATCACCTTCTCAACAACAAGGAGAGATGGGTAATAAATGCTGGCCAGCCAGCGATGCCCATGCCCCAGAATGAATAAAAAGATACAGATTTTCCTATTGTGACTAAATCAAGGAAAATCCTCTGCATTGGGACATAAATTCAATTCTGGTATTATATTTAAGGCATGTGGGCATAAAAATGTTATGTTACGACCATTCCAGGAAGTAACTATATACATAGATCTGGCTATTGCTCTGGGAAACGTGACCACCATACACTCATAAAAGGTTACAGATGCCGAATATAGAATTAAATGGAATAATTACAACCAGCAGTAGACACGATCTGGACAGCAACTTTATTATTTGCAAGATTCCAAGGTAAGAGAACTGCAAAGGTGTGGAGGACACATCTCCTGCATGGGAAAAATAGTGGGAGGGCATTAGCAACCAGAATGGGTAAAAGTAGAGAGAGAGAGAGAGTTCAATCGCTCTTTCCTGAAACAAATTAGACAAATTGATAGCAATATTTTTGTCAATTTGTTCCTTTGTTGTTTTCAGTGGTATGAAACACTAATTGAATTCCAAGAGGCAATTGCTGGGTTTTCACTCTGTGATCGCTTTACCTATATTTTGTGTAAATGAAGCAAAAATATATGTATGCAAATCTCTCTATGTTTCTTAGATGTATAATTAAAGAAAATGCTAAATATAGAACAGGAAAATGTATAAAATGACGTAACATTCAATTTAATTGCAAAGTTGAGATACTGGAGGCTTTTCTATCATTGCTGGTTACCCCCCTCTCCCCAGCCCCACCTGGTGATCTTTGGGCAGTTATTGAGTGAAAATTAACTCCTGTCTTTGCAGTTCATGCTCTGAATCTCCATAAACTATCAATAACCTCTCCTTAATTCTACGCAATGTCAAACTGAGAATAGGTTTATTTTTGTTTTAAAAATCAGATTGGCTTCTGCCTGCCATTATAATGACTGAGGCAATGAAAAGTGAACACAATGGACTGAATTTTATGTGGGGTGATAGACTCATTCATATCCAAAGCCCCCCACCTACCACACAAAGATTGGGGCAACACAATCAACAGGTCAGGTGCTCGGTTTAGGTTCTGACAGGATCACTCAGCTCCTGTCCTCATTACAACTTTTGTCCAAACATGGGACGGCACGCTGGCACAGTGGTTAGCACTGCTGCCTCACAGCGCCAGGGACCCGGGTTCGATTCCTGACTTGGGTCACTGTCTGCGTGGAGTTTGCACATTCTCCTCGTGTCTGCGTGGATTTCCTCTGGGTGCTCCGGTTTCCTCCCACAGTCCAAAGACGTGTGGGTTAGGTTGATTGGCCATGCTAAATTGCCCCTTAGTGTCGGGGGACTAGCAGGGTAAATGCATGGAGTTGTGGGGATGGGGCCTGGATGGGATTGTGGTCAGTGCAGATTTGATGGGCCGAGTGCACTGCAGGATTCTATGATTCTATGGACAAAAAATCTGAACTCCAGAGGTGAAGAAAGAGTGACTGTCCTGAACAAAAAGGCAGCAGTTCATGGAGTGTGGCATCAAGGAGTCCGAGCAAAACTGGAGTCAATGGGAATCGGGGAAAACCCTCCGCTGGTTGGAGTCATGCCTAGCACAAGAAGAAATAGTTGTAGTTGTTGGAGGTCAATCTTCTCAGTTCCAGGAAATCACTGCAGGAATTCCTCGGGGTAGTGTCCTAAGCCCAAACAACCTTCAGCTACTTCATCAATGACCTTCCCTCCATCATAAGGTCAGAGGTGGGGATGGTCATTGATGATTACATAATATTCAGCACCATTCTCCTCAGATATTGAAGCAATCTATGTCTATATTCAGCAATAACTGGGCAACATACAGGCTTGAGCTGATAGGTGGCATGCCACATGTGTGCCACATTCAGCAGTGTGGGTGTGCTCACACCACATTGACTGCAACAGTTCAAGAGGGCAGCTCACCACCACCTTCTCAAGGGCAATTTGGGATAGGCAATACATGCTGACCTAGCCAGTGATGGCCACATCCCATAAATGTAAAAAAAACACTAATATCAGGCGGTGGCCGTCTCCAACGAGAGAGAATCCAACCATCTCCCCCTGACATTCAATAGCATTACCATTGCTGAATCCCCAACTATCATCTTGGGGGCTACCATTGACTAGAACTGAACTGGACCAGCTGTATAAATACTCTGGCAACAACAACAGCATACAAACATTTGAACAAGGAGCAGGAGCAGACCACTTGGCTCCTCAAACTGGCTCCGCCACTTAATATGAGGACTGATCTGATAGTAACCTTAAACCTGCATCCCGCCTACCATCGACAACCTCTCACCCCTTGTTTAACAAGAATCTTCCCACCTCTGCCTTAAAAATATTCCGCCACCTTTTCAGGAAGAAAGTGCTAAAAACTCACAACCCTCAGAAAGAAAATCACCTCACCTCTGTTTTAAATGCATGACCCCTTATTCTTATACAGTGACCCCTAGTTCTAGATTCTCCCCGAAACGGAAACAATCTCTTCACATCCACCCTGTCAGGACCTCTCAGGAACTTATGTTTTCATCAAGGAGCCTCTTGTACTTCTAAACTCGAACAAATACAAGTTTAACCGATCCAGCCCCTCTTCAGAAGAGCGATGAGAAATTATTAGAGAGGCTGTATTATTTTCTTTGAACAGAGGAGGCTGAGGGGAGATTTATTGGAGGTGTTTAAAATTATGAGAGGCTTAGACAGAGTGGAGACAAAAGGAGCTATTTCCACGAGCAGAGAAGTCACTAACCAAGGGGCACAGATTTTAAGTTTGGCAGAAGGATTTGAGGTGGCAGAGAAGTAATTTTCACCCAGTTGGTTGGGGTCTGGAACTTACTGCCTGAAAGCATTGTAGAAAGAGAAACCCTCACTGCATTAAAATCTATTTTGAGATATATTCGGGATTCCAGAACACAAGTACACCCTTGTGTTGTAATGTGGGACTATTACTGGAGAGGTCTTTTAGCTGGCACAGCGACTGGGATGAATGACACCCTTCTGTGTTGTAAAACTTTCTAGGTTTTATGGAACTAACCTAAGAGAGGGGGGGATGAATAAAATTAAGTGTTTTTGAATATCTTATAAAGTATTCAAGATTTAGTTTTACTCCACGTTCCATTGTTTTATCGCACACTGATAGACTTGCATAGATCAGTGTGTTGAGGGATACATTGTTGTGAAAAATGTTTTGTGAATTATTTAATTTATACCCCACGGTTGACAACATTAAACTAATGGTTTACAGTGGCTAATTCAAATTTAATTTCATTAAATAGACTTCATAATTATCACTGGTAGATTGGGGATTGAATTCCATGACATTGTACATTATTCTGGAAAAATAGTAAATGAGGGGCTTTTGCTACCCATATACAGATGTCTTTAAGTAAATAGTTAGTATTTATCCATGACCAATTTTAAGGGCGAGAACACACTTCAAACTAAGATGTCAAATACATCAGTTAGAGATTGGGTTTTTACCAGTCCAGGGGCAGGGAATGTGTTTTGGTTGAATCCGGTGCATTTCTGGGCTCTGACAGCACCAGATGTGGTCCTAGGCTTTGGCTAAACTATGGGATGGGATTTTCCAGCCCTTCCCACTAGTGGAGTCTTCCTGGCCTGCCAAAGGTGACCCCCACGGCAGGTTCTCTGGCGGTGGGGTGGGTGAGCCAGACAAAAGCCCATAGACTTCAACTGGACCAGAAGATCTCACTGGCGGCCGATGGTTTGCCACATCCACAGCGGCAAAACCCACCCCGGCTCCTGGAGTTTGAATGGGAAATTCAGAATAGGCAATGGGGGAAAGAGGTTGGAATACATTGGTCTGACATTCCTGAGGGAATAACATGGGGCTTTGTGGAGCTGTGAAGGGGAGTTTGGTTCACTGGCAGATACCTATCTCTCATTTTTAAATTGTGTGAATATAGATTTCCTTGAATTATTTTCTTTAAATCCTAAATATCTTGGACTTTAGAAAGTTCAGTCACTGCGAAAAAAATTGTTTTTTTAAAATCTATTTTCATTCAATTAATTAATCAGTAAAATCAGTTTACATGAAGAAATTACCATATAAAATATCTACATATATGAAACTTTCTACGTTCATTACAAAATAAAAAATATTACCAAAAATGTGACAGCGAGTAAAGTTTGAGGACTAGAAGTGCAAAGATATCAAGTTTACAATAATAGAGGTTACTTTGATTAATTTTATTTTTGTGTGCGATATGGAACGTAGGGCATCAGGGGTTATGGGGAAAAAGCAGGAGAGTGGGGATGGGAAAAATATCAGCCATGATTGAATGGCAGAGCAGACTCAATGGGCCGAGTGGCCTAATTCTGCTCCTGTCTTATGGTCTTATAGGTCTCATGTAATGGCATAATTTGAGAGAATCCAGGCTGCAGTATACAGCTGTGCAGTACATAATATGGCCTTTTCTGGAACTTATCAGTCCCCCATGCTGGCAGGATCTTTCAGTCCTGCGAACGTGAACTGAGATTCCAATGGCTCGCCGGCCCTGCCACAGGGGAGGGCCTACCATGGTGGGGGGGGCGGTGGGGTGCTGCAAAATTGCAGCCCTTGAGTTGATGCAGTTTTGGTCAGAAATCTTAGCCTAAGAGCTGTAAAAGATTGGGGAGTTTAAGTGCAAGCGATAGTGCATTTTCATGAATTTTTAACTTGTGTTAAAAAGCATCACATTGTAATCCATACTCCACCCACAAATTAGACGACAGTAGAGTTTCTCTCAGGTCAAAATTATAAGCATGGGGAGCTGATTGCACCTGTTGCTGACCCTTCAAACAGGCTCTTAAATTTAGGTTTATTTTTACTGCAAAGCCACTCGTATGCACATTTTATAAAAAAAATGTATTGTATTAAAATTAATCATCTTAATAAAAGACTGATAAAGTTTAAAGTGTATTTATTAGTCACAAGTAGGCTTCCATTAACACTGCAATAAAGTTACTGTGAAAATCCCCTAGTCGCCACACTCCAGTGCCTGTTCGAGTACACTGAGGGGGCATTTAGCAAGACCAGTATACATCAATGAAACTAGCCATTAAATGTCATTTTCAGTGATTTTAATGCAGGTTATTCACAGGTGGTAGACCAGACACTGGTTGGAAAAATGCTTATGTTTTATGACAAACACATTTTCAGCTGTATCATAAAATTGCTCCAGGTTACCGCTCTTAAACGGATGGATGAATGCAAGGCAAAAAGTAAACAATGACATTCAAACACAATGCCCGACAGTGCTGATGTGGGAAAGGTTTCACGCTTGTGAATACGCAAATGGGTTTGAGAGGAAATCTGAATAACTTCACTTCAGAAAAACAGTGCCTTTGGCAATGTAATTCAGATTGCAGATCTCAAAATTGTAGCTCTACCTTAATGCCTATGTTACTAATCTTGTCCCTTCTATAGGATCATTAGATTACCATCCGGTTTCCTCCGGTTTTCTCCCACAGTCCAAAAGACGTCTGGTTCGGTGCATTGGCCATGCTAAATTCTCCCTCAGTGTACCTGAACAGGTGCTGCCTGGAGTGTGGAGACTAAGGGATTTTCACAGTAATTTCATTGCAGTGTTAATGCAAGCCTACTTGTGACAGTAATAAATAAATTTTAAAACTTTGAACAACAGTTAGAATGGGAGATCATTAACATCTGCAATGAATATTATTTAATGCATTCTGCAGTAGTTTCAGACTGGGCGTCTGCTAGTGTAGTTATGAGTCTAACAACACCAGGTAAAAGCCCAAGAGGTTTATTTGGTAGCAAACGCCACTAGCTTTCGGAGCACTGCTCCTTCGTCAGGTGAGTGGGAGATCTGCTCATAAAACAGCAAACAGGGCATATAAAGACACAAACTCAATTTACAGAATAATGAATAATGATTGGAATGAGAGTCTCCCAGTGTAGTTATGACACAGTAGAATAAATTATTTCACCACAGCTCTGTGAATAGCTACTAAAACTAGAGATGAATCATCTTTGTGACGATGCTTAAATCATGCCCAGAAGAAGCAGTAAAGGCTGCTGCAAAAAGCATTTTTTTTCTTTTACAATGGCATTGTGATTTCTTTTGAAATACAGACTCCCAAATCAGAACAAAATAAATCATTGATTGTGGTTTATTGAAAATTTAGCACATAATAGAAAAGTTATGGGATAAGCCTCAAACATACCATATTATCATTCACAGTTTTGATAAAGTAACAGATGGTCAGGCTGAATTACATTTCTGTTTGTGACTGATTTGGTTTCGTCTCTTGTGCATATATATGCCCCAAATCGATGAGAGATGTGTTAAATTCACCACTGGCCATTATTTTGTAAAACGTAACAAAAAGCTTTTTTGTCTCAGTAAAAACTGATCAATATCCTAACAGGCAGTGAGATAAATACACAAACAAGATCACTGTTATTAAAATCAGAATGTGTTAGCGGTGTTGCGATATTACAATTGGATGAGATAACAAGAGAAATCCTCATCTATGAGAAAGTATACAATCTGACTCCAATGACAGAAATAAACTTCAATTTCTTAACACCTTGTTGCAGACAAGCATCAAGACGTCAGTTTGTTAGGATTGGTTGGGGTAGTATTATCACGCCTCTGACAGATACTGCCGAGTAATGTCCTGGATTACACAAAACAATATCTGGTCCTGCTCTCATCAGCTAAAACTTCTCATTAATTCATCCTGCACTGCAAAAATGCCTTGACTTCTGCAATGACATGCCTGCCTCCACCATCATGGGTTTTCTGTGCAGCCGCCGCCTCCTTCAATTAGCGGTTTAATTCTCGATCACCATTGATGACAGGGTGGATTTGCCACAGATAAATTGATGAGGATGTGACCATGTAGTTTTTTCCCCCTCTTTTGGTTCTCTCAATTCGACTTTATAAGAGGGTTACTCTGTTTGAGAATAGTGTGATCACATTTCATCACACCATTCTCAAACAGAGTAGCCCTCTTATAAACTCGAATAGGGGAGAAAATTGAAGGAAGACTTCAGAAGAGGAATGCAGTGGTAATGTTAGGAGTGGACTACTATGCCAGAGGCCTGGACTTAGGCTTTGCAGATGAGTTCAAAGTCCATCCCAGTAATGAAGAGAAACAACAAAAATATACAGCATCTGGGGAGAGAAACAGCTGGAAACAATGTCTTACACGTAATAATACAAAAATAATATAAAAAAGCGAGGAGAAACTCATAAGTGTCAGTATATGTTTGCTGGACTAATGATCTACAGACTACTACAACAGCTGGAATGAAAAGGCCAGCACTGTATCAGTAATTGTGGCCTTGAAGCTACAGGATTGTTGTAAAAACCCAACCAATTCAGTTACACCCTTTAGGGAAGGAAATCTACTGCCCTTAATGTTTATATGACTCCAAACCCATAGCAATGTGATTGATTCTTAATTGTCCTCTGAAATGGCCCAGCAAGTCACTCTGTTGTCAAGAAGGTGGCTCACCATCACTTTCTCAAGGGCAATTTACGATGGACAATAAATGCCAGTCTTGTCACAATGCCCGTATCCTATGAATAAAAAATGTTCACTTGACTATATAAATAATGCTCACTCATAAACCATTTTTCCTTATGAGTCAGATTTAAACAGGAGATGTGACAGTACATCTGGTAGACAAGTAATACAATGCTTACATCTGAGTTGTCTTTAATGATTTAAGAATGGAGTAATTTCGACTTTGAGAGAGTGCAAAATGAGCGAGTGAAAATTTGAGGAGATGGAGATAAAATATCCCTGACCGGCATCCCTGTCACTTCCCTCATCAAGCATCTTCAAAATCCTGTTCCTCATTTACAAATCCTTCTGTAGTCTCACCTAAGGGTATGGTGGTGCAGTGAATTATACTACTGGATGAATAATTCAGGGGTCTGTACTAATAATCCAGAGAATGAGAGATCCAATTCCACTCTATAGCTGTTTGAGAATTTGAATTCAGTTTTTGAAAATCTGGAAATAAAAAAATATAGTTTCACTAAGCGTGACCCATGAAGCTGCCAGGTTGTCATAAAATCTCAACTGGTTCAATGGGCCAAATGGCCTCCTTCTGTGCCAAATTGACTCTATGGTTCATTAACATTCTTCGGGGAAGGAAACCTGCCATCTTTACTTGGGTCAGGCCTATACGAGACTCCAGTCTCACATCAATATTGTGAATTAGTTGCTATTTAAGAAGGGTTGTAGAGATAAATCAGGAAACTACAGACCAGCGAGCCTCACATCAGTGGTAGGGAAACTATTGGAGAAAAGTCTGAAGGAGAGAATCTATCTCCACTTGGTGAAGCAAGGTTTGATCAGGGATAGTCAGCATGGCTTTATCAGAGGACGGCAGGGTGGCACAGTGGTTAGCACTGCTGACTCACAGTGCAAGAGACCAGTGTTCGATTCCTGGCTTGGGTCACTGTCGGTGTGGAGTCTGTACGTTCTCCCCGTGTCTGTGTGCGTTTCCTCCGGTTTCTCCCACAGGCCAAAGACGTGCTGTTTAGGTGCATTGGCCATGCTAAATTCTCCCTCAGTGTACCTGAACAGGCGCTGGTGTGTGGTAGCTAGGGGATTTTCACAGTAACTACATTGCAGTGTTAATGTAAGCCTTACTTGTGACTAATAAACAAACTTTAAACTTCATGCCTATTTGATTGAACTTTTTGAGGTGGTGACCAGGTATGCAGATGAGGGCAGTGCAGCTAACGTAATCTATATGGATTTCAGCAAAGCCTTTGACAAGGCAAATGCACATGAGATACAGGTCATTTGATAAGGTGGATGCAAAATTGGCTTAGTTGTGGGAGACAGAGGGTGATGACAGAAGGCTGCTTTAGTGATTGGAAACCAGTGTCCAGTGGTACACCACAGGGATCTGTGCTGGGTCCCCTATTATTCACCATTTATATAGATGACATTGTTGACTATGTGGGGCATAAGATTAGTAAGCTTGTGGATGACACAAAGATTGGCCAGATGGTTAACAGTGAGGTTGAGTATCTTGGGCTACAGGAAGATATAGATGGGATGGTCATATGGGCAGCTGGAATTTAATTGAAAAGTGAGAGGTGACACATTTTGGAAGGATTAATTTGACAAGGAAATATTCAATGAATGGCATGACACTAGAAGTTTCTGAGGAACAAAGGGACCTTGGTGTGTTTGTCTTTAGACCTTTGAAGGCGGAAGGGCATGTTACTGGGGTACACAGATTACAAAAGCAGGGAGGTCATGTTGGAGTTATACTGAATTTTGGTGAGGCCACAGCTAGAGTACTGTGTGCAGTTCTGGTCCCTCTTGGGCCTGGTAAACCTTTATTATCTCACTGAGGAGTTATTTCCATGTGTTATTAGCTCTCACTTTCAGTTATTAAGCACAGGCAGTATCACTAAGGAAATTCAGGAATAGCAAAGACGATACAATCCATCTGCCCATTTCCAAAAATGAATACGCCCCCAAAGACACATTCATCCAGAGCTGATGCAACGACAATAATCTCTCCCTAAATGTCAACTAAACAAAGACTCTGGTCATCCACTTCAGGAAGCGTAGTGGAGGACATGCCCCTGTCTACATCAACGGGTCAAAGTGGAAGTGGTTGAGAGCTTCAGGTTTCTAGGTCTCCAGATCACCAACAACCTGTTCTGGACCCTCCAGCCCTATGCTATAGTTAGGAAAGGCCACCAATGCCTTTACTTTCTCAGGAGAATAAGGATATTTGGCATGTCCGCTAGACTCTCACCAACTTTTATAGATGCACCATAGAAGGCATTCTTTCTAGTTATATCAGCTTGGTGTGACTGCAAAAAACTACAAAGGGTCGTGAACGAAGCCCAATCCATCACTCAAACCAACCTCCTATCCACTGACCCTGTCTACACTTCCCACTGTCTCAGAAAAGCAGGCAGCATAATCAAGAATCCCACGCACCCTGGACATACTCTTTCCCACCTTCTTCCATCAGGAAAAAGATACAAATGTCTGAGGACACGTTTCAAGACCAACTCAAGAACAACTTCTTCCCTGCCGCCATCAACTTCTGAACAGACCTACCTTGTATTAAGTTGATCTCTCACTACATCCTAGCTATGACTGTAACACCACATTCTGCATTCTCTCCTTTCCTTCTCTATGAACGGTATGCTTTGTCTGTATAGCGTGTAAGAAACAATACTTTTCACTGTATACTAATATCTGTGGCAATAATAAATCAAATCAAAATCAATTCTCCTATAATTTATTCACTGTAGAGTCCACTGCAATCCATCACAAACCTTCATACACAGCACACCCATATGTCTTATTTCTTCAGGGCTTCATTCCACATTCTGTCATCGTAGAATGTATGGAATTCTCAAAAATGTTATCTGGGTTCAACTTACCTGGTCCCTTAAAATTCTTGAAAACTTTATGTCTCCTGTCAAAGTAAATATCTCCAGGACCTTTAGCTTTGACAAAGGGTCATCTGGACCCGAAACGTCAGCTCTTTTCTCACCTAACAGAAGCTGCCAGACCTGCTGAAATTTTCCAGCGTTTTCTCTTTTGGTTTCAGATTCCAGCATCCACAGTAATTTGCTTTTATTAAATATCTCCAGGCCTGTTTTTAAACTTGATCTAATGGCTCAGATGTCTTACTAATATAGTAATCATACAATTGCTCGTTTCTGCATTGCTCTCAATATCTGGATCTTTTTATAAGATATAGATAGGCTGGAAAATTGGGTGGAGAGGTGGCAGATGGAGTTTAATCCGGATAAATGCGAAGTGATGCATTTTGGAAGAAATAATGTAGGGAGGAGTTGTACAATAAATGGCAGAGTCATCAGGAGTATAGAAACACAGAGGGACCTAGGTGTGCAAGTCCACAAATCCTTGAAGGTGGCAACACAGGTGGTGAAGAAGGCATATGGTATGCTTGCCTTTATAGGATGGGATATAGAGTATAAAAGCTGGAGTCTGATGATGCAGCTGTATAGAACGCTGGTTAGGCCACATTTGGAGTACTGCGTCCAGTTCTGGTCGCCGCACTACCAGAAGGACGTGGAGGCGTTAGAGAGAGTGCAGAGAAGGTTTACCAGGATGTTGCCTGGTATGGAGGGTCTTAGCTATGAGGAGAGATTGGGTAAACTGGGGTTGTTCTCCCTGGAAAGACGGAGAATGAGGGGAGATCTGATAGAGGTGTACAAGATTATGAAGGGTATAGATAGGGTGAACAGTGGGAAGCTTTTTCCCAGGTCGGAGGTGACGATCACGAGGGGTCACGGGCTCAAGGTGAGAGGGGCGAAGTATAACTCAGATATCAGAGGGACGTTTTTTACACAGAGGGTGGTGGGGGCCTGGAATGCGCTGCCAAGTAGGGTGGTGGAGGCAGGCATGCTGACATCGTTTAAGACTTACCTGGATAGTCACATGAGCAGCCTGGGAATGGAGGGATACAAACGATTGGTCTAGTTGGACCAAGGAGCGGCACAGGTTTGGAGGGCCAAAGGGCCCGTTTCCTATGCTGTACTGTTCTTTGTTCTTTGTTTGTTCTTTTTGCTTTAGTCCAGTAAACTGAACAGTATACAGAACTCTAGATGTGGTTACTTTCTACAAACCCTCACATCTGGGAGTTTGAGATTCATTCTCTGGTTTGCTCCAGTTACTGCAGCAACACACAATTGACTATTCACCAATATTTCCAAATCCCTCTTTTTGATTTGAAAGCTGCTGCCTCGAATCATTGATTCAGTGGTCAGGATTAGAGTTATAAAATTCAGGAGAAGACCAAGTCGCATTTATCGATATTAAGTATGTTCTACCATGCCATCAATTTACCTCTTCAGTTACTGACCAGGATTTTCCGGTTCCATTGTGGTAGATACGGCAGTCTGGCCAAAAGTTCATTGGCTTTCGGCGGGATCGGATGACCGTGGTGGTGGGTGGGGCCGAAATATCCATGTCATTGCTTTTAACTACTGATGCCGATCAGTCTTGCTTTACATCATTTTGAATTGGTTAATCTTGGTACTGCATGGATGGTTTTTATGGAAAAAATGCCAATCATTCAGAGATGTCATCATACATGTATCTCCTCTTGTCCTTCCACATTATAGCAGAGGCCACATCAAGCATACCCAAGAACATAATTAACTGCAGGTATATTGATCTGCTTTTTTAACCAATGCCATTAACAAACACAGCTTTTTTAGCACCAATTGGTTTCACAATCCTTTTTCCATTTACCATGCACTACCTTTCAAAAAGATACAGAAAATAAGGACATGTATTTAAGGAGATATCATTGGTGAATCATAGAATCAAACAGTGCAGAAGGAGGCCATTTGGCCCATTGAGTCTGCACCGACCATAATTCCACCCAGCCCTATCCCCACAACCCCATGTATTTACCCTAGCTAGTCCCCCTGACACTGCAGATGTCACCCAACCTGCAGATCTCTGGAGTGTGGGAGGAATGTTTGTAGTGTTTGTAATGTTTGTAGTAATCTTAATGTGGGAGGAAACCAGAGCACCCGGAGGAAACAGACGCAGACACAGGGAGAACGTGCAAAACTCCACACAGTCACCCAAAGCCGGAACTGAACCCGGGTCACTGGTGCTGTGAGGCAGCAGTGCTAACCACTGTGTCACCGAGCCGCCCAATTGGTGAGGCAACTTAAAAGCATGATTCATATTTTACTAGTATTAAGATTTATCAAAGATAATAAAACTGGTGTTGAGCAAAGAAATGAATGGGTTAAATAAAGTCTCTGTCTGTTTGGAAAACTATTATTGGACTGGTTCCACATACCTTCCATTCTTAGAGCCACCCTAAATTGCAACACAGCCAGGCAACAGTTGCATAAACGGCTCCCACATACCTAACTTTTTTTTTACGTCAAAGGCTTTCTGAAAGATACACTATCAATGGAATTTTTGCAAATGGAGACTGTTCATAAAAAAAATTTCTCCAATACGTTCAACAAGTAATTTTGCGAACCATGGGAGCAGACAAAATAGAATAAAAATCTTAAAACCTGGACATTTTAAAAAGATTCAATGTAGCTGAAGTCAAATTTTGTAAGTTGACTGCATTCTTGAAGTTGCATAGATGTGTGTCAATTGATAGGACCTTCTCTTCTCCTCCTCTGTTGCAAACCTCCAGGTAATGCATTAAATCAGGTTGAACATTTTCAAACATCCCATTTTATTGATTTAAGGGTTATTCTGCTTACCCGTTAAAAAATACCCTAACCACAACGTGATATACTTTAGTTCATAAATTGACAGTGTTGAAAATATTTCTTTTGCTAAATATTTTTGTCTGTGGGTTTTCTCGGGGTGCCCCGGTTTCCTCCCACAATCCAAAGATGTGTGGGTTAGGTTGATTGGCCATGCTAAATTACCCCTGTCAGGAGATTAGCAGGGTAAATATGTAGGGTTATGGGAATGGGGCCTGGGTGGGATTGTGGTTGGTGCAAACTCGATGGGCCGAATGGCCTCCTTCTGCACTGTTGGGATTCTATTCTATGATTTTGATTATGGATTTTTTAAAAAAAACTTAAATTGACATTTCTAAAACATTTTAAAAATGATACCATCTTCAGGTCTCTCAAACACCTCAACACAGTTCACAAAGAAAAAAAATCTTATGGACACTGACTGTCATTACACAACCCTAATATGTGAAGGAAGATCCCAGAAACAGCAATCAGATTAATGATCTATTTTCAGTGTTTTTGGTTCACAGAGAAAGATTGTCCAAAACCCTATAAGAAATCCAGCTCATTTTTAATGAGAGCCTTTAGATTTTTAAGTCTACCTGAAAAATGTGCCACTCAGACAGGAACTTTACTTAACATTCTATCTGAACTTTGGGATCTTTGACAGTGCAGCCCTTCTTTGATACTTCACTGCACTGTTAGCTCAGATTACATGCTCACCCAGAGTGGGTCTCGAGTAAACATCCTACTAATTGAGAGGCAGAGCCGTCACCCGCTGTGCTAAGCTGCTTGACATTGTTTTTAAATATTCATCGTCACATCAGGCCAATTGGATATTAAATTAAAATAAAGCAATGTGTTTGATGTAACTGAGGGGCAATAACAACTTATATTTACAGGGTGCCTTTAATGTAATGATATATCCCACAAGACCATAAGGTATAAGAGCAGAATTAGGCCATTAAGCCCATCTGCTCCGCCATTCAATCATCACTGATAAGTTTCTCAATTCCATTCTCCCATCTATTCCTCGTAACCTTTGATCCTCTTACCAATCAAGAACCTATCTATCTGGCCTTAAATCCCGAGGCAATTGACAGCAGCATCACAAAACAATGTATGACACCGAGTCACACAGAGATATTTGGTCAGGTGACCAAAAGCTTGGATTAAAAGATTGGTTTATAAGAAGAGTCTTAAAAGGAGGAAAAGGGAGGTGGAGAGGCAGGGATGAATTCTATAGATTGGAACCTCGGCAACTGAAGCCATGGTCACCATAGAATCATAGAACCATACAGCGCAGAAGAGGTCCATCGAGTCTGCGCCGACACATTAGAAACACCTGAACTCCCACCTAATCCCATTTGCCAGCTTTTGGCCCGTAGCTCTGAATTTTATGATGTGCCAAGTTTTCATCCAAATACTTTTTAAAGAATGTGAGGCAACCCGCCTCTATCACCCTCCCAGGCAGCGCATTCCACCAGTGGTGGAACAATTATAATTGAGAATGCACAAGAAGCCAGAAGTACAGGCGTGCAGATACCTTAAGAGAGTTGGAATTGGAGAATGGGAGGCGCAAGGCCATGGCAGCATTTGAAAACAATCATGACTATTTTAATATCAAGATGTTGCTTGATCAGGAGACAACATGGGTCAGTGGGCACAAGAGTGATGGAGAATGGGGCTTCATATGAGTTAAGATACAGATTTTGGAATGACCTCAAGTTTACAGAGAGTAGAATGTCACACACCAGTCAGAAATGTGTGGAATTGTCCAGTCCAGAGGTCACAAAGACATGAGCATTTCACCTGCAGTTGAGCTGAGACAGGGGCGAGGTTGAGTGACGTTATGGAGGCGAAAACACACGTATGGCACTAGGGGAGATCAGAATCTCCTTTCAGAATGAAATGTGCTTTCACAGAGTTTTAAACAGACTGTTGCCAGGGGGAGGGATGGAGTTGGTATCAAGGGAATGCAGTTTGAAGGGGTGTCCAAAAAATAATAGCTTTAACAATTTAACTGGAGGAAATCACTGCTTATCCAGTACTGGATGTCAGATAAGCAGTCTGATAAATTTGCAATAGCGGAGAAGTCAAGAGAAGCGGTCATGATGAGGTGGCAAATACTTGATTAGTGCTGTGGAAACACAGAATATTTTAATTAGAATATTTTGAATACTATGCTAATTGCTGTGATTTTGTTGATAATTATAACACAATTAGTTTGAGAAAGCAAAATGGTGGAAGAGGTCGACAGTGCTATCAAGCAACAATTGGATGACAAAAACCTGCTCATTGATGATTAGATTGGGTTCTGCCTGAGATAATCGACTCCAGATCTCAGTATTGCCTTGGTCCTCACATAGACAAATGAACCAAGTTAAAGAGGCGAGACAAGAATTACTGCAACATTTGGCTGAATGTGGCATCGAGAGGCCCTAGCAAAACTGGTCAATGGGAATGAATCGGGAAAAAACTCTACATTGATTGGATTCAAGCCTAACACAAAAGGAAGATGATTGTGATCGTTGGAGGCCAAACATTCAACCCCAAGACATCACTGCAGCAGTCCCTCAGGGTAGTGACCTAGGCCCAACCATCTTCAGTGGCTTCATCAATGATCCTCCCTCCATCATAAGGTCAGCAGTTCACTGATGATTACACATTAGTACCATTCAGAACTCCTCAGGCAGTGCTCAAATCTGGAAGACATTCTGATGAAAAGTCACAACCTTAAATGTTAACTCTGTCTTTCTCCCCATTAATGCTGCCAGAACTGTTGTGTATTTCCAGCATTTTCTGTTTTTATTTCAGATTTCCAATGTCTGCAGTACTTTGCTTTATGTAAGGTTAGGTGGGGAGAGGGGGAAGGTTGCAGGCTGGAAACTTAAGTTAAGGTGACAATTAGATCAGCCATGATCTTATTGAACAGCAGGGCACGCTCAAGGGGCCTTACCCCCAATCCAATTTATGTTTTTATTAAAAGTTTGGGCTGATAACTGACAAGTGACATTCACGCCACACAAGTGCCAGGCAATGACCATCTCCATGCAGAGAGAAACTAATCATCTCTCCTTGACATTCACTGAACCGTCCTGTGACAGAGTCGAAAATCTGATGCTGTCAGTCTGAAGTTTAACAACACCAGGTTAAAGTCCAACAGGTTTATTTGGTAGCAAAAGCCACACGGAAGCTTGTGTGGCTTTTGCTACCAAATAAACCTGTTGGACTTTAACCCGGTGTTGTTAAACTTCTTACTGTGTTTACCCCAGTCCAACGCCGGCATCTCCACATAATGTCAGTCTGGCCAGGGTTGTAGTTGCGGAGGGACAGAGTTATTGCTGGACTTCAACTTCTTCTCATTCAGGACCAGGTAACTGTGTTGCAGTGGGTAGTGTGTCTCTCACTTGAAAAGCTTTGAAAAATTACAAGAGATATATGCCCTCTTTGCATCTTTGAACCATGAATGTTGAGAATACCTGACTTAGCTTTTTTGGGTTTACGTATGTTGGGTGTGAGCGTGAGAATGTACACTTTGTGAATTCCTCAGCATTTTTATTTGACCTTTCTGAAGCATTCATTTTTACATAAGACCCGTGTGATTTGGGGGTAGTGGGAGAAACAATTTATATAAAACGTTTCACACCCTTAGGGGTTTCCAAAGTATTTCAAAGCCAAATAATTGTATTTGAAATGTGGCTACTGCTATTTTGTAAGCAAATGAAAAAGTCAATTAGCACACCAAGATTTAAAAACAGCAAATAGATAAATAGTCACTTAATCTATTTTAGCAGTTTTGGTTGAGGGACAAAGGTTAACCAAGACACCAGGAGGAATACATACTCTTTAAAAAAGTGCCAAGATATTATTTACGTCAACATAAATGAGCAGATATGCTCTGCTTAATGTCTAGCCTGTAGGACAGCATTCTCTCAGTATTGTGCAGAAGTGTCAAGGTGTGATTTTGCGTTTGAACGCACAGTCCTTTGACTCAGAAGAAACACTTCTACCGCTGAACCAAATAGGACACTCGATGAAAAAAAATGCAGAAAGTATGTTGGATAATGCCATGAAGACTGGCATTCAGAGAATGTACAAGAGCAATTAGCTGATCTTGTTTGCAAAATGGCATGGTTTCATTTATAAATTTGGTTTTGAAAGTTTGTATATGTTGTGGTGCCTTTTATTTTTGCATTGTGGCCAAGTGAATGCGGTGATAGTCAGTAACCAAAAGAAATTGAGGTGCAAGACATACAAATATATGAATTAGCAGCAGGAGTAGGCTAGTTGGCCATTGTGAGCCAGCTCACCATTCAATAAGACCATGGCTCATCGGATTGTAACCTCAACCCTACATTCCTGCCTGCTCCCCGATAGCCTTTCACCCCCTTGGTAATCAAGAATCTATCTACCTTCCAAAGTCTCACGGCTCTCAGAAAATAATTCTCATCTTATTAAATAAGTGACCCATATTTTTAAAGTCACCCTGAGTTCTAGATCCACCCACAAGACGAAATATCCTCTCCACATCCACCCTATCAAGACCCCTTGGGATCCTAAAGGTTTCAATCAAGTCACCTCTTACTCATCTAAACTCCAGTGAGTAGAAGCCCAACCTGTTCAACTATTCCTAGCAGTAGTCAAGTAAACCTTCTTGCTTCTAATGCATTTACATCCTTCCTTAAATAAGGAGGTCAGTACTGTACACTACTCCAGATGTTGCCTCAACATCTGGAGTAGTGTACACGGTAGCACAGTGGTTAGCACGGGCGGCACAGTAGCATAGTGGTTAGCACTGCTGCTTCACAGCTCCAGGGACCTGGGTTCGATTCCCGGCTTGGGTCAATGTCTGTGTGGAGTTTGCACATTCTCCGTGTCTGCGTGGGTTTCCTCCGGGTGCTCCCACAGTGGTTTCCTCTCACAGTCCCAAAATGTGGGGGTAAGGTTAATTGGACAGGTTAAATTGCCCCTTAGTGTCAGGGGGATTAGCAGGGTAAATATGTAGGGTTGAGGGAATAGGGCCTGGGTGGGATTGTTGTCGGTGCAGACTCGATGGGCCAAATGACCTCTTTCTGCATTGTCGGGATTCTATGAGAGATGAGCAAAATATAGTAAGAACCAATTTAATAAAAAAATCTCCAAGAACAATTACAAGTTGAAGGAATGAGATTTCTCACTTGTAAATTTGGCAGTAATACTTAGCACACCATTAAAAGGAGTATATGAACTGAAGTGAACAAGTCCTAACCATATGTTGAATTTAGTTTTCATCTACCATACAAGTACAGCAAATTCACGCTGTCCATCACATTTCAATGATGAGCCACACAATGAAATACTGGTTTTCAGAAAGTTAGTGGCTAGGTCATACATCTCTGACAGCAACTTCCAGATTTTTACATTTAACCGCTCATAGCTGGCAGTTAAGAGGAATTCAATTTTGAAACAAAAATATGCTTGCCATTATTTATTATCTAGATGTTTCATAAAAGCGTCTACACTTAGCCAGTGTTTCCTCAATGGAATTTTCCTAATGCAGTGAAACATTTATTTATGGTGCCCTGCAGTATATTCAGCTCAGAGGCAATGTCAGATGACCTGCTCTTGGACCATTCCCAGTAGTAATTCTGAGCCAGCCATTCTGGTCATATAACTTCTAACTGATATCAGGCAATATCAGGATAATATAACCTCTGACTTTACCCTTCTTTCAAAATCTACCTCTTGTAGAAATAACTATTAGCTGTCTAAGAATTTACGAATTTGATTTGTCACATGTACTAGTATACAATGAAAAGTATTATTTCTTGCGCACTATACAGACAAAAGCATACTATACATAGGGAATGAAAGGAGAGAATGCAGAATGTTACAGTCATAGCTAGGGTGTGGAGAAAGATCAACTTAATGCGAGGTAGGTCCATTCAAACGTCTGATGGCAGCAGGAAGGAGGCTGTTTTTGAGTCGGTTGGTGCATGATCTCAGACTTTCGTATCTTTTTCCTGACAGAAGGTGGTGGAAGGAAGTATGTTCGGGGTGCGTGGGGTCTTTGATTATGCTGGCTGTTTTTCCAAGGCAACGGGAAGTGTCAATGGATGGGAGGCTGGTTTGAGTGATGGACTGGGCTTCATTCACGACCTTTTGTAGTTTCTTGCAGTCTTGAACAGAGTAGGAGCCGCACCAAATTAATGATTGCACAGGTGCATTTATGAATGAAGCGCATGATACAGGTAGCTTCTAAAACCCGAGCAATGTGGAAAGCTTCTGAAAGACAAGTTCAATTCTAAAACCTTGAAATTATTCACTGGACAACTGGCAGATAAATGCAATGCTTAACTTATTCATCTGAAATTCCCCTCTCTGCCCCTCAAGTACAAGTGTTAACCTGTTTGATTTAAGTGATAGAACGGCACCATCGAAACAGCAGAAAGAGGTGTTTCAAATGAGTCTATGTTAAATCTTTCTCTCAGTGTAATTTCATGGCCTAATTTCAAGTAGGTCAATTTTTATTAGAGATGCGTCTTCATGTAAAGAAATTAAAGGGAGTTGATAGATGTCATTTATGGCTAATTACCAAGACTGCAACAACCACAGACTACTGACAAACCACTTTAAAAGGTTGGATTGTAACGCTTTCGATATAAATTGTTCTTCCATCACTTTACTGAGAGTGGAAGATCTCCTACCTATACATTTCTTAAAATATGCAATGAAAGGAGTTGTCTTAAATAATTTGAAAACTAAATCATTATGAGCAAAATAACTTTTAGCATAAAAAATGAAATGCAAATCTAGAAATTGCCTTTCCCAGCAGTAATAGTGGTTTAAGCTGAACTACAGTAGAAACTCAGGCCATTTATATTGCAGTGACATAAACATTGTTCTGTTTCAGCTAGTGCACATTGAATTGGTAAAGATACCCACTACCGTAATAGAGCAATGGCACTCTACTACCAAATTAATATTCACTAACATTCTGCTATAAAGAGTATGAACAGTCATTTTTTTTTCTGGCTTTGAAAAGCATTGAAAATGTGAAGTCCTGGAAGGTTCTTGACTTGCTTATCATTTTCCCTGTGGCACTCTGGGTTATGAATCCTTGCTTTGATGCATCAGATAATAACTTAATCATTTAAGTAACATCCACTGTGAAATGTTAGATTCAGAGTTTGCAACTAGTGGCAAAAGAAACACTTACTGTGTGAAATTCCAACCTCTGACTTTACTCGCTCTATAGCCAGCTCCAGCTCAAAGAAAGTTTTCAGAGCCCTTTGTTTTGCTCATTGAAGTTCAGCTGTGGAATTATCACAGGGCTGGGACTCATTTACCATGAAATTCTTTACAGATTTGCTGTGATGTCAGGAATTTCTGTTTGGAGAGTTATTCAGGAAAGAATGGTCCCCTTTTGTACATCTCTCAAAATCAAGCATTAAAACCTCAACACTGAATGAGCACCTGCTGCGGCAGAAGAATTAAACATATTCCTACCACGCTTATCAGAATATGCAAAGAGGATTTTCTGCAGAAGGTTAATGTTTTCACAAGGTAGGTAGCCACAGTGTTGCTAACAGGCAGCTTCACCAGGGGCTTTGCTGCTGCAATGCATAACAACAGAGTACAAGGCTTTGAAGTTGAAGTCTTTAGACTTTGAACTATGCGAGGCTGTCCACTGCATATAGATTAACTGTGTTGCCAACAGTTTCAGCCAGCGCTGCATATAAGTGAAAGCATAATGGCCCAGAACTTCCATTCCCCAGAAGATGCACTGGGGGACCCAACCCAACCCCTCTCCCCCCAAGTCCCCACTTAATTACTGCATGGCAATTGCCTGGGAAGTTTCAACTTCCAATGGGCAATTAGCCGACCCGGGATCCGTCTGAAATTTAAACTAGTGACTTGAGATTGTTTTGACTCCCTTAGCAGAATAGCTACGCAGGAAAAGTTGGAAGCACTTATAACTCCCGGGTTACTATACATAATGACACTGACCTCCCCTCCCCACTGAACACACCACCCCGTCCCCGACTATATCCCCGACCACCCAATAGTGGTATTTTCACTGGACTAATAATCCGGAGAGCCAGGGTAATGCTCTGGGGATCCGGGTTCGAATGCCACCACAGCAGATGGTGACATTTGAACTCAATACAAATCTAGAATTAAGAGTCTACTGATGAGCATGAAACCATTGTTGATGGCTGTAAAAACCTATCTGACTCACTAATGTCCTTTAGGGAAGGAAATCTGCCGGCCTTGCCTGGTCTGGCCTACATGTGACTCCAAAACTACAGCAACGTGGTTGACTCTTAAATGTCCTTTGAAACCACTGAGTTCAAGGGCAGTAGGGATGGGCAATAAATACTGGCTTAGCCAGTGAGGCCCACATCCCCTGAATGAATTGTTAAAAATTATGCCTGAAATCACTAATTTTTCTCTTTTGGTGGCCTATGAAGGGACTCAGCATTGGGAGAGATGTTGGGGCACTGAAAGCCACTCCTCGCCCTGCCGCCCAAGACCCCCTTCCTTCCTGCACTCACCTGCGGCCGGGGATCCAGTGACGATAATCCTTGGTGAACATCCTGTCATGCTACCGACAGCAGTCACCACTACTGGTGGCACTGCCAGCAATGGACAGCTGCCAGCCTTTAATTGGCTGGTAGTACCTTGGGAGTGGATTGCCACGGGGAGGACCTGCTGTTGACCGGTTAAGTGCCTGACAGGTACGACCTCCCTCACAGAAGTGACCGAAACATTACATTTCATCTAATATTTGAGTGAGCCAAAGTCCATACAAGTGAGAAAGAAGATGTAAAAGATCAGAATGTTTTTTTTTGTGAATGTGTATGTTTAGACTCATCCAAGAGGAAAGGCCAGATGTTTGAACAATCAAAGGCCTGAGATCTGGTTGTACCTATGGAACCACAACTCAGCTTGAGGTAGTGCCTTCCACAAGGGAGGAGAAAAACATATGAGAGAATCTTAGCAAGTAGCAAATTAAAGATACATCAAATGATTTTAAACCTTTAAATAATTCTGTCTGTGAGCAATTACATGCTCTTCCCCTTCGTTATAATAATTATTTTTAAAATCTTCAATGTTGTCAAATAAGTCAATTTAAAACAAAACTTCTATAAGTGTAATTATGTCCTTCAAATCACAAAACAAATTCTGAAAATTCTAAATCTATGCTAAATGGACATTCCATTATATTATATTCCATTGCTATATATTACTGTGGTCAGCTCACTTGCACTGCAAGATAAAAGGATGAAAGTGTTGTCACACGATGGGTTACTTAACCAGTTAGTCGAACTTTATTAGTTAGGAGTTGCCTGCTTACAGTCCAGGATAGAAGAGAGGGAAAAATCCACGAACATCTCATGACGTCACTACACGCTATGTGACTAATCAAACAGAGATAAATTAGTTTATAATACATAACACCAACATACATCTTTCTCAGCTATTCAACTGTCATCAAAATACTGTTCAAAGTGAATCAAAGTGCCAGGATATATTTTTTTTTAAATCGGGCTTTGCAATCATGTTATAATATTATATTCAATGAGGTTCCCCTCTTCCTTCCTTCCCCTTCCCCCCCACTAATTTTTATCGCACTAAGTTAGCTCTGGAATCCCAAAGGATTTCTCCTTGGTCCCCCTTCCACTTCACTGTCAGTGCACAATCCACAAACATGCACGATTCCTTGGGGGCTGATACTCAACTCTACATCATCACCATCTTTCTTGATTCCCTCCATTAGCTCCGAAGAAAGTGAAGGAAATTCTGGGAGGTCAATTCAACGCCTTCACAAAGCCCTCTCCTTAACTATCAAGACCATACCTTCTGGACCACAGTCTGAGGCTGAATAAGACTGTTTGCAACCTCTGTTAACCCTGTGCTCAACTTCCAAATCTGCAACCTCTCTGTCACTAAGACCACTTACTTCCACTTCAGTATCACCTCGCTCTAATCTGTCTCAGTCCATCTGCTGCTGCAACCCTCCTCCACGCTTTTATTATCTCTAGACTTGGTGGCTTCCTAACACCTTACAATTGAGCTCATCCAAAACTCTCGGCTGCCAGTAGCCTAACTTGCACCAAGGCCTATTAATCCAACACCCCTGAGCTTGCTATCCTGCACGGTGTACCATTGTTAAAATTCAATGTAGTGACTGCAAAATGGCCTCAGTTCACTTGTGGACCAGCAATGCTTGATTTTAAAATTCTCCTACGTGCTTTCAGATGGCTTTATTGTTTTGCTCTGCCCTATCTCTGTGATCGCCTCCTGACCTACAAGCCACCGAGATCTCTGCACTCTTCCAATCCTGGCCTTTTGAACATCTGGAATTTCCTTCTCTCTGCCATAGGTGGCTATGCCTTTGGTTATCTCGGCCCCAAATGCTGGAATTTTATACATACACTTCTCCACTTCTTTCTCCTCCTTTCAGTCACTCCTAAAACCTTACCCCTCTGATCAAGTTTTTGGTCACCTATCTTTACGTGGCTGAGAGATAATTTTGTTTGCACCTTGAGATACTTTACTGTGTTACGGATGCTAAAGAAATAAATGCAAGCTGTTGCAGTTCTAAGCAAAACAGTGAACATAAAAATCATTTCTTACGACGAACTAACTTCTTCAAAGTATTTCATTTATTCCAAACCCACTTTTTGTGGGCAGTGGGTCAATACAAAGATCTTGCTGACAAAAGCAGCTGAGTGAGCCTTCAAGCTCAACAGTGATGTCAACAAGAGCAGGAACAATATAAACCAAAAAGTGTAATTATCGTGAGGCAAAAGATTGAAATTAGACTCACAGAAATGGAAGGGTATGGCAAAGCTATTGGATCATTGGCAAGAATTAATACAAAGTAGGAAATGACTAAAACACTCCCAACAGATGACTGCCAGGGCAACCAAATACAAACAAGAGACAGTGCAGATCAATGCAAGCATCAAGGAAATGATTGCTCAACTATGGGACAAATTAGGCAATGGAATCTTTTCAGCTGATCTTCTTCTTTACGAAGAGCTGCTGTAGTTTTTCTATGTTTCTATGGAGGGTTCTGGGTAGGCCTAAAAGGTAGGGATATGTTCGGCACAACTTGTGGGGCCGAAGGGCCTGTTTTGTGCTGTAGTTTTTCTATCTTTCTATGTTTCTAAAACACTGCAGCCTAAATTTTCACTCCCGGTTTGGGAGTGCAGAGTTGGGAGAATTCTGTGAACCCAACTCCTGATAAACAGCCCACGGAGTTTGCTTCCAGGGGACAGGTTTTAACAGGAGTCTTGCCCGCTGCCCCCAGAAATGGTTCCGAGGCAGCACAGGGGTTGCCGGAGGCATCCAGACAAAAGGGCGACCTCGGTGATCTGGCACTCTGTCACAGCTGCAAAGAAAACGAAGGCGACAAAAGCAGCCCACACACTCCACGTGACCTGTCCATGTCAATCAACACCCATGACCGGCTTCCTCGGCCCCTCATACTCTCCATGCCAACCAACACCCATGACCGGCTTCCCCGGCCCCTCATACTCTCCGTGCCAACCAACATCCACAACCCACTTCCTCTTGGCCCCTCATTCTCCAATGCCCCCACGCACCCCCTATAGTCCCTTACACTGGATTTAACATGGTAGCATTTTGGCCTGTAAAGTTGAATCCTTACAAGTGGCCAGTGCAAAATTAACTGAAGGTTCTGGAGTTAGTAAGGTGCCAGCCTTCTAATGGACACAGGTATGATAACTACCATATAGGCCATAAGTATAGTGAACAAGTTGGGTTCTGTTACTCAATTTCTGTTTTATTTTATTATCCTCTCACGGGTTGTGGGCATAGCTGGAAAGGCCAGTGTTTGTTGCTCATTCCTAATTGCCCTCAAGAAGGTGGTGCTGAGTTACCTTCTTCAATCACTGCATTCCATCTGGTGTGCCCACAATAAAATGCTGTTAAGGAGTTCCAGAATTTTGACTCAGTGGCAGTAAAGGAAAGGCAATGTAGCTCCAAGACCGGATAATGCGTGACTTGGAGGGGAACTTGTAGGTGCTGATGTTCCCATGAGTTTGCTGCCCTTGTCCTTCTAGGTGGTCGAGTTAGCAGACTTGGAAGGTGCTGGTGAAGGAGCCTTGGCAAGTTGCTACAGTGCATCCTGCATCTAGCGCACACCACTTCCACCATGCCAATCAGCCAACTCCTTGCAACTGTCAAGACCAGGCAGTTTCCACATCAATGTTTGATGTTGATACTGGGCCACTATAACCTAATATAACCCATAAAAGTTCATGGTTTTCTCTTAAATATTCCCTCATGTGCAATGATGTTAAATACCCTGTACACAATCTGAGTATGTTGTATTTTGCGGTGTACCTGGCCTACCCAAGAGTAATTCCCTGGTGACCCGGTTGTGTTCCGAATTGGATATTCATAGCTTTTTCCCCGTACACCTTACCAACCTTTTCAAAGGCAGACAAGAGAACATAGTTGTAGAGATGAGGCATGGTATGAACTGTTAAGCTGATTTCATAGCACATGAACACACAGTAATAATTGTGACCAGACTAACTTTTTTTTAAAACTAGAACCATTCATCTTTATATAACAGAAAAATATTTTCTGGCCAACAATAATGGAATGTCTTGCTCGACTTAAAACAACACCATGCTGCATCCGAACTGACCAAGCTCAGTAAAAGCTTGTCCTTGTAACTGCTGTTTAAAAATCTGACTGACTGTGCCCAAACAGAGGGGAGGATCCCAATCAGCCAACTCCTTGCAAGTGTCAAGACCAGGCAGTTTCCCATGAAGAACTTATGGAATACAGAGATAGGTTAAGAAATTGCTTACTATTTTGTCTTTGGGGATATAACTTCAATGGTTAATTAATCATCATATTAACCAGCTTCCTCCCTAACGCCTTTTCTTTAAACTTGTATGGTTATACATTGCTTTAAAACACAAGGCATAAATGTAAAGCATTTCTTTTCAAAACTCATTCAGGGAAAATGGTAACAAACTCCTGAAATGAGACATACCTCAAGGTTATAATCACAAACCTGATCACCGAAATTGCCTCTTGTAACAGGTTTTATGTTAAATAATATTGTCTCACAGTCAATCATATTGTCATTACATTCTTGTACAAGCCTTATAACCTGCCTCTCGTTACTAACACAGGCTTTTTGTTATGATCAGGATTTTCTGGGACAGCATCATAATGTTAACAATGTAACAGCACTGATTTTTGAGTTAAATCATACTAAGACCAATGAATATTTGCATGTAAATATGAGAGAGCTGTCTGCTTCAGTCATCCTTCTGCAATGCAGCGTGCAACATGAAAGCAGACTTATACAGAGAGCTCAATTTTAACTGTGTATGTGGGCAGATTTTAAATTACTTAAAATCCCACCCACAGGGTGGAATTCTCCCCAGCTGCAGCCAGCGGCTTCGATGGCAGGTGTGGGTGAACAACATGACGCACAGATGTTGGGACTCATCATAACAATGCCTGGGTCTGCCACCAGAGTTCAGGGTGGAGGCAGCCCACAACCCTGGACCCCGGAACACCCACCCCGGAACACAACAGCAGTAGGTGGGAGTCATTTGAAAGTGGAGGCTTCTGCAGGTGGACCTTTGAGATTCGGTGTACGAGAGGAGGTCCATCTTCCAGCTTCAGAATGTCCCTGGAGATCCATCTTTATTTTCAGGAGGTCCATCATCTTTTCTTCAATGGCGGGTCAGTGATTTTGGGTGCCTTTTCAACATGGCAACCGGACATGACGGTGGACTACATGTAATCATGCTTGTTCCATAGAATCATAGAAACCCTACAGTGCAGAAGGAGGCCATTCGGCCCATCGAGTCTGCACCGACCACAATCCCACCCAGGCCCTACCCCCACATATTTACCCGCTAATCCCTCTAACCTACGCATCCCAGGACTCTAAGGGGCAATTTTTAACCTGGCCAATCAACCTAACCCGCACATCTTTGGACTGTGGGAGGAAAACGGAGCACCCGGAGAAAACCCACGCAGACACGAGGAGAATGTGCAAACTCCACACAGACAGTGACCCGAGCCGGGAATCGAACCTGGGGCCTTGGAGCTGTGAAGCAGCAGTGCTAACCACTGTGCTACCGTTCCGCCAATGAAATATCAGGGTGCATGATTAATGAGGTGGGGCCAGAAGATTAGGTGTGTTTTTCCGCCAGCCTCCACAGCAGAAAACACTCCACTTTTCCACCCAGTCTCAAAATGGGAGAATTCTGCCCACAGTGTCTACGTGGACTTTTAATCACAAATTTTACACTATTAATTCTGATGTTCTTTCGGAAACATCAAAAAAGTTAAAATAGAATTATGAAACATACCGCTTACATTTAATGAATTTTAAAAACGCAATTTACACAATTTTTGGGTGGCACGGTGGCACAGCGGTTAGCACTGCTGTCTCACCGCACCAGAGACCCGGATTTGATTCCCGGCTTAGGTCACAGTCTGTGAGGAGTTTGCACAATCTCCCCGTGTCTGCGTGGGTTTCCTCCAGGTGCTTGGGTTTCCTCCCACAGTCCAAAGATGTGTGGGTTAGTTTGATTGGCCATGCTAAATTGACCCTAGTGTCAGGTGATTAGCAGGGTGAATATGTGGAGTTATGGGAATAGGGTGGGATTATGGTTGGTGCAGATTCGATGGGCTGAATGGCCTCCTTCTGCATTGTAGGGTTCTATGATTCTAGTCTATAAAGCAGTCAGAATGAGTAAAGAAATAAAACTTTCTACTGTTTTCTCTGTCAAGACAATTCAGTGATAAAACGTATGCAAAAAATTCCAGAAATTGAATTATTATATTTATGATTTAGTTCTGATAACAAACAATTGTTTAAATTTGTCCAGATGAAAGAATCAATAAATTCTATTGTTAATTTTCCCATGTCCTATCAGTGGTTAGCTACTTTAACCCTTTAATTGTGCTTTCAGTTTTTCCCCTATAGCAGCCTATTGTCAGGTATGTAAAACAGAATGACATTTCTCTTTCCAATTTAGTGATAAAAGATAGGGAAGGGCTTAGATCTCTTTAAGGTCTACTTGGTTTTCTTTCAAAATGACTCCAGTCCGAATTAAATTAGATATTTGTCAGCAAGTCAGTTAAGAGCTGATTCCTAACTAGTGTGGGTTAGTGTTGCCTGTCTGAACGCTGGTGTCTGTCACCACAGGTACTTGAACCAATCAAAACAGTACACCCATCATTTTAACCTTATACTGCTAAATGATGCCTTGTGTATGGAACAGCAATTTTACATAAGCTCGGTCTTTGTGATTCAGTTCTGCCTATATAATGAAGAAAATTACACCAACAATTCTCTCCAAGGCAGTCCCTTGGAACGAAGGATGACTTACTTCCATTTTGCTTTGACAAGTTCCAAAATGACTGATAAGTCCAATGTGTAATCTGTGCACTCTACCATATGAGGGGCAGGTAGTATTTGGAGGGTCGGGTAAATGAGTTGTTTGGACATTTGTGCGCTCTTTCTGGCACCTTGACTTTGTCCCACATTTTCCCTAGAAAGTATCTTAATGTGTTTGGTGCCCTACCAAATGAACCTTCTCCATTTGTTAGAGGCCAAGGATTTCCATGAGTTGACAGGGATCTTGAATCACTTCAGCGATGCTTCGATCGCATCCCTAAATCGATTCCGCTGACTTCCTGGGAGTCTCTGCTGTGATGGAGTTCCAAGTAGAGCAGTTGCTTTGGCAATCTGGTGTCAGACATACGTACCCCACGTCTTGCCCAGTGGAGCTAGTTTTGAGCGATTGGTGCCTCGAAGTTGAACATGTTGGCTTTGGCAACGCTACTATAGGACTGCCTTTCTTGCCAGAGTAAGAAGTCTCATAACACCAGGATAAAGTCCAACAGGTTATTTGATATCATGAGCTTTCGGAGCACTGTTCCTTCATCAGGTGAGGATCACTCACCTGATGAAGGAGCAGCACTCCAAAAGCTGCTGATACCAAATAAACCTGTTGGGACTTTAACCTGGTGTTGTGAGACTTCTTACTGTGCCCACCCCAGTCCAATGCCGGCATCGCCACATCATTCCTTGCCAGAGATACCACTGATGTTACTTGTTCAGTGTTTTGAGGTGCCTGCTGTAGGCTGTCCAAATCCCCAAAGCAAATAGGAACTCGGGGATCATTGCTGCCTGGTAAACCATGACCTTAGACTTGAGTATGAGATCCTGGTCCTCAGATGCTCTTTTCCTCGGTAGGCCAAACGCTAAACTACTATCTTGGTGAACATATAAGTTGAGCTAACAGACAGAGATCTATAACAATAGTGTATTCATACATATATGGAATCATATATTGGAACTGATGAAAATTCACTAACTGTAATTTAGGTCATTGTGACAAATGCTGTAAATGGGTCCCAAAAATCAATGAGGCCTGTTTTGCAATCAATATTCACTTACAGCCAGAGGATTTGATATAAAAGAAACCATGTGAAAGTTTTAAATGTATAGACTATTTCTAGGTGTTGAATTACTGCCCAGTTTATTGGATATGACATTACCACATTGTAGCTTCTTGTAGACCCCGACTGCACCCCATTTGAAGCTTATAAACCAAACGGGATATCTCTGTACTGTTCACTTCACTTCCATTTTGAACTCTTTTCCATCCCTTACCCTCACCAACCAAGACAGCAGTCAAGAGATTTCAGAGGATACATAACTGTCAACATATGGAATTGGTGTTTGAATTTTTTGGAGCCTTGGTTGCTCCATTCATGGAGTCAATCTTCAAGCAACATTTCCAGCTCTGGCCCAGCTCTCCCCAGAGATTTGCCACTTTAGTACTGGAATAAACCCAGCCATTACGGAGGGGAGAGGAGGAAGAGAAATTAGGGGTAAGCAAGAGGGTAAACAGGGATGTGCGAACTGTGCAAGCCTGAGTCACTACCTATCACTGGTCTTTAAGATTTGGTTGAATAATTCTGCAAAATGCACACGGTAACGCATGCGGGTAAGTAATGCTGGCTTTTTCACAATTTTTCAAACGTTCAAACAATTCTGACTGGCTCGTTCCAGTAACGCCACTTATACATGCTAAATAATTCCATTAATTATGATCACAGTACAACCCTCAACATCCCATCAGATTGGAATCAATTACAAAATCTAAAACAAAAATGCAGGTTGCGTTATTTTTTAATTTTAAAAGATCCCTTTAGCTTAGAATAAAATGTTGTTCCCTGCTCTCTATTAAAAAGATTTGTCAATATCACTCTCCATCAGTCTCTCAGTCTCATTGACATTTCAAAGCAGAAAGTACACCTTGTCTGACCTTTGTAGGATTTATGTTAAAGCTATCAAAATTAAAATCTTCATGCTATCCTTTTGAACACCACAGCTTTGCTGGAAAACAGAGCTCTTAAATAACTGAGAAAATTGCAGTTTTAATGGAATATCATGAAGGAGAAAAAAACTCAGAACAATCAGGGTATATACATGCAATCAGATTTAGATGGTTTCTATCCCTTTTTCATTAGGCACCAGTCGGACAATGACCCTTTCCAATTAGTTCACCAAACAGCTGAAGAAATAAATTATATGCACAGTGGCTGCATATATAAATCTATTGCAATATTGCATATACAGCCTCATAAGGTGCAAAGAATATGAAAATCCATGATAATGTTGACAGGATTCCCCAAATTACTTCACTGAAACTGGCAACTTCAGGAGTCCGCAAAGGCACAGAATAATGTGGAAATCCAGAAATGCTGTTAGTGATTCTACACTACTGATGGTGCACCGACAAGGTTTCCCTTCCACCCAGTGCGCAATCCCAGATTAATCAGCAAATTGACAAAATAAAACTTCCCCTTCATGCTGTTAGGTTTGGTACACCTCACTCAACAAAGCATAACATTCTCAAGTTGAAAAGGTTCTACCTTGTTGAGAGAGAAGTATTTGGGTTTTTTCTACTAAGTACCTAAGTATGGCTAGATGCCCTCACTGGCCCTGACGAGCTACTTGTGGAGTACCAAATTTCTTTATCTTGATTTTTAAAAATTTAAAACTTTTAATTTCATGTTTTAACATTGATCTAATCCAATCATGATCATTCATTTTGGTATCTGGAAAACTAAATTAAAATGAAGGATAAGCAGTGCTTTTATCCCAGATTTGCAGTCTGTGAGAAAACTTCAATGTAATTGGTTATTTACCCAGATTGCTGACATTGCCACTGCTGAACGCCCAGAGATCCCTTTGACCTGGAGCCAGATTTAAACAGCCTCTATCAAAGGGGATATCCCCACACTGCAGAGATCATTAGATCTTTGTGGGCAGTTTTCTTTGAGATTAACATTATTGCTTCGCTGTTGACTAAAAATTCTGATGTACAGAATTTCCAAGGAAAAGATGGCATAACTTCACATTAAAATGATTAAATTAATGGTTAATATAACACAAGCATACCTCCTGGGATTATATTGCATTAAACACACACATTAATGGAATCAAATAGTAGTTTTAGTCACAAAACCCTTTTATGATCTCAATGTCCCTCTGCACTTCCCAGCCAATAAAGTACTTTTGTAGCTTAAATGTGACAACCAACTTGTATATAGCGAGGCCCCAGAAATGGCAATTAAATGAATGACCAGATTATCTGTATCGAAGTGTTCGTTGGGTGATAAATATTGATCAGTACACCAAGAGGACTCCCCTGTTCCTCTTTAAGTAGTGACATGGAATATATTACGTCCACCCAAGGAGGCAAAAAGATCTTGATTTAACACATGACCCAAAAGACCTCAAGAGTGCAGCTTTCACACTGCGCTGCCCAAAGTGCCAACCTGGATTATATGCTCAGTGAATTTTTGGAGTAGGGTTTGAAATCAAGACCTCAGACTCAGAGACACGAACGCTGCCATTGAATTAAGACCGGCACCATTTAAGTTTACTAGTATACGGATATATCAAGCATGTGCTGGATGGGCTGTTGTACGTTATAATATAATGGCTATGCTGTTAAAGACTCTGCTGTCTATCTCTGCTAAATTGATTTTTCCTCCAACTTCAAGTTAATTGTTTCCTCTTCTTGTGCTCTTCTTCACCACAGACCAATTTCCTGTTGATGGGGCAGCATGGTGGTAGTGGTTAACACTGCTGCCTCAACGCCAGGGACCCAGGTTCAATTCCCGGATTGGGTCTGTGTGGAGTTTGCACGTTCTCCCCATGTCTGCGTGGGTTCCCTCCGGGTGCTCTGGTTTCCTTCCACAACCTGAAAAATGTGCTGGTTAGGTGGATTGGCCATGCTAAATTCTTCCTCAGTGTACCTGAACAGGCACTGGAATGTGGCAACTAGGGGATTTTCACAGTAACATCATTGCAATGTTAATGTAAACCTACTTATGACTAATAAATAAACTTTTAAAACTTTTAATTTTAGTTCTCAGAATAAATGCTGCTCTATACCCGCTAATGAACATGTTTGGTTTGCAACAAAAAAACATCATCATAGCTTATTCTAAAGTAAAATTCCAATTTATCTAGAACTCCCTAGTCTGTATCTTATTCTCAAAAGTCTGCAACAACCATCACTGCATCAACTTGAAGTTCTGGTGTACGGTCATCAACTTTAAAATCCTTATTTTGCCTTCAAACTCCTCTATGCATTCAGTTGGCCAAACCTCTGCAATCTCATTAATTGTTTCCCTCGGAGTGTACATCCATGTTAATTGCCAAAGTCCTTCTCACTAACATATGGGACAAGGGCCAAAATTGGGAAGCCCATCCCAGAGACCAGTTAAACACTAGCTTGATAATAACACACAAAATGTTATCTTTCAGCTCAAGTCCCAGACTCCATCACCATTCCATCGGGGGTGGCATTACAGTGACACGGCAGTCAGGAGGTGACAGCTCTAGAAGTCCTCAACATTGACACTGGGTCCCATGACCCTCATATCATCACATTGGATATGGGCAAGGATAGCTCCTGTTGATTAACCCTTCCACCCTCCCTCAGCTGACAAATCACTACTCCTCCATGTCAAAAACCGTGTTGCAGAAGCAGTATGCTGTAGTCAGAACTAAGACTGGTTACACCATGGTAACTAGTGCAGCCAGACTCCTTAAAGTCACTTGACCATCTACAAAGTGCAAGTCAGGACGCTGATGGAATACTCTCCACTCTCAAAACAGGTCAGCTCCAACAACGCTCAAGAAGCTCAATACCATCCAGGTTAAAGCAGCGCCCTTGATTGGTAACCCATCCAATACCATAAGTATTTAATTAGTGCACCAGCAGTGCTCTATGGTAGTTATGTGCCAAAGAATACACCCCAGCTACTCACCGAGTCTCTTTTTGACAACATCTCCACAAGCTGTGACCTCTACTGCCGAGAAGGTTAAGGAGCGATAGAACATGGAAACACTACCTACAAGTTTCTCTCCAGATTACGTACTATCTTGACCTGAAAATACATTCCTGTTCTTGACCCATTGTGGGGTGAAAAGAGTGGAGCTCCCGACGTAACTGTACTCTGGGACTAACTTCACACGATAGACTGCAGCAGTTCAAGATGGTGGTTCACCAGATCCAAGCGGCAGCTCCAAATATAACATCTTAGCTCCCCAGCACACTAAAATTAGAGGGATACAGAGCTGTGCACTTGGAATCTCCACACAGGACTGTCTGAATGCTAGCAATATGTAAATATTAACCAAAAACAAATTAGACAATTTTACCTTGCACAGGTTGCATAGGAACATAGAAACTAGAAGCAGGAGTAGGCGATTCAGCCCTTCAAGCTGCTCCGCCATTCATTATGACCATGGCTGATCATCAAAATCAAAATCCTGATCCCTCTTCCCCTCATATCCCAGGTATATAATGGCGCAGAATTATTTCCTTTAGTCACCTCATATTGCCTGTCTCAATTTAAGTCAGGCAACTTTCACAGCCAAGTTAAATCACAAAGTTTGTCTCTGCAGAAAAGCAAAACCACTTCACATTGGTAAATCCATGTGGTAAACCTAGTCTATCAATGCTATTCAAGATTGTTCACATCCAATAGGATTACCTTTCTATTGGGCCTATCCATATTTGAACATTACTGCATAAAATAACACGTTTTGATTATAAAAAAAATCTGCCTTTGAAATAGCACCAGCTCATTTTGAAATGTTTATCAGTATATTTCGAGCTGCAGCATGCAAATGCATATTAAGGGTTAACGACCGTCGCTAGCTGCTCGATTTCCTGGGCTGGAGTGAATGTTTTAATTTATCAGCTTTATGAATTGGTAAAGGCAAGCCAACATCTTGTGCACAGCATCTTCAACCCAGATCCATTCCTCACCTGCTGGGCAGAGACAATCCCCCTCACACTCAGAACCCAGCATCCCCTTAAGCTGCATGCTCTGTAACCTTGGCAGCCCAGCCTCGCACAATTCTGTGCATCTTGCAATCAGGCATCACTACATAAAGGCTGCAGCATCTTGTTAGCCAACAGCTGAGCATGAAATCACTACACTGCCATCCTCATGCTATGAGTCAATCCAGCCTTTTTGTATTTGAAAGATGTACCTGGGGGGAGGGGGAAGTCATAGGTTTTCTGTTTGTTTGTACTCCATTAACTACCTACAAGATGGGTTTTCTCACAAGGACTCGCAGCAGGAGCGAGATAACAACATATTAAAAATTTTGTTGAAGAAAGAATAGAATTCCAATTATATACACTAGATTAATTATAACAACACAATTCATTGAGAACACAAAACAGCTGTTATTAATAATAAACATTTTACATGTTTTTTTTTAGCTTTTACAAAATCAGAGAAAATGACCAATATCCGGTCATTCTGGATTAATGTTTATCTGGTTTAATATTATCGGCTTGCAATAAACCATCCAACGTTTTGCCTTCAGAATTAAAGTTGGAGTTTTCACAAAATTACTGATTCGTTATTGATCAAAAATTATAACTCTCATGAATATTTTAAAATGCTGCAACTACCGGCAAATATGCTCTCGCTAAATCCATCCAAAGAGTTGTCACCAATGCACTCACAGATTCTGACAGCTCTGCCTCAGAGCAATTATTTCCTCTTGCTCTCCCGCACACTGTATGAACAAAAACTTTGTGCCAGCTTTGATTGCTGAAGCATAGCCAGAGTGAATAAATTGTATACTACAGAAAACAAGCACATTCATTCCAATCACGGCGGTGAAGTGCAGCTTTAATTAAAGCTTATCAAAAGCCACATAATGAATAAACTCAAGCCCCATTCCAACAAAGAATATTTTCATCTATTTAGTTTCAGCTTGTAATTTCCAAGCAATAATTAGCCACTGTTTGTGGGTTAAAGAGTTCAATTTTATTAGGGTTGATGAAGATGTCATTACTTCTATTATTTAGTGGCTGTTTGTGGCATGCATGAGAGACCTGGCTATTTTGATATGTGTGTGTGTGTCTGTGTGAAAACCGAGGACTCTCACTGTGTTTTGTGACACATGCGCAACTGTTGTTTCAATTTGCTGTAGCAGCTTGGACAGACAGTAGGGATCGTGACACAAAATAGGCTGGACCTCAAGCAGCCTGACCTTCCTGGTGGGAGAGAGAACCTAGCGCTGTGCTCAACAAGATTCACAACAAAGAAACATATTTAGTCCCCCAAAATCAGACACACTTCTCACAGGAAAAAGAATCTCAGAAAGGGTTTACCCCTCTTCCTGCAGGCAATGGATTAGGGTGAATGTTGGAACTCAGCAGTGCTTCCAGTTAAAAAAGAGTATGGATGATATATACATTGTTATTGAGAAATATACCAGCATAAATTCTTTTTGCACAAATACATTTCTATGCAAAATTAAGCTGAACTTTCATGTGTCAGATTTCCAAATTAAAGCTGCTTTTCCTTTGACTTCTCGCTTCCACATCAAAGTACGCGTACATAGAATCATAGAATCCCCACAGTGCAGAAGAGGCCATTCAGCCCATTGAGTCACTGACTCTCTGGCCCAATATCTTTCCCAGTCCCTCTCCCTACCCTATCCCTCCAAGTCTACACATTTATCATGGCTAATCCATCTAACCTACACATTTTGGGACACGAAAGGGCAATTTGGCAATGCAAACTACTCGTACAGTCATCATCATGCATTGCTTGGAGAAACTTGCATCTCTAAATTATAATCAAACTGCAACTACTACTGGTAAGTCTTACCTAAGCTTCTTGGTTACATTAATTAGTATGTTTCGTAGAATATGGAATCAACCTAAGAAAGCTGCCTCTCAGTATAGCTAACAAGTTTTCAGTGGCAAAGTGACAATGTTCTTGAATGGAGTTTTTGGTTCCAATTCTTTATACAAAGACAACTACAAAATAAAGAGATACAGATTTCTAGAACAGCTAATGTAAAAGTTTTGGAAAAATCCATATTAAAATGATGCATGCATTCACATTTGACTCGCACACTTTTATTTTGAATAGTGACACTTTGTCATCCATTGTGCAATCCATAGAGTTTAACTTCTCTGCCACCCCCTGCATTTGTTTTTCATCCTTTCCTGAAGGTGATTTACTCATGCTGGCATTTGATTCCCCAGGAGATGATGATGAGAACAAGGAACGCTTGTTCAATTCTCGTTCAAGGACATCGAGTTTGAGCATAACATTGCCCTCCAGCCCATAAATCCTCGTGGAGATTAACTAGCTCAGCAAAGGACAAGTTCTGCGTACCATATCATGCTGCAGATATAGGGGCTATAAACAGCTTCAAAGTTTGGTTCTAATCATATGATAATCAGTTTACAAATGTTTAAGTCTCTTTCTCTAATTAAAACCAAACCATGTTGTATCTTGCTAAAAGTAGGAATCTATATTGCTCAAGTTAAGAATTTACTGCTTTGTCAAATTGGTTTGATATCATTAAAAAAAAATCTTGATTTTCAACAATTTCTTTTTGGTACAAAATCTCTATTCAAGAATGGCTTATAAGGTCGTGAAAATATGTAAATTGAAGTATTTGAAATAGAAAATAAGCAAACTGAAGTGTTATTCTAAACTTAAAACCATGCACGATGACCCCATCATCTGACATTATTTTGAAACTAGTATGAATGTGGCTGGTGAACTTTCCCTCCTTTCAACCACAGCAAGGATGGAACATTTTCTTCCGATGCTCAAATTCATTTGTATTTATCAGCATCCAATTTTGCCAACAACAAGCAACACAGAAAGGGAAATGACAGCCTTAATTACATCCCAAGTACAACTTCCTTACTCCAGTAGAGTGGCAATGGGCAGCATTGAGACATGTCCCCACCTGAGATGAATTCATCCACAACACTATGAGTTATAGAACATAGAACAGTACAGCACAGAACAGGCCCTTCGGCCCACGATGCTGTGCCGAGCTTTATCTGAAACCAAGATCAAGCTATCCCACTCCCTATCATCCTGGTGTGCTCCATGTGCCTATCCAATAACCGCTTAAATGTTCCTAAAGTGTCTGACTCCACTATCACTGCAGGCAGTCCATTCCACACCCCAACCACTCTCTGCGTAAAGAACCTACCTCTGATATCCTTCCTGTATCTCCCACTATGAACCCTATAGTTATGCCCCCTTGTAATAGCTCCATCCACCCGAGGAAATAGTCTTTGAAGTTGACACTGACAGAGCTAGTAGCAATGTTAGAGGTGGTGCAATCATGAATTGCTTCATTATTGTAATACAAAATGCAAGAGGATAGATAGGGGCCAATCATTTTTCAATACTTGCAATTTCAAAACAACTCCATGAAACAATTCCACAATGGGCTACCATGACCTTGGACAAAGGATTGTAGGATTTGAGATCAATCTTTTGCCCTTTTATTATATACCAAAATCTGTGCAAGAAACAGCTGACTCAGTCTCCAGATTGGTTTCCCTACATCCAGTGAAGCCTGCCATACTTGGTTGGCTCCAGAACAGCAGCTCAAGCAACCTTAGCACCCTGAACCCACTGCTCATGTCATGGTGCCATGTCATGCACACGATACCAGCACAGCCACGTGCTGACGTGACTGCTTTCCCACTCCTTTGGCAGTAAATTATGTGTGGGGCTGAGTGAAGCATACTAGATGTAGTTTACTTTGAACTTCAGGCCACCGCTGTCTCATGCACATTCCCACTGATAGAAATGCTCCAAATTCTGGATAAGCAGACTACCAGCCAGCATGATTGTCAGGAAGTTGGCAATGTTCCATGTGTCCTTACTGTCGCAAAGACCAAGGTTAATAAATCCTATATAGTAACAGCGAGATTATTTGTTATACTCACTCAAGTGCTTTCCAGGTGCTGCTGTCCAAACATTTTGTCGAGATTTGATCAGCCAAATGTAGGAAATCTAACAGGTTGGAAGAACAACTGAAAAAGTTTCCCCAAATATTATCCATTCCAATGTAATGTTCATTCAGTGGGAATTAACACGCAGAACTGCATACATCTTCACTGAACAAGGCCACTTATAAGTGTCGAGGGTAAAATTTAATAGACGCACAACTTGTTTGGGATACCTAAAAAACGTGTGTGGCTTTTGCTACCAAATAAACCTGTTGGACTTTAACCTGGTGTTGTTAAACTTCTTACTGTGTATACCTAAAAAACCACATGGCACATTATGCATTACTACTTTAGGCCTAGGATACCTTTATTCACTTTAAATCCTCCTTCTGACAGGGCTGTCAACATCGAAGAACATAGCCCAGTGCCATTCAGGTTTAGTTGGCATTTATTATTAAAATATGGTCTAGGGCTGGAATGTGTGAACTCCAAGCCTCCGATTCCTTTTGAGCTTTTGGAATTCATAAATTTATGAAGTGAATTTTCCCTTCAAAGAACAGATGCACATTGTTATTTCACTGCATAACTAAGAAACACTGATACATGAGTATGAGGTTAGATTCAAGCACCCCAACTTAGCTTGCCAACACTGCTAGGGAAAGTCAGATATATACAGTGGGTGAGATTCCCTGGCCTCCCAGCCGCATGTTTCCCACCGGCAGGAGGTGGTGCCTTGTTCGCTAGCGGCGGCATTCTCTGGTCCCGCCACTGAGAATGGGAATTCCCATTGATGTCACCCCACACAGGCGGGAAACCCGTGGGCGGGGGTGCACTGCCAGCGGGATCGGACAATTCTGCGGTGTGAACAGCCGGAGAATTCCGGCCTTAATTTTTTTTAAAATTGTTTATGGGATGTGGGCATCGCTGGCTAGATCAGCATTTATTGCCCATCCATAGTTGCCCTTGAGAAAGTGGTGGTGAGCTGTCTTCTTGAAATGCTGCAGTCCCCGCGGTGTAGGCACACCCACAATGCTATTAGGGAGGGAGTTCCAGGATTTTGACCCAGTGACAGCGAAGGAATGGTGATATATTTCCAAGTCAGGATGATGAGTGACTTGCAGGGGTTTCTCCAAGTGGTTGTCTTCCCAGGTACCTGCTGCCCTTGTCCTTTTAGATACTAATGGTTGTGGGTTTGGAAGGCTTTGCCTAAGGAACCTTGGTGTGTTCCTGCAGTGCATCTTGTGGATGGTACACACAGTTGTCACTGTTCATTGGTGGTGGAGGGATTGAATGTTTGTGGAAGGGGTGAGCTGCTTTGTCCTGAATGGTGTCAAGTTGTTTGAGTTTTGTTGGAGCTGCAGTCATCCAGACAAGCAGAGAGTACTCCATTACACTCCTGACTTGTGCCTTAAAGATAGTGGACAGGCTTTGGAGAGTCAGAAGGTGAGTTACTCGCCACAGGGTTCGTAGCCTTTGACCGATTTTGGTAGCCACGGTATTTATATGGCTAGTCCAGTTCAGTTTCTGGTCAACGGTAACCATCCAGGATGTTGATAGTGGGGGATTCTCCGATGGTAATGCCATTGAATGTCAAGAGGCAATGGTTGGATAATCTCTTGTTAGTGATGGTCGTTGCCTGGCACTTGTGTGGTGCGAATGTTACTTGCCACTTGTCAACCCAAGCCTGGATATTGTTCAGTTCTTGATCCATTTGGACATGAACTGCTTCAGTACCTGAGGAGTCATGAACGATACTGTGCAGTCGTCAGAGAATGTCCCCACTTCTGACCTTATGATGGAAGGAAGGTGATTGATGAAGCAGCTGAAGATTGTAGGGCCTAGGATACTACCCTGAGGAACTCATGCAATGATGACCTGGAGCTGGAATGATTGACCTCCAATCATCAGAACCATCTTGCTTTGTGCCAGGCATGATTACAAACAGTGGAGAGTTTTTCCACGATTCCCATTGACTCCAGTTTTGTTTGGGCTCCATGATGCCATATTCGGTCAAATGCTGCCTTGATGTCAAGGGCAGTCAATCTCACCTCACCTCTGGCATTCAGCTCTTTTATCCATATTTGAACCAAGGCTCTAATGAGGTCAAGAGCTGACTGACCCTGGTGGAACCCAAACTAAGCACGTGTGAGCTGGTTATTGCTGAATAAGTGCACTTGATAATGCTGTTGATGACGCCTTCCATCACTTCACTCATGATCGAGAGTAGACTGATGGGGTAATGACTGGCCAGGTAGGATTTGTCCTATTTCTTGTGTACGTGACATACTTGGGCAATTTTTCACATTGCTGTATCTGCACTGGAAAAGCTTGGTGAGGGAAGCAGCAAGTTCTGGAGCATAGGTCGTCAGTACTATTCTTGGAATATTGTCAGGGCCCATGGCCTTTGCAGTATCCAGTGACTTCAGCTGTTTCCTGATATCACGTGGAGTGAATCGAATTGGCTGAAGACTGACATCTGTGATGCTGGGGAATTCCGGATGGATCATCCACTCCGCACTTCTGGCTGAAGATTGTTGTGAATGCATCAGTCTCATCTTTTGCTGAATGTGCTGGGCTCCTGCATCATTGAGGGTGGGGATATTTGTGGAGCCTCCTCTTCCAGTGAGTTGTTTAATTGTCCACCACCATTCACAGCTGAATATGGCAGAACTGCCGAGCTTAGATCTGCCCCGTTGGTTTTGGGATCACTTTGCTCTATTACTTGTCGCTTATTCTGTTTAGCACGCAAGTAGATCGGTTTTGTAGCTTCACCAGGTTGACACCTCATTTTTAGGTAAGCCTTGTGTTGTCCCTGGCATGCCTTCCTGCACTCGTGGTTGAACCAGGATTGATCCCCTGGCTTGGTGGTAATGGTAGAGTGGGGGGCATATGCCGGGCCAGGGGGTTACAGTTGAGGCGAATACGATTCTGCTGCTGCTGATGGCCCACAGCGCCTCATGAATGCCCAGTTTTGAGCTACTCGATCTGCTTGAAGTCTATCCCATTTGTCACGGTAGAAACACATTACTTCCCAGCCTCCCCAAAGCTACACTGCAGAGAAAAGGGAAGAATCCCAAACAGTGGCATTAAACTATGGGAAACCTGAGATCTGCCTATTGGGAAGCCCAGTACAATTTTCCTGAGATTTGCTGTGCTTCAAAAGACCTCAAGGTGAAAACTTACCCATCAGTTCTTACAGTTGTCATCTCTGGCTGCTTTCTTCAACTGTACTCTCAGTTAAAAATACAGGCTGCTGAATTAACATTAAAAAACAATCTGAACGCCCATATTTGTTGGCGTGATTGCACCTATGGCAACAGTTTTCATCTATCAGCTATGCTGCATAAACTTGTTTTGTATTCTCTTGAGTTTCGAAAGTCAAGGGGTGATCCTACTGAGATGTCTGTAATGATAAAAGCGTTGAATAGAGTAGAGAGAGATACTACTTCATTTAGTAGGAGAATCCCAAACAAAAGTTACATAAACAAAAAAATAGAGTGCAGTTATTTTATAGAGTCATAGAGCATGGAAACAGGCCCTTCGGCCCAACTTGTCCATGCCGCCATTTTTTAAAAACTCATAAGCTAATCCCAATTGCCCGCATTTGGCCCATTTCCCTCCACACTCATCTTATCCATGTAATTGTCTAAAGGCTTTTTAAAGGACAAAATTGTACCTGCCTCTACTACTACACTTCTGGCAGCTTGTTCTAGACATTCACCATCCTCTGTATGAAATCAGGAAGCATTTTTTTCATACACAGGATGGTAGAAATCTGGAACTTACTTCCCCGGTTTGCTGTGAATAGAGAGTCAATTGAAATGATTGTTTCAACAAACTTTTTTTAAAAAAAGTGGATATTAAGCAATATGGATGAATGTTGGGTAAACGGAGTTAAGGTACATAACAGTCATGATCGAACTGAGCAAACAGTAAATCCGCAATGCGAGAGAGATTAATACTCTTGTAAATGTTCACTCTCAGCAAAACTGCAACAACTTGAACTCTTGCATGCCATTGCTAAGTTAGGCTGGTGGATTCCACTCTTGGGCAATAGACAGGCAGCTGGACAACAATCTGATGCTGAAGTCAGGCTGACATGTTAGGAGATTCTGGAAAGAGGAATGTTTATTCGGGCTTAAGGCCAGGATGCAGAAGTATTCTTTTGCTTAAATCAACTAAGATGACTCACGGATCTGGCATGTCATCATTTTTATCAGGTTATTATTTTATATTATCATGAAGGTAGGTTGGAGAAGTTGTTTTCCTTGGAGAAGAGAAGGCTGAGAGGAGACTAATAGAGATATTCAAAATCATGAGGGGTCTGGGAAAAGTAGATTGGGAGAAACCGTTCCCGCTTGTGAAAGGATTGAGAACAAGAGGGCACAGATTTTAAGTAACTGGCAAAAGAAGCAGAAACGATTCCAGGAAATAATTTTTACTCTGCGAGTGGTTAAGGTCTGGAATGTACTGCCTGATAGAGTGGTGGAGACGGGTTCTATTGAAGGAGCCAAAAGGGATTTGGATAGTTACCTGAAAATGAAGAATATGCAGGGTTATTGGATAAAGCGGGAGAACGGCACAAAGCGAATTGCTCATTCAGAGAGCAGTTCAGACATGGGCCGATTGGCCTCCTCCGGCGCAGTAACAATTCTGTGGTGATTGTGCAAACGCAAGTTGCTGCCTTGGCAAAGCAGCCAGCATAATTAAGGATCTCACGCACCCCGGACATTCTCTCTTCCACTTTCTTCCATCGGGGAAAAGATACAAAAGTCCGAGGTCACGTACCAGCTGACTCAAGAACAGCTTCTTCTCTGCTGCTGTCAGATTTTTGAATGGACCTACCTTGCCTTAAGTTGATCTTTCTTTACAGTCTAGCTATGACTGTAACGCTACATTCTGCACTCTCTTCTTTCCTTCTCTATGTAGGATATGCTTTGTCCGTACAGCTTGCAAGAAACAATACTTTTCACTGCATACTATACATGTGACAATAATAAATCAAATCATTGTTCAAAATAAGGGAAGCAGGTTATAATTGTCGCACTGTGTGATTGTGCATAATAAAACCGTTTAATGGCTCTTATCAAGCTGCCAGGTGTTTGTTTGGCGAGTTTGAAGGACCCGCACCAGCAAGGACATCCAGTCATGAAAGCACGGCGATGTCATTATTGGGTCCGATTATCTTATTTTTAAAGTGGTGCTTGGGCATCGTGAGTTAAGTGCTGCACACGTGAGACGCAGACACTGCTTTTGAAAGTGATTGACATCACTGAACCCGTGCACATAGCTGCAGCAAGACTGAAGGGCACTTAAACTCTGCTTTCAGGAAAAGGGGGCGGGGGGGGGGTGGGGGAAAGAGACTGGGAAGCAACAAACCTTGATGTTGCATCTTCTTTATATTACTCAACTAACAATTGCCTGCATAGAGAGATTCCATCCTCCCCAATCATGTTGTCCTATACTATCAGTATATCGTATAGTATACTTGGGCTTACGGGATGGAGGTGGGGTGGTTGGTGGCAGGAGAGGAATGAAGAAAAAGATTATATTAATTTTCTGCTTCTCATCTCAATTTGGTAAAGAAATGGTGACCTGAAAAGAAGTAGTTTAAGCTTATGCCAGTCAATTAAATACAGTTGACTCTGAGTAAATGCATACCTGAAGGAAGGAATTCAGCCACAGACAAGGTAGTAAACCATTTCCAGTTACTCCTATTGTACAGATTTTATAATCTGAGCAGACATTTAAATGCAAATAAATATTCTTAAACGTTCCCAAGTTATCTGTTTTTAACAACATTCAGGACAAACTATGATAATTTCATTGTGAAATTGCAACTAGACACAGCAGTGCACATTAGAAGTCTAATCACGTTTGTATAATATGTACATTTTTGGACAGCATTTCCTGTGTTCTGATTCACTTGCTGAATCAACAATTAAATGGACTGCCGAACTGTGATTTGCAAATTGGTTATTTTAATCCCGTGTTTATAGAGATCCTGACTCGAGCATTAAAATCCTGTAATCGAGTTATATGTTTATCAGGATTCAGCTGTACTTGACTTATTCCTCCCATCTCTCTGCGCCTGCCTACCTTCCCCCACCCTCAATTGCTTTGATCTTTGCAGTTCTTTCTCTACTGCCCCTTCCTTCTGACAGTTCAACAATCTGCATTTTCTATTCTCACTGACACCTCTGACCTCTTGGTGCTTTTTCTTTCGCTTTTTTGAGCAGCTTTGGTGCTTGTCAGGTCTTTGCTCCCTTTAGAAAGCTCCAGTCTTTGCTGCTATAATTTTGTCCACATACCATCCTGATGTTTACTGCGAATTTATCCCCCCACCCCAGCAACTCAGATTCCTCCCTCCGCTTTCCCTCCTTCGATCTATGATGCTTTCTACTCAGGGTTTAAACAGAGGATACTATAGTGTCGGAATAAAGCATGGATAAAATATATAAATTGTAAAACAGAGGGGAAGCTTAAATCATTTATATGGAATAATCTCCCCTATCCCGCTCCTGCCCCCGATTGTACATGGAGGTATAATAGATTTGATCAAAAATGCATGTTTATATATTACCTCGATAACACTGGCCATCTCTGCCCCACCTCTGCTCATAGGCATTGGTGCACAAAAGGAGGCCATTTAGCTCACTGAGAAATGACAACCCTCTGCCGAGCAATCCAGTCATTCCCATGCTCTATCGCTGCAGCTCTGCGAGTTTACTTCTCTCATGTGTCCATCCAAATTCCTTTCGAGATCATTGATTCTCTCTGCTTCCAGCACCCTTGTAGGCAGGTGATTTTATCATGCACTGCATAGAAATGTTCTTCCTCACATTCCCCCTGTTTCTCTGGCCTAAAACTTCAAATCTTAAGTTAATTGTACATCAACCTAAGTTTTCAAAGTTTATTTATTAGTCACAAGTAAGGCTTACATTAACACTGCAATGAAGCTACTGTGAAATTCCCCTAGTCGCCACAGTCCGGCGCCTGTTCGGGTCATTGCGCCTAACCATTGTTAATGACATGTAAGTGGAGGATACTAACTGAGGTTTCACTTGAGCACCTGTAAAAGGACATTTATTGAAGCAGTGAGTGTGGTAAACCTAGGAGGTATATGCTTGTAATCTTCCACTTTGTAAATAAATGTAAGACTTAAGTAATGATCGACTCTAGTATAATCCTTCACCAACTGGCTTTCAGGTATGGAATGCTCTTTTAGTCCTTGTACCATCTGGGCTAATGGGAACATCATTTCTAAGTTGACCTTATCGTGTACACCTCTATCAGATCTCCTTTCAACCTTCTTTGCTTGAAGGAAAAAAATTCCAACCTTTTCAGCCTAACCTTATAGCTAAATGCCCTCAATCCTAGAACCATTCCAGTAAATCTCCACTGCACCCTCTCAAGGACCCTCACATCCTTCCTGAAGTGTGAGGACCAGAACTGGACACAATAATCTTAAATTGTGCCCTAACCAGAGCTTTAAACAGGCTGAGCACAGCTTCCCTGCTCTTGTACTCAATACCTCATGTATAAATATCCTAATTTGCTTTGCTAACTCTTCTTGCAATGCGTTCTGCCAACTTCAAAGAACAATGCATATGCAGCCCAATGTCCCTCTGTACTTGCAAACTATTTAGAACAATGCCATTAAGTCTATCTTGCCTTTCCTTGTCCACTCTGGCAAACTGTATCACTTCACACTTCTCTGTACTAAATTCTACCTGCCACTTGTCTGCCCTTTCTGCTAGCCGATCTATGATCTGTTGCAGTCAATTAGTATCATAGAATTTATAGTCTCTCTACAGTGCAGATGGAAGCCATTCAGTCCATCGAGTCTGCATCAACCCTTCCAAAGAGCACTCTACCTAGTGTCCCATCCTATCCCTGTAACCCCACATATTGATCAAAGCCAATCCACCTAACCTGCGGGGGAGCGGAGGAGGGAGGGGCACGCGATGAGAGCGGGGGAGAGGCGCCCGACCCAAATTAAACTCAGAACCTCTGGATTGCTGGACCCCAGCCTGAGACAACTATCCTGATTGAAGTGTCAATGAAGTAGAATAGCAACCCACATATTGCCAGATCCACAGTTGTAAACTTTCACAGACATTTCAACAAAAACAGAAAATGCTGGAAAACCTCGGCAGGTCTGACAGCATCTGTGGAGAGAGAATAGAGCCAATGAGGAGTCTGGATGGCCCTTCAACATATGCTGTCAGACCTGCTGAGATTTTCCAGCATTTTCTGTTCGTTTCAGATTCAAGTATCCGCAGTACAAAGAACAAAGAACAATACAGCACAGGAACAGGCCCTTCGGCCCTCCAAGCCCGCGCCGCTCCCCGGTCCAGGATTGAATCCTGAATCCAGGATCCCCGCCCAATTTTCCAGCCTATCTACATACCAATATCCTATCCACCGAGCTGTCCCTCACAGCTACGATGCTTTGTTCATTACAACCTATTAACTCACCCCCACCCCCCCATTCCAGACCATGTGATCTCCAGGGAGAGGCGAAAACCCAGAGGGAAAAACCCCAGGGCCAATATGGGGAAAAAAAAATCTGGGAAATTCCTCTCCGACCTCCTGAGGCGATCGAAACGAGTCCAGGAGATCACAATGGCCCTGATCGGAAAATGCTTCCCAACCCTAGTCATTTCCACTTCCACGAACACCATATGAATTCCCTGCCCCCGAGACAGGTTCCCAACTATCCGCAGTCTCGCTCTGTACTGGCACCAGCAAGATGATCATAGAATGAAGCCTTGAAACGAGAAACAAGGAACAATTAGCCCGTGCCGCTTCCTGGTCCAAACTAGACCACTCTTTTGTATCCCTCCATTCCCACTCCGTTCATATAGCTGTCTAGATAAGTCTTAAACGTTCCCAGTGTGTCCGCCTCCACCACCTTGCCCGGCAACACATTCCAGGCCCCCACGACCCTCTGTGTGAAATATGTCCTTCTGATATCTGTGTTAAACCTCCCCCGCTTCACCTTGAACCTATGACCCCTCATGAACGTCACCACCGACCCGGGGAAAAGCTTCCCACCGTTTACCCTATCTATGCCTTTCATAATTTTATACACCTCTATTAAGTCTCCCCTCATCCTCCGTCTTTCCAAGGAGAACAACCCCAGTTTCCCCAATCTCTCCTCATAACCAAGCCCCTCCATACCAGGCAACATCCTGGTAAACCTCCTCTGTACTCTCTCCAAAGCCTCCACGTCCTTCTGGTAGTGTGGCGACCAGAACTGGACGCAGTATTCCAAATGCGGCCGAACCAACGTTCTATACATCTGCAACATCAGACCCCAACTTTTATACTCTATGCCCCGTCCTATAAAGGCAAGCATGCCATATGCCTTCTTCACCACCTTCTCCACCTGTGACGTCACCTTCAAAGATCTGTGGACTTGCACACCCAGGTCCCTCTGCGTCTCTACACCCTTTATGGTTCTTCCATTTATCGTGTAGCTCCTCCCTACATTATTCCCACCAAAATGCATCACTTCGCATTTATCAGGATTGAACTCCATCTGCCATTTCCTTGCCCAAATTTCCAGCCTATCTATATCCTTCTGTAGCCTCTGACAATGTTCCTCACTATCTTCAAGTCCTGCCAGTTTTGTGTCGTCCGCAAACTTACTGATCACCCCAGTTACTCCTTCTTCCAGATCATTTATATAAATCACAAACAGCAGAGGTCCCAATACAGAGCCCTGCGGTACACCACTAGTCACAGGCCTCCAGCCGGAAAAAGACCCTTCCACTACCACCCTCTGTCTTCTATGACCAAGCCAGTTCTCCACCCATCTAGCCACCTCCCCCTTTATCCCATGGGATCCAACCTTTTTCACTAGCCTACCATGAGGGACTTTGTCAAACGCTTTACTAAAGTCCATATAGACAACATCCACGGCCCTTCCTTCGTCAACCATTTTGGTCACTTCTTCAAAAAACACCACCAGGTTAGTGAGGCATGACCTCCCTCTCACAAAACCATGTTGACTATCGTTAATGAGTTTATTCCTTTCTAAATGCGCATACATCCTATCTTTAAGAATCTTCTCCAACAACTTCCCCACCACGGACGTCAAGCTCACCGGCCTATAATTACCCGGGTTATCCTTCCTACCCTTCTTAAATAACGGGACCACATTGGCTATCCTCCAATCCTCTGGGACCTCACCTGTGTCCAGTGACGAGACAAAGATTTGCGTCAGAGACCCAACGATTTCACCTCTCGTCTCCCTGAGCAGCCTTGGATAGATTCCATCAGACCCTGGGGATTTGTCAGTCTTTATACTCTCTAACAAACCTAACACTTCCTCCTTTGTAATGGAGATTTTCTCCAACGGTTCAACACTCCCCTCCGAGACACTCCCAGTCAACACATCCCTCTCCTTTGTGAATACCGACGCAAAGTATTCATTTAGGATCTCCCCTACCTCTTTGGGCTCCAAGCATAAGTCCCCACTTTTGTCGCTGAGGGGTCCGATTTTTTCCCTAACAACCCTTTTGTTCCTAACGCATGAATAAAATGCCTTGGGATTCTCCTTAATCCTGTCTGCCAAGAACATTTCGTGACCCCTTTTTGCTCTTCTAATTCCCCGTTTGAGTATTTTCCTACTTTCATTGTACTCCTCCAGAGCTCCCTCCGTTTTTAGCTGCTTGGACCTAACATACGCCTCTCTTTTCCTTTTGACCAGTCCCTCAATTTCCCTGGTTATCCACGGTTCTCTAATCCTACCCTTCCTATCCTTCTTTTTTACAGGCACATGCTTGTCCTGTAGCCCTAACAACCGTTCCTTAAAAGACTGCCACATACCAGATGTGGATTTACCCTCAAACAGCCTCTCCCAATCAAGAGCTGCCAATTTCTGCCTGATCCCAATAAAGTTAGCCTTCCCCCAATCCAATACCTTACCCTTGGGACACCACTCATCCTTTTCCATCACTATCCTAAAGCTAACAGAATTGTGGTCACTATTTGCCACATGTTTTTTCTTATGTTCTTATGTTCCCCAACCAAAACTTTGAAGACCTAACCGGGCTCATTCCCCAGTACCAGGTCCAGTATAGCCCCCTCTCTAGTTGGGCTGTCCACATATTGTTCCAACGAACCCTCCTGTACACATTTTACAAATTCCTCCCCATCCAGAGTCCCTGCCCTCAGCGATTTCCAGTCTATACCAGGGAAATTGAAGTCTCCCACTACAACAACCCTATATTTCCTGCACCTATCCAGTATCTCCTGACATATCCATTCTTCCACTTCCCTTGGGCTGTTGGGGGGCCTGTAGTACACCCCCAACATAGTGACTGCGCCTTTCCTGTTTCTAAGCTCCACCCAGAGTGACTCGCTACACGACTCCTCCGAATTGTCCTCCCTCTGCACCGCTGTAATATGCTCTCCAACCAATACCGCTACTCCCCCACCTCTTTTGGCCCCTCCTCTGTCTTGCCTAAAACACTTGTACCCTGGAATATTCAGCTGCCAGTCCTGTCCCTCTTTCAACCAAGTCTCTGTCACCGCAACCACATCCAAATTCCTCGTGCGCATTAAGGCCCCAAGTTCGTCTGTTTTACCTGCTACGCTCCTTGCATTGAAGTATAAGCACTCCAGACCCCCAGGCTCAGTGAGGTCGTCCTCCCCCAGAGTGCTCTTCTTCTTTGCCAGCCTTGTCCCAGCCCCAAGCTCGTCCCCAGCCACCACACTTATAGACCTAATAGTTTGATCCCCACCCCCCTGCCATACTAGTTTAAACCCCCCCGAACTGCAAAGCTCCCAGCCAGGATATTTGTGCCCTTCCAACTTAGTTGTGACCCCTCCCTCTTGTACAGGTGCCATCCTCTCCTGAAAACCTCCCATTGGTCTATGAAAATAAAGCCCTCCCTCCTGGACCAGTCCTTTAGCCAGGCATTCATTTGAACCAACTCCCTATTCTTAGCCTCACTGGCACGAGGCATTGGGAGCAGCCCAGAGATGGCCACCCTAGTGACCCTACTTTTTAACCTATTTCCCAACTCCCTGAATTGCTCTCTTAGGACCCCCCTACTCTTCCTATCTACGTCATTTCCACCAATGTGTATAATGACATCCGTTTCTTTATCTTCCCCTTTTAATATGCCTCCTATCCGCTCGGAGACATCCGTGACCCCAGCACCAGGTAGGCAGACTACCATTCTGGAGTCCCGTTCGCCCCCACAGAATCGCCTGTCTGTGCCTCTAACTGACGCATCCCCCACCACTATCGCTCTCCTAACCCCTCTCTTCCCTTTCCGGGCCACAGAGCCTGACTGTGTGCCAGTGACCTGGTCACTGTGTCTTACCCCTGGAGAGGCACACTCCTCCACACTATCTAAAACAATGTACCTGTTTTGGAGTGGGACAACCACAGGTGACCCCTCTTCTAACTGTCCACTCCCCTCCCCTCTCACACCTGTCACCAAGCCCTTCCTATTTTGAGAGACCTCTGGAGTCCTCCCTTGTACTTTACCCTTCTGCCCTTTACTCCTCCTAACTGTGACCCACTGTACAAGGAACAAAGAAAATTACAGCACAGGAACAGGCCCTTCGGCCTTCCAAGCCTGCACCGACCATGCTGCCCGATTTAACTAAAACCCCCTATCCTTCCGTGGACCATATCCCTCTATTCCCATCCTTTTCATGTACTTGTCAAGACGCCCCTTAAAAGTCACTACCGTATCCATTAGTGGGGCGGCACAGTAGCACAGTGGTTAGCACTGCTGCTTCACAGCGCCAGGGACCTGGGTTCGATTCCCGGCTTGGGTCACTGTCTGTGTGGAGTTTGCACATTCTCCTCGTGTCTGCGTGGGTTTCCTCCGGGTGCTCCGGTTTCCTCCCACAGTCCAAAGATGTGCGGGTTAGGTTGATTGGCCATGCTAAAATTGCCTCTTAGTGTCCTGAGATGCGTAGGTTAGAGGGATTAGCGGGTAAATGTGTAGGGATATGGGGGTAGGGCCTGGGTGGGATTGTGGTCGGTGCAGACTCGATGGGCCGAATGGCCTCTTTCTGTACTGTAGGGTTTCTATGATGATTCTATGATCCACTACCTCCCCCGGCAACGAGTTCCAGGCACCCACTACTCTCTATGTAAAAAATCTGCCTTGTACATCTCCTTTAAACCTTGCCCTTCGCACCTTAAACCTGTGCCCCCCAGTAATTGATTCTTCCACCCTGGGAAAAAGCTTCTGACTATCCACTCTGTTCATGCCACTCATAATCTTGTACAAAGAACAAAGAACAGTACAGCACAGGAAACAAGCCCTTCGGCCCTCCAAGCCTGTGCCGCTCCTTGGTCCAACTAGACCAATCGTTTGTATCCCTCCATTCCCAGGCTGCTCATGTGACTATCCAGGTAAGTCTTAAACGATGTCAGCGTGCCTGCCTCCACCACCCTACTTGGCAGCGCATTCCAGGCCCCCACCACCCTCTGTGTAAAAAACGTCCCTCTGATGTCTGAGTTATACTTCGCCCCTCTCAGCTTGAGCCCGTGACCCCTCGTGATCGTCACCTCCGACCTGGGAAAAAGCTTCCCACTGTTCACCCTATCTATACCCTTCATAATCTTGTATACCTCTATTAGATCTCCCCTCATTCTCCGTCTTTCCAAGGAGAACAACCCCAGTCTACCCAATCTCTCCTCATAGCTAAGACCCTCCATACCAGGCAACATCCTGGTAAACCTTCTCTGCACTCTCTCCAATGCCTCCACGTCCTTCTGGTAGTGCGGCGACCAGAACTGGACGCAGTACTCCAAATGTGGCCTAACCAGCGTTCTATACAGCTGCATCATCAGACTCCAGCTTTTATACTCTATACCCCGTCCTATAAAGGCAAGCATACCATATGCCTTCTTCACCACCTTCTCCACCTGTTGCCACCTTCAAGGATTTGTGGACTTGCACACCTAGGTCCCTCTGTGTTTCTATACTCCTGATGACTCTGCCATTTATTGTATAACTCCTCCCGACATTATTTCTTCCAAAATGCATCACTTCGCATTTATCCGGATTAAACTCCATCTGCCACCTCTCCGTCCAATTTTCCAGCCTATCTATATCCTGCTGTATTGCCCGACAATGCTCTTCGCTATCCGCAATTCCAGCCATCTTCGTGTCATCCGCAAACTTGCTGATAACACCAGTTACACCTTCTTCCAAATCAAGTCACCCCTCAACCTCCATTGCTCCAGTGAGAACAAACCAAGTTTCTCCAACCTCTCCTCATAGCTAATGCCCTCCATACCAGGCAACATCCTGGTAAATCTTTTCTGTAACCTCTTCAAAGCCTCCACATCCTTCTGGTAATGAAGCGACCAGAATTGAACACTATATCCCAAGTGCCAAGTATTTTGCTTTTATTCACAGACATTGCCCTTGTTTGTGAAAATTCCATCTTTATATAAATGGGGGGTTGACCTAGTTGGATGGCAGACAAGCTACAGTGGATGTGCAAGGATGCTGCAAGACAAACGAGTGTGACATACCGTGACTGCAGATCTCCTGATAAGAGTAGCTACAAGCAGCAGCATTTAAATAAAAGATCAAGGACATGAAACATTTACTGTTTCTCCCTCCACAGAAGCTGCTTGATCTGCGGAATAGTTCCAGCATTTATTGGTTTTATTTGGGATTAGAGCACTGTTATCTTATTAACGGTCAACATTTGTTCGCATTACTGTAATTTATTTGGCAAATCATAGAATCCCTACAGTGCAGAAGAGTCCATTCGCCCCATCAAGTCTGCACTGACCCTTTGACAGATTATCTTACCCAAGCCCTCTCCCTTGCCCTATCCCCGTAACCCCACACACTTACCATGGCTAATCCATCTAATTTACACATCTTGGCACACCAAGGGGCAATTTAGCATGGCTCCTAATCCACCTAACCTGCACATGTTTGGACTGTGGGAGGAAATCGGCATACCTGGAGGAAACCCATGCAAGGCATGGGGAGAATGTGCAAACTCCACACAGACAGTGACCCAAGGCTGGAATCGAACCCGGGTCCTTGAAGCTGTGAGGCAGCAGTGCTAACCACCATGCCGCTCCTTATATTTAAAGTATGTGATAATCGACACAGCAAAAAAAGTTTATTGCATTTTGAAAAAAAATCAGTGTGAAGGCAGAAATAAAGAGCACGAATTTACTGATCACCTAAAATAACATCTTTCCACGGCACTCATCAAAATGGGTTCCCATAAAAATATCAAAAAATGAACCTTTTAGATACAGTATTGTAATTAAAATCATGAGATTTCCAGATGGAACATAAAATCTTCACATTTAAGGGACTCTGTTTATTATGATTGGATTAACCAACACTTCCACTGGTAAACAGGAGCTAACTCATCCAGTTAGTTTTCAGTTCCCAGCAATGCAGCTAAAAACAGGATACGAGAAGCCGGCCAATATCTGCTGAGTTATTCAAAATTAAAACTGCCACTTATTGGGGGGGGTGGGGGGGGGGGGGTGGTGGGGGGGTGGGGGAAGCTTACGACAACATGATAATAACGCCCTAGAACTTTAAACACAAATGATATCCTTGTGATGACTCAACCAATAGTTAGGAATTCACATTATTTTGAACACATTATTGCGCTTTAAAAAGTTACGAACTTGCAAGAGGCCATTGTGAAAAATAGCTCGGAATGGCAGTAATTAAGAGGTGTCCAATAAATTTGCTTTCTTATTCCTGTTCTAGGATTCATTGATTGAGAAGATAAAATAACCTTCATGAAGGTTCGCTGTGCTGGATCACAGTGATGTGCATGCCATTTGTTATATAAACACAGTAAATGAAATAACATTTCATAAATCATCTTATCTAAAACAAAACAACTGTCCAAAATTCGTTTGAAATTATCTTACTGCAATAAATCAACTGAAATGCAGGCGAGATAAACACTGCCTCGTCTTCGCCAAATCAAAAATGTCGCTGCTTCAAAGATCGATTTGAAAAATGTAACCAGGATGTCTGCTGCATTCAACATTTTAAACACATTTTGGGAAACAAAATGGGTGTGTAAAATAAAACACGAAGCAGTCTGGCAGTGAGAGAGCAGGATAAGGCCAGAGAACCCCAGAGCAATATCCAAGTGCTCTGAAAAGAGACGACATGAAGATAAGGTATCAACGATTTTAAGCATATCCTGAGACTAGGGCAACCTCCAGGCGAAGACTGAGGCTCCAGACAGGCCCCTTCATCACATTTTTTTTCCCCCCTCACTCTTCATCCTTTAACAAAGCTTTAGCTAACAATATGGAAATCTCTTTCCCTCTTTGGATTAAATCCCTTTAGAGAAGTATGCAAATGCTTTGCTCTGTTCCCTCAACTGAGGCTGCTCTGAGAATAGCTATCTTTTCACTGTCTTGTTTTACATCTCAAGCGGCCCATCCCACTGGCTGACAAGGAGACCAGCCTTCCAATTCAATATCCTTCATAGCATTGACAGTTGAAACCCTAGGCCTGGCACTGACTCTAAAAGAACTCATTTAGTCATAATTAACTATTCCCTGCATATTCCCCTAGGTATGGTAATTGTTCAAAAAAAAAGCCAACAACCGAAGCATTCATTCTGCGTTTCTTTTAAACTTTTCACAGCAGTCTTATTTTTTTTTCTCTTCGTGCTTCCTCCCTAGTAACATTTCAGGCACTGTGGTGGAATGTGGGTGGAGACGAGGCGGCACCAAAACCCTAGCTGTAAATACTTCACATGGCAGATGGACCAAAAAAAAATCTCCGCCATAAGAAATGCAAAGTTGAATCAATCAGGCATGAATTTATAGCACAGCGTGAAGTCAGCTAAAAAGTCATCACATTTTATCTGATCTTAATATGAACATATGTTACTCAATATACTGGTCCTCCCCTTCATCTAGATAGCCTACGGCAACAGATTTTCTGTTTTAAATTTCTTAATACAACTTTTTGTGCACATTTATAAGCCGCATTGTCATTTTTGCAATTAAATAGGGACCGTCTTGCAAAACTGCAGCATGAAAAGGAAAGAGGCCACAACAGGGTTGTTCTTTTCAGGTCCGCACAGTGCCAGACAACACAAATATATAGCTACTAAACGTTGGTACCTCTCAGCACTTTGAGGCATTGTAGATCATAGGTCCAGAGAGAGAAGACGCAGGGATAATGCAAGTGGAAGAGTCCAACTATCAGTAATTTACTTCCACAAAACATGCAACCATTGCGGATTCTGCCAATAGAAACAGGTCATTTAATATTCAATGGACAGGAAGCAAAAAAAATTATAACTTACTGAGCAAAAATGTCTTTTTTGTTACGTGCAAGAAGCTGCCCATTTCAATTTGGAAAGATCCATCTCCTTATTGCCGCCCCTGATGAAACTTATAACAATATAGTTATTCCACTCTTATCTAAATCCTAGCTAGTGTATCATTCGCAAATGCTTCTCTTCCTGCTCCTACACCGTCTCTTGGTGTTCTCCAAGGATCTATCTTTGTCCCTCTCCTATTTCTCATCAACATGCTGTGACTTGGTGACATTATCTGAAAGCATAGCATTCATTTTCACATGTATGCTGATGTCATCCTGCTCTGCCTCACCGCCACCACTCCTCCATCGCTGCTAAATTATCAGACTGCTTACCTGACATCCAATACTTGGATGAGCAGGAATTTCCTCTTGTTAAAATAATTAGCGCAAATAGAAAGTGCTGGAAAAACTCATCAGGCCTGGGAGCATTGTTGGAGACAGAAATAGAATTAGTGTTTCAGGTGGCGACCTTTCATCAGAACTGGGAAAATCAAGTTAGAAATGCCATAGTGATAGAATGGAAGACAGGAGACATTAAATGGCAAAAAACAGTGGTGGGATAGAGCTAAAGAAATTACTAACAGGACAAAGTAAAGAAGCAAAAGATGGGTGCAGAGGAGGTGAGAATGGCAGTTAATGACCAGCTGTCAATCTGAAGGCAAAATGAGAAACACGCCAGAGACAAACACATGCAAATAAAAGGAGAAAACAAAATGGTGGGGCATATGTTCCAGTCTAAAATGGTTGGATTCAAGGTTGAGTCCAAAAGGTTGCAAAGTGCCTGATTAAAAGATGAGGTTCCATTTCTCCAACTTGCATTGAGCCAATTGTGGACTTACACTTTGTGAGGCCCTGTGATCACTTTCATTTCTGCTCTCTGCACCCCGCCGCCACCAAACCAATGAAGTGATGCCCCAACCCACAATGATGTAACACCCCACCCCAAAGACATCACAGCCCCCCTGACCCTGCCCACCCTCACTCCACAGAATGCAAGCCACAAAAATACACAAATCGATCACTGCTTACGTGCTTTTCAAACTTGTAACAGCATGCTTGTAATTGCCGAATTGAAATCCAAACTTACCTCTTGTCAGAATGACGGTGAAGATGGTCAACATTGCGATGTAAGTTTTGAGGCGAGCAAATATGGAACTTGCCAACGAGCAACCAAAAAAAAAAATCAGCCGATGACATGACTGCAGCACAGGCCAGTGCAGGACAGAATGAGCCAGTCCAGTGTAAGAGCAGATACTCCTCCAAACAACAAGATACATACACTGCCATTCGGTACGTTTCAGAGTCTCATTCAGTTTCAATTAAGTTTAATTCCTTACTTCCTTTCACAAAATGAAATATGTTATTGCCGTAAATTCACGTGAGTGGAGTGTCCAGTGAGTCCAAGTCCAATATCAGTGGCAGGATTGCATTCTTTGTCCCAGAAGAGACCATCTGAATGCCAGTCTTGAGAGCGATGGTGGTTAGGACTATCAGCATGTGACCAGCAGCCATTATATCAGACCAGCAATGGTCCATTTTGAAAAACAGAATTTAAACAAGAGAATATGGAACAGGGATAGATTTTTCAACTTTTCTTGCTTCATGGCATGTTGGCATGGCAATTTAGATAGCTTTTCTTCTACACTTTCTCTTCACAACCTTGTTGCTGGCTCAGGCTGCCTAACTATGGAATGGTCTTGCCCTGGCCGGTGATGGGGGTGGGGGGAGGGAGTGTGTGTCAAGTCTCCCTCTGCTGCTACTCTCCTTGAAGACCTCGGCTCTCCTCACTGCTGGCTCAGGCTGCCTACCTGGCTATTTGGCCTCACCTTACCCTCTTTGGCCCAGCCCTCCTCAGGCCTGGCCTGGGGATTGAGTCGCCCTGCTGATACCCTCAATGACTGTCAGCATCCCCTCTTCAGCCCTCACACCCCTTGAGCTTGATGACCTCGCTGTGTTGGCTCAGGCTGTTTGCCTGCCTATCCGGCCTTCTCAATCCTGGGTCAGAAACCTGGCTGCTGCTTTCTTCAAAGCACCCTTAAGGAGAACCTTGCTCCTGCTTTCCCTCTCCCTCCGAGTCATCTTCACTTCTCAATGGCTTTGGAGGGTGTTTTCTCGCTATAAGGGGACTTCATCAATCAGGGCTTGATGTTGCTCTGCATGACCTGCTGATAAACTCATTTCAGGCTCTGATTGGTGCCTCTATATCCACCAGCCAGCACGCCCCGATCCCATTGGCAGGACTCTGTGCTATGCATGGTATGTTTCATTGCAAGTCCATCTCTGCATTGAGCTTCACTGAACACTGCAGTAGAAAGGGGGAGGCAATGGCATAGTGGCATTGATACCGGACTAGTAATCCAGAGACCCAGGGTTATGCTCGGAGGACTCGGATTCGAGTCCCACCATGGCAGATGTTGAAGTTTGAAATTTAAAAAATCTGAAATCAAGTCTAATGATGACCATGAAACTATTGTTGATTATTGTAAAAACCCATCTGTTTCACTAATGTCCTTGAGGGAACATGCCACCTGAAATGGCCGAGCAAAGCACTCAGTTCATGGGCAACAAATGCTGACCTTGCCAGTGATGCCCACTTCCCATGAACGAATCAAAAAAAAAATCAGCATGAGAGCAAGGTTGGAGAATCAAGATAATAAGAAAGCAAAAGCTGGGGGTCAGGATTGCAGACTGAATGAAAGTGTTCTGCAAAGCAATTAGCCAATCTGTGTCTGTTCTCCCCAGCGTAGAGGAGGCCACATTGTACTAAACTGAAATAAGTACATGTAAATTAATGCTTCACCTGGATGGAGTGTTTGGTGCCTTGGCTGATAGAGGTGGTAAAAGGGCACATTGTACATCTGTGTTCGCATGAAAAGGGACAGGCGTGGATGAGAGAGGATTGAACCAGGCTGTCACAGACGGAATGGACCCTTCAGGATGCTGAATGCAGAGGGGAAGGGGAGATGTATTTAGTGACTGCGTCAGGCTGGAGGTGGCAGAAATTATGGAAGGGAAGGATGAAGGGGAATTCTCTGAACTCGTACAACCTACAGAGCATAACGAGGCCATTCGGCCCACCAAGTCTGCACTGACCATAATCTCACCCAGGCCCTATTCCCGTAACCCCACATATTTACCCAGCTAACTGAGGGGCGAGAGAGGAAATTGCTGGAGCCTTGAGAGAAATCTTTGTATCCTCGCTACAGGGGAGGTCCCAGAGGATTGGAGAATAGCCAATGTTGTTCCTTGGTTTAAGGGTAGCAAGAATAATCCAGGTAATTACAGGCCAGTGAGCCTTACATCAGTGGTAGGGAAATTATTGGAGAGGATTCTTCGTCCACTTGGAAATAAGTGGACGTATTAGCAAGAGGCAACATGATTTGTGAGGGGGAGGTCGTGCCTCACTAACTTGATCGAGTTTTTCGAGGGAGTGACAATGATGATTGATAAGGATAGGGCAGTGGATGTTGTCTACATGGACTTCAGTAAGACATTTGACAAGGTCCCTCATGGCAGACTGGTGCAGAAGGTGAAGTTGCATGGGATCAGGGGTGAGCTGATAAGGTGGATACAGAACTGGCTCAGTCATGGAAGACAGAAGGTAGCAGTGGAAGGGTGCGTTCCTGAATGTAGTGTTTTCACAAGTGGTGTTCCTCAGGGATCAGTGCTGGGACCTCTGCTGTTTGTAATATATATATATATATATATATATGTATGATATTATATATAAATGATTTGGAGGAAAATGTAAATGGGTTCCATGTCTTATTGGGGGGGGGGGGGGGGGGATGCGGTCCACGTGTTTGGGAGGGAGTGGGATTTGAACACGGGTCTCCAGATCTTGCCCGGAGTCTCTGGATTACTAATCCAGTGACAATACCACGATGTCTCGATCTCCCCACATGGAGGCAAAGCAGTTGAGGAAGGGTAGAGAAAAATCAGAGATGGATCATGTAAAGTGAAAATTGGAAGCAAAGTTGACGACCTTTTCCAATTCAGGGCAAGAGCAGGAAATGGCACTGATATAGTCATCAATGTACCTGCAAAACAGTTGAGGGAGGAGGCCCAAGTAGGACTGGAATAAGAAATGTTCCACATACCCCACAAAAATACAGGCATGCATGGGACTACCTGAAGCAAATCCATTAATTTGGAGGTTAAATGAGATGAGCAAAAGTTATTCAATGAGAATAAAGTTCAGCCAGGCAGAGGAGGGTGGGGATAGATACAGGAACTGGTTTGACCTCCAGTCAAAGAAAAGGCAGACAGCTCTGACTGTTCTGGTGGGAGATGAAGGTTGAGAGAGATTACACATCCATGGTGAAGAGAAGATAATTAGGGCCAGGAAATTGAAACTATTAGTGTGATGGAGGACATCAGAAGAGTCATAGTGTGCATGGGGGAGTGACTGGACAAGGGGAGAAAGAACAGTCAAGTTCGGAAGAAATCAGTTGAGTGGGGTAGGAGCAGGATGAGATGATAAATGTACTACAGCAGTCCTGTATGGATTTTAACAAGGAGGAAGAAGCGGCCGTACAGGTTGGGAGACTTAGAGCTGAGAAACCTTGGAGGGAGGATCTGTAGAGGAGCGAGGCCCTCCAATTAAATATTGGGAACATTGAAGCCATTATTTTCTGTCCCCGCTCTAAACTGTGTTCCATAGCTATCGATTCAATCCCTCTCGCTATTTACAAACTTGGTGTCATATTTGACCCCAAGATGAGCTTCCAGCCACCTATTTATGCCATCGCTGACATCAGTAACTTTGTAATACTGTCCAGCTTTGCTTCTACCTCAGCTCATCTGCTGCTGAAACCTCTAGGCTTTACTATTCAAATGCATTCCTGGCCGGTCTCCAAAATTCTACCACCCGTAAACTTGCAGTCATCCAAAACTCTCCTGCTCATGACTGAACTCACACCAAGTCTTATTCTTTTATCGCTGTTGTACTCGCTGACCTACAATGCCTCGTGGTCAAGAAAAATCTTGAATTTAAAATTCTCATGTATGTTTTGAAAACCTTCTATGGCCTCATCCTTTCCTATCTCTAATCTCCTCCAGCTTCACAATCTTCCAAAATACCTGTGCCCATCTAGTTGTAGCCTCTTAAGCGGCATGATTTTAATATTGCAGAAAGAAAAAAAAAGAGACATGTTGCTGAAGTTTTCATCTCCCACTCATCAGGCCAAGCTCAAGAATATCAAACTTCAAATGCTAACTATCTATGCTACAGGTAGCAATTATGCTGGTTGGTTGGCAAGACAACACGGATTGCCTGAGGCGATGCTGTGGCAAAAGAAATTAGGAACAATAAGCTCCCCAGCTAATTTTTAAAAATTGTCAAAACTTGAACATATTCTTTTTTTCTGTTTTGGGTTTTGCAAGTGAGGGCTGGTTGAATGCAGCCGATACTCCATCTATTATGAACAATCGTGGAAACACACTTATTGATTCAGTCAGTCAGTCACTGGAATGCTGAACAGCAGCATTGACCAGACCTGGTAAAACTAGTATAATTTTTCCCACTCTTTTAACGGGAACAGTAAATGCACATTCTGATACAAATAAATAGATCTTAATCTAAATGCGGAAAACTCTAAGCCACATTTATAGATTATACCACATTCTCAGCAGAAACATAGTCTTGTGCTCAAAGCCCTGAGCTCCTCCCGTCTTTAACAGGATCTCGTCTCCATGTCCTTTTATACAAGGTCTCCTTCAGTCAATCTTCTGAGCATATTTGAATAAACCTTCCAGTAGCAAGGAACCTTCTGGCATCTTCTTGATCTTGAACTCTCCACAAACATTGTTCCTTCAAACAGAGGATCTGTCCTCACCAGCAATCTGCATGGTGATTGACCCTGCCAGAGGTGCACATTCTGTAGGGTCTTCTTCCCCAAATGTCTCTGTCTGACTGATCAAGATTCATAAGTTTATACGCGATAGCAGCTGCCTTCTCCTTTGCATCCCAGTGTTAAAACCTGCACATTACTTTCAATAAGACTCAGATTGGGTTTGTGTCTCCATAACAAGGTCACATGGGTTTGTCTCCAGGCAGATTTTGTAGAAGGTCACATCCCCTTTTCCAAACTATTCCATTTTAAACTCGAGCTGTCTCCTTTAATTCAAAACATTACCTTATAAAGTTCAACATTCATAACAGATGGAAGTTACTCTAAGTAGTTGTTGATAATGTTGCTGAAGCAGTCTGAAAATGGGCCTAACAGGTGACCTAACCCTGAAACGTTAAACCTTTTTTCATTTGTTTTTAACTCATTTGACCAAGGGGGCATGAAAGATGTACACTCTTTCATCCAGTTTGGTACACAATACTGGTTACAAACAATATCAGAGAATGCAGAAAACATACTAGATCAGTCACCAACTGTAAAGAGACAACTGCTTAGATTCACAAATCTCCTTATTGAAATCCAAGTGTTTCCACAAAATCAAACAGCAACAGGAAAATTGGAAATGTCCAAGACAGTTGAGGAGAGGCATTCACATGCACATTCCACATACCACAGGAAAAGAGGCATTGAAGGACCACACCTGAAATACATATTAAGAATATAACATGAGGAAATAAGAAGCTTCAAGCCTGTTTAAGGCTCCCTTTGCAAAACTGGTCTGTCCTGAACACAAGAAAACAGTCACAAAGAACACAAGAAATAGAAGCAGAAGTAGGCCACCAGGCCCTTCAATCCTGCCCCGCCATTTAATACCATAAGATTATAAGACATAGGAGCAGAATTAGGACACGCAGCCCATCGAGACCGCTCCGCATTCAATCATGGCTGATATTTTTCTCATCCCCCATTCTCCTGCCGTTTCCCCATAACCCCTGATCCGCTTATTAATCAAGAACCTATCTATCTCTGTCTTAAAGACACTCAATGAACCTGGCCTCCACAACCTTCTGCGGCAAGGAGTTCCACAGATTCACCACTCTCTGGCTGAAGAAATTCCTTCTCATCTCTGTTTTAAAGGATCATCCCTTTAGCCTGAGGTTGTGCCCTCTGGTTCTAGTTTTTCCTACTAGTGGAAATATCCTCTCCACGTCCACTCTATCCAGGCCTCGCAGTATCCTGTAAGTTTCAATCAGATCCCCCCTCATCCTTCTAAACTCCAACGAGTACAGACCCAGAGTCCTCAACCGTTCCTCATACGACAAGCTCTTCATTCCAGGGATCATTCTTGTGAACCTCCTCTGGACCCAAGGCCAGCACATCCTTCCTTAGATATGGGATCCAAAACTGCTCACAATACTCCAAATGGGGTCTGACCAGAGCCTTATACAGCCTCAGAAGTACATCCCTGTTCTTGTACTCTGGCCCTCTTGACATGAATGCTAACACTGCATTTGCCTTCCTAACTGGTGACTGAACCTGCACGTTAACGTTGAGGATCTTGAACAATGACTCCCAAGTACCTTTGTGTTTCTGATTTCCTCAGCATTTTCCCATTTAGAAAATAATCTATGCCTCCATTCCTCCTTCCAAAGTGCATAACCTCACACTTTTCCACATTGTATTCCATCTGCCATTTCTTTGCCCACTCTCCTAACCTGTCCAAGTCCTTCTGCAGCCCCCCTGCTTCCTCAATACTACCTGTCCCTCTACATATCTTTGTATCATCTGCAAGCTTAGTAACAGTGCTTTCAGTTCCTTCCTCCAAATCGTTAATGTGCATTGTGAAATACGATCATGGCTGATCTATGCTGGCCTCAATTTCTTTTCTATGCCAGTTCCCCATAGCCCTCTATTCCTTGATCTGGCAAATATTTAATATTTAACAAGAATATTTCATACACATGCACATTTCATCCACTTCTAAACTTCTTACAATAAAGAAAATTGCAGTTTCCTTCACAAAACTAGATACTTAGGTAGCTAATAGTAAAATTGCCTACATTCATGTGATTTCTTGTTGCAGTTGAATAGTTTTTCCTCTCCATTGGAAAAAATGTCAAAAATAATGATGCCAGACATCAGTTAATGACAACATCTATTCCAGCTGTTTTACTCAGAGCATCAACAGTTCTGAATGTACATGAGAAATCTTTCTTTTACAGACATTCTGTAAATAATGCAGTGTTATCTGTTCATGTTGATACGACTTCATGTTCTTTTGAGCAAAACCTCATTTTTGAGACAATGTGAATCAGTCCCACTTACACCCAAGAAGCCCCCTCCTCACTCCATATTTGGGAAGGGCCGTGCTTGGCCCCTCTACTGACAAACAAATTATACATGAAATCAATTGCACCTCACAGTAATTTTCCCCTTTGGGTATTATCTTCCTCTCCTTTTCTCTTTAGTTAAACTTGCATCCTGTAACTTGCAAATGAGCCAAGGGACTCCCATTCCAGGGAGCACCACCTGCCTCAAAGTCATGACACTTCCCATTTTGAATGCTGCTGGCATTTTTCCGCAGCCCCTGTTAACTAGCCTTCTTGACCTACAGATAAGAGAAACTAATCTGATCGAATCCTCCAGCCTGTCAATCATCCTGGCATAGATCTTCTACAGTTGTTCCCAAGATTGGCGCTGAGGGCGGAGGGAGAAAGAGGGAGTGTAAAAAATTGATTATACAGCACATTTAATTCTGAATTAAATCTACAGTTAATTCAACCCTGGTCCAACAAAATAAGCCACTGTCCATTATAAAACGTACTGGAGGCACTAAGTCTGCAGCTTCATTTAAGAACTCGTGTGACGCAATTTGCTTGAAATAGACTAAATAAATAAGGCAGTAAAAAAAATTACTCTTTATTACACTCCACATTTTTATGTTTCCCTTCTTTGTCTCTAGGTACATTTAGGAAAAAAATTCCACTCGAGATCATAGCCCATTTTAGTGCATGTTTCCTATGCAACATTCAAGTAGTCCAATAAAAGTAACGCCACGATACTAGTGAAACGAAAATACCAGAGCGAATGCCAGATAATTTTGAGAGAAAAGATCAAACAGGTGGGCAAGAACTGAATTTCAGTCTAAAAAGGAGACATGCAGGGAGGAGAAAAATAAGCCAGATGCTAACATCGTAGTAAACTGGAAAGCAGCCAAAATGTTTTAAATAAATCATTGCACAGCAAACATTAAGAGATTTATAAAGGACAAATAAGCTATAAAGGAAAATAATCCCAGAAATATTAGCGACTGTAAATCCTCAATCTAAATTACCAACAGCAAACTTTCAAAATAAAACAGAAATCCTTCATTAAGATTCTAATGCTCTTTTATCAGCTTAATTATCGGTTGACATGGAGCAAGTTCTGTTACGGCATATGAAGTCCCTTGTAGTTATTCCGACCGTCTGTTCAATATATACAAATTATTCACAAAATTGATAATAGAATCCTTCTTTACCGAAGGTACCATCATAACATCAGAATCTAACATTTTGTTCCATTCGAAAGGGATTCAATGCTCAAAAATATTGCAGGTACTTTTTTATATATATATATATAAGTTAAAGGCATCATGATTATTAATATATCATTTCAATTGTGCAGTTTGCACCTTGTGCTCTATGAGATGCTATGGTTGAAGCGTGGCAACATTTACCTGGGGAGAGCAGATTGAGTAAATAGGCAAAGGTTAGGAACCACCTTACGAGTTAGTAGGTGAGTCACTGCAGCAACAATTCGTTGAAAGCTAATAACTTCTATGAAAACAATTCAGATATTATACATCAGAAAGTTTCCATACCTGCAACACTAGAGGAAGCAGAATACTAGAGGCTGACATGAGGGTGGCATGATGGCACAGTGGTTAGCATTGCTGCACTCACAGCGCCAGCGACTTGGGTTTGATTCCAGCCTTGGGTGACTGTCTGTGTGGAGTTTGTACCTTCTCCCAGTGTCTATGTAGGTTTCCAAAGATGTGTAGGTTAGGTGGTTTAGCCATGGTAAATGCACAGGTTACAGGGATCGGGAGGAGGTGAGGGCCTGGGTGGGATACTCTTTCGGAGACTTGATATCGACTGGATAGGTGAATGCCTCTTCTGCACTGTAGGGATTCTATGGTTCCAGTGTTCTACAAGGAATAATAACTTGCTCTCTTATAACAGATTGAAAGCACCATATATGGACCTCAAAAGTCCCATTCGATGTTAAGTTAGATAACATCTGCTGAGGTATCAGTAAAGGGCAGTAAAATTGGCTTCAGTGCTTTGGGCAAGGATATAAAATATAACCAACCAGGTTTCCTGTCCTGATCATCTAGTGATTGTTGTTGATAAGGAACATGCATGTTGACCTGGCAAGTATAGGCACCACAGCCACTTACGCAAACTCTTGAAAGGTGACCAGTCCACATGAGCATGGATCCAAAATGAGGTAGAATTTTCAGAAGGAAGAAAGAAAAAGAAAATTGGAGAAAATAATGTACCACTCTCCAATTTTCTGTGAAATAGCAATTTGCAAAATAGGATCTTTGGGAACATTTCTGTTCTGGACCTAAATCCAGGATTGAGTTACATTTTTCCTTCTGTAAATTGAAAAGCAGAATGATTCACCAGCTTACAGACATCAGTTGTCCCTTGCTCTCCAATTTGGCAAAATCCAAGACTCTTATTTATTGTGATACCGAGTCCTTTAAGCTGTTCCATATCTTAATTTGCGTCTGGTCTTTAGAGAAGTTTTTTTTGACTTAAGCTATTTTGTTTAAACTGAAAGTCAATGTTTTAGCAAGTAGAATAACTTTGCTGAGGGAGTGCAGTATTGTGAAACGTGTCACTCTCAACAGGACATGGCAAAACAATTCCCAAGTTGCTGCCTCAGGTGAGACATATTGGTTATGGTAGCATAATGGCCATGTTACTGGCTTAGTAATCCAGAGGCCAAAAGTAATTAATCATTTCTGCCAGTCTGGGCTTGTGACAGGTACTGAGAAAGCAAAACAAGGGGAACCATACTTGACCTTGTCCTCACTAATCTATCTACCTTTCACAATCTGTCTATTTAGTATTGGTCGGAGTGGCCACTGCCCAGACCTGACAGGACAAAGTCCCATCTTCACACATCCGCCATCATGTTGTCTGGCCCTATCTGAGCTACATGAGGTAAACACAGAACAAATCTAGTAGCTCAAAAACTGGGCATCCGTGAGGTGCAGTGGGCTATCAGAATCAGCAGCAGAATTGTATTCCACCACATTCTGCACTCTCAAGCCGAGCATATCCCTCACTGTACCATTCGCATCAAACCAAGGGACCATCCCTGGTTCAATAAGGAATGCAGACGAGCTTGTCAGGAGCAACATCAGGCATAGCTAAAAAGGAGGTGCCAAACTCAGCAGAAGAAACATGTTACAGATGGTGCCAAGTGATCCTACAACCAATGAATTAACTCAAGCTCTGGCGCATCCAATTGTGGTTGGTGGTGGACAATCTAACAACTAACAGCAGGAGGAGGAGGAGGTTCCATGAATATCCCCATTCTCAATGATGGAGAGTCAGGGGAGGCGATGGCCTAGTGATATTATCACTGGACTATTAATCCAGAAACTTAGCTAATGTTCTGGGGACCTGGGTTCGAATCCTGCCACGGCAGATGCTGGAATTTGAATTCAATTTTAAAAATCTGGATGACCAGGAAACCATTGTCGATTGTTAGAAAAACCCACCTAGTTCACTAATGACCTTCAGGGAAGGAAATCTGCCATCCTTACCTGGTCTGGCCTATGTGTGACTCCAGCGCCACAGCAATGTGGTTGGCTCTCAACAGCCCTCTGAAATGGCCGAGCGAGACACTCAGTTCAAGGGCATCTAAGGCTGGCTGTCAGCGAAGCCCATGTCCCATGAATGAATTTAAAAAACCACAACCAGCACATCTGTGCAAAAATCAAAGCTGAAATGTTTACAATCATCTTTAGTTAGAAGTGCTGAGTGTTTGATCCATCTTGCATCTTGAGCCAAACTGGCATCTATCTGACAATGTGGAAAATTGCCCAGGCATATCCGGTCTACAATAAGCAAGACAAATCCAATCTGGCTAATTACAGCCCCTACTCTCGATCATCAGCAAGGTGATGGAAGGTGTCTTCATCAGTGCTATCAAGCAGCACTTATTCAGCAATAACCTACTTGCTGATTCTCACTCTGGGTTCCCCAGCATCACTCAGCTTTAGCTCACATTACCCTAGGATATTGCTGCAGGAGTCCGTCAGTGTAGTTTCCTAAGCCTGACCATCTTCAGCTGCTTCAGCATTGATCTTCCCTCAAGATCACGAAGGCCAGAAGTGGGGATGTTTGCTGATGACTGCACAGTTTCAGTTCCATTTGTGATTCCTCAGATATTGAAGTCTGTATCCAAACTGACCGAGACCTGGACGACATTCACACTAAGGCTGATAAGTGGCAAGGAACATTCATATCACAGAAGTGCTAGACAGTGACCATCACCAATAAGAGAAGGGCTACAAAAGCAGGTCAGAAGCTCAGAATTCAGCAGAAAGTAACTCAGCTGACTTGCCAAAGCTTGTCCATCATTTACAAAGCTCAAGTCAGGAGTGTAATGGATTAAGCTCCACTTCCCTGGATGAATGCAGCTAAAATACTCAAGAAGTTTGACATCATCTAGGACAAAGTAGCCCACCTGATTGCCATCCCATTCACCACCTTAAACATTCAGTCCCTCCACCACTGATGCACAATAGCTGCAGTGTGTATCATAGAACATAGAAAGTCACAGCACAAACAGGCCCTTCGGCCCACAAGTTGCGCCGATCACATCCCCACCTCTAGGCCTATCTATAGCCCTCAATCCCATTAAATCCCATGTACTCATCCAGAAGTCTCTTAAAAGACCCCAACGAGTTTGCCTCCACCACCACCGACGTCAGCCGATTCCACTCACCCACCACCCTCTGAGTGAAAAACTTACCCCTGACATCTCCTCTGTACCTACCGCCCAGCACCTTAAACCTGTGTCCTCTCGTAGCAACCATTTCAGCCCTTGGAAATAGCCTCTGAGAGTCTACCCTATCCAGACCTCTCAACATCTTGTAAACCTCTATCAGGTCACCTCTCATCCTTCGTCTCTCCAGGGAGAAGAGACCAAGCTCCCTCAACCTATCCTCATAAGGCATGCCCCCCAATCCAGGCAACATCCTTGTAAATCTCCTCTGCACCCTTTCAATGGCTTCAACATCTTTCCTGTAATGAGGTGACCAGAACTGCGCGCAGTACTCCAAGTGGGGTCTAACCAGGGTCCTATAAAGCTGCAGCATTATCTCCCGACTCCTACACTCAATCCCTCGATTAATGAAGGCCAGTACGCCGTACGCCTTCTTGACCGCATCCTCCACCTGCGAGGCCGATTTAAGAGTCCTATGGACCCGGACCCCAAGGTCCTTCTGATCCTCTACACTACTAAGAATGGTACCCTTCATATTATACTGCTGCTTCATCCCATTGGATCTGCCAAAATGGATCACCACACACTTATCCGGGTTGAAGTCCATCTGTCACTTCTCCGCCCAGTCTTGCATTCTATCTATGTCTCGCTGCAACTTCTGACATCCCTCCAAACTATCCACAACACCACCTACCTTGGTGTCGTCAGCAAACTTACCAACCCATCCCTCCACTTCCTCATCCAGGTCATTTATGAAAATGACAAACAGCAAGGGTCCCAGAACAGATCCCTGGGGCACTCCACTGGTCACTGACCTCCATGCAGAGAAAGACCCCTCCACAGCCACTCTCTGCCTTCTGCAGGCAAGCCAGTTCTGGATCCACAAGGCAACAGCCCCTTGGATCCCATGCCCTCTCACTTTCTCAAGAAGTCTTGCATGGGGGACCTTATCGAACGCCTTGCTGAAGTCCATATAGACCACATCCACCGCTCTTCCTTCGTCAATGTGTTTGGTCACATTTTCAAAGAACTCAACCAGGCTCGTAAGGCACGACCTGCCCTTGACAAAGCCGTGCTGACTACTTTTGATCATACTAAACTTCTCTAGATGATCATAAATCCTGTCTCTCAGGATCCTCTCCATCAACTTACCAACCACTGAGGTTAGACTCACCGGTCGGTAATTTCCCGGGCTGTCCCTGTTCCCTTTCTTGAATATAGGGACCACATCTGCAATCCTCCAATCCTCCGGAACCTCTCCCGTCTCCATCGACGATGCAAAGATCATCGCCAAAGGCTCCGCAATCTCCTCCCTCGCCTCCCACAGTACCTGGGGTACATCCCATCCGGTCCCGGCGACTTACCAACCTTGATGCCATTCAATAGTTCCAACACATCCTCTTTCTTTATGTCCACATGCTCGATCCTTTCTGTCCACCGCAAACCAGCAGTACAACCACCCAGATCCCTTTCCACCGTGAATACCGAGGTAAAGTATTCATTAAGCAGCTCCGCCATTTCTAACGGTTCCGCACAAACTTTTCCCCCTTCACCTTTTAAGGGTCCTATGCCTTCACATCTCATCCTTTTACTCTTGACATATTTGTAGAAAGCCTTGGGATTCTCCTTAATCTTACCCGCCAAGGTCTTCTCATGACCCCTTCTCGCTCTCCTAATTTCCTTCTTAAGCTCCTTCCTACATCCCGTATACTCCTCTAAATCCTTAACACCTCCTAGCTCTCTGAACCTTCTGTACGCCTCTCTTTTCTTATTCACCAGGTTCATCACAACCTTCGTGCACCACGGTTCCCGTACCCTACCAACACCCCCCTGTCTCATCGGAACGTTGTCATGCAGAGCTCCAGACAAACATTCCTTGAAAATCCTCCACTTTCCTTCGGTACTTTTCCCCAAGAATGCCTCCTTCCAATTTACCCGTCTAATTTTCTCCCTGATGACACTGTATTTCCCTTTACTCCAGAGAAACACTTTCCTAGCCTGCCTGATCCTATCTCTTTCCAATGCTATCGTGAAGGAGATAGAATTATGATCGCTATCCCCAAGATGCTCACCCACCGAGAGATCCTCCACCTGTCCAGGTTCATTAGCCAGCACCAGATCAAGTACAGCCTCTCCTCTAGTAGGCTTATCCACATACTGTGTCAGGAAACTCTCCTGGACACACCTAACAAACTCCTCTCCATCCAAACCCCTAGCCCTAGGGATATTCCAATCTATGTTTGGGAAATTAAAATCTCCCATCACGACAACTCTGTTATTCCTACATCTCTCCAGGATCTGTTTCCCCATCTGCTCCTCAACATCTCTGTTACTATTGGGCGGCCTATAGAAAACACCCAGCAACGTTACCGACCCCTTCCTGTTCCTAACCTCCACCCACAGAGACTCCGTAGTCAATCCCTCCACGGCGTCCACCTTCTCTACAGCCGTCACACTATCCCTGATCAACAGTGCCACTCCCCCCCCTCTCTTGCCTCCCTCCCTGTCCTTCCTGAAACATCTAAAACCCGGCACCTGAAGCACCCAGTCCTGTCCCTGAGACATCCAAGTCTCCGTAATGGCCACCACATCACAATTCGAAGCAGCAATCCACGCTCTAAGCTCATCCACTTTATTCACTACACTCCTGGCATTAAAATAGACACATCTCAGACCTTCAGCCTGAGCACTTCCCTTCTCCATCACTCGTCTAACCTCCCTCTTACCCTGTTTACATTCCTTATCTATTTGCGAACTAACCTCCTCGCTCTCAGTCCCCTCATTTCGATTCCCTCCCCCCAACCTTTCTAGTTTAAAGTCTCTCCAGTAGCCTTAGCCAACCTTCCCGCCAGGATATTGGTCCCCCTGGGATTCAAGTGCCACCCGTCTTTTTTAAACAGGTCACACCTGCCCCCTACAAGATGCACTTCAGTAACTCAACAAGACTTCAATAGAATCTTCTAAACCTACAATCTCTATCAACAGTAGATGAATGGGAACACCACCACTTTTTGCTTGCCAAGTCACACACCATCCCGGGTTGAAACTATATTCCTGTTCCTTCACAGTCACCAAGTCTAAATTCTTGAACTCCCTTCTTAACAGCACTAACTGTACCTACACCAGGGCCTGCATCGGTTCAAATAGGCACCTCACAACCACCTTCTCAAGGGTAATAATGG